>NC_138769.1:22014948-22555767 GCF_965119305.1 Pelophylax lessonae
TCAAACGTTGACCGGTCCGCGGCGATAAAAAGGTTGGGGAGCACTGCGCTCAGAAATTTTTTTATTTGCTCAGCCCAGTAAAAAATTAGAGGGAACATTGCTGGCCGTCCCTCTAAACTTTCAGCTCATACAAGGAGAAGACTGATCAGAGATGCAGCCAAGAGGCCCATGATCACTCTGGATCAGGCCCGGACTGGGACAAAAAATAGGCCCGGGCATTTTGGACTGAGCAGCCCGGGAAGGGGGGGGGCGTGACGGGGGCGTGATGGGGCGGGGCATGGCATTCGTCAGGATGGTTGATGACAGGATTTAATGTTCCAGGATGTGTGGATTCGATTACGGTACCTTTTTAATCTGCACATGATTGGATGAGGAGGGGGAGGAGGGAGGAGGAGGGAGAGAAAAGGAGGAGGGAGAGAAAAGGAGGAGGAGGAGGAGGGAGAGAGGAGGAGGAGGAGGGGGGAGAGAGGAGGGGGAGGGGGGAGAGAGGAGGGGGGGAGAGGAGGAGGAGGGGGGAGAGAGGAGGGGGGAGAGGAGGAGGAGGGGGGAGAGAGGAGGGGGGGAGAGAGGAGGAGGGGGAGAGAAGAGGAGGAGGGGGGAGAGAGGAGGGGGAGGGGGGAGAGAGGAGGGGGAGGGGGGAGAGAGGAGGAGAAGGAGGAGGGGGGAGAGAAGAGGAGGAGGGGGGAGAGAGGAGGGGGAGGGGGAGAGAGGAGGGGGGGGAGGAGGAGGAGGAGGGGGGAGAGAAGAGGAGGAGGGGGAGAGAGGAGGAGGAGGGGGGAGAGAGGAGGAGGAGGAGGGGGGAGAGAGGAGAAGGAGGAGGGGGGAGAGAGGAGGAGGGGGGAGAGAGGAGGAGGAGGGAGAGAGGAGGAGGAGGGGAGAGAGGAGGAGGAGGGGGAGAGAGGAGGAGGAGGGAGAGAGGAGGAGGAGGGGAGAGAGGAGGAGGAGGAGGGGGGAGAGAGGAGGAGGAGGAGGGGGGAGAGAGGAGGAGGAGAAGGGGGGGAGAGGAGGAGGAGGGGAGAGAGGAGGGGGAGAGAGGAGGGGGAGAGAGGAGGAGGAGGGAGAGAGGAGGAGGAGGGGAGAGAGGAGGAGGAGGAGGGGAGAGAGGAGGAGGAGGAGGGGGGAGAGAGGAGGAGGAGGAGGGGGAGAGAGGAGGAGGAGGAGAAGGGGGGAGAGGAGGAGGAGGGGGGAGAGAGGATGAGGAGGGGGGAGAAAGGAGGAGGAGGAGGGGGGAGAGAGGAGGAGGAGGGGGGAGAGAGAGAGGAGGAGGAGGAGGGGGAGAGAGGAGGAGGAGGAGGAGGGAGGAGGAGGAGGGGGGGGAGAGAGGAGGAGGAGGGGGAAGAGAGGAGGAGGAGGATGAGGGGGGAGAGGAGGAGGAGGATGAGGGGGGGAGAGGAGGAGGAGGGGGGAGAGAGGAGGAGGAGGGGGGGGGGAGAGAGAGGAGGAGGAGGGGGGAGAGAAAGAGGAGGAGGAGGGGGGAGAGAGAGAGGAGGAGGAGGAGGGGGGAGAGAGAGAGGAGGAGGGGGTGAGGAGGGGGAGAGGAGGGGGAGGAGAGGGGGGAGAGGAGAGGGGGGAGAGGAGGACTGAGAGAGAGAGAAAGGGGAGTGAGGTGGGTGATGAGAGAGACCCCTAGCCCTCTCCCTATCCCCACTGTGTTACATTGTCCCAGTGACCAGTCTCTGTCTGAAGATGTGCTGGCCAGGTATCTATTTGTATGGATTGGACGGTACCTTAAGTTCCTGCCTTCAGCCATGTCAGTCTGGCTGTGATCGTCCAGTAAGTTCCACTGACTCCCGCAGCAGCCTGCGCCTCCCACCTGTCCTCCGTTCCAGGCAGCTCTGTGCCCGGCCGCAATCAGCCTGTCCTCCGGCCGGGTCTGGGCCGGTTAGAGCGAAGAGGAAGTTGGAGGAGCCGTCCATGCTCTCTCTGGGTACGCTGCGCCCGCTGACTCTCGCCTCTTTAGGGGGCGAGGTAAAGGAGGAGGCGGCCGCCGTGGAGCTCTTCTCCCAAGTCCCAGACTCAGACAGGGCCGGCCGATCGTTTACAGCCAGGTAGAGAAGACTAGAGGCACACTGAGAAGCTCCAGGCGGCGGGCGCCCTCTCCTCCCAGCGCCGGCCCTGGCCATGTCTCAGACTCCGAGAGAGTGACTGACAGTCTCAGTAGTTTGTGATGAGAGCCGCGGGCGGCCCACCGGGAAAATGCCCGGTCTGCCCTATGGTCAGTCCGGCCCTGCTCTGGATGAACTGCAGAGATCTACAGCTGAGGTGGGAGACTCTGTCCATAGGACAACAATCAGTCGTATACTGCACAAATCTGGCCTTTATGGAAGAGTGGCAAGAAGAAAGCCGTTTCTTAAAGATATCCATAAAAAGTGTCGTTTAAAGTTTGCCACAAGCCACCTGGGAGACACCAAACATGTGGAAGAAGGTGCTCTGGTCAGATGAAACCAAAATCAAACTTTTTGGCAACAATGCAAAACGTTATGTTTGGCGTAAAAGCAACACAGCTCATCACCCTGAACACACCATCCCCACTGTCAAACATGGTGGTGGCAGCATCATGGTTTGGGCCTGCTTTTCTTCAGCAGGGACAGGGAAGATGGTTAAAATTGATGGGAAGATGGATGGAGCCAAATACAGGACCATTCTGGAAGAAAACCCGATGGAGTCTGCAAAAGACCTGAGACTGAGACAGAGATTTGTCTTCCAACAAGACAATGATCCAAAACATAAAGCAAAATCTACAATGGAATGGTTCACAAATAAACATATCCAGGTGTTAGAATGGCCAAGTCAAAGTCCAGACCTGAATCCAATCGAGAATCTGTGGAAAGAACTGAAAACTGCTGTTCACAAACGCTCTCCATCCAACCTCACTGAGCTCGAGCTGTTTTGCAAGGAGGAATGGGCAAATATTTCAGTCTCTCGATGTGCAAAACTGATAGAGACATACCCCAAGCGACTTACAGCTGTAATCGCAGCAAAAGGTGGCGCTACAAAGTATTAACTTAAGGGGGCTGAATAATTTTGCACAGTTTTTTATTTGTTAACAAAGTTTAAAATATGCAATAAATTTCGTTCCACTTCATGATTGTGTCCCACTTGTTGTTGATTCTTCACAAAAAATTACAGTTTTATATCTTTATGTTTGAAGCCTGAAATGTGGCAAAAGGTCGAAAAGTTCAAGGGGGCCGAATACTTTCGCAAGGCACTGTACCTCCTCCCAGCACAAATTCCCCTCCCCTAATCCCCCATTCTTGCACAAATCCTCCCCACCCCCCCACCACCCCCCCCCAAAAAAAAATGTCCCCCCAAATTTCCTCTCCTAGCACAAATGCCCCCAGTAATCACCTTTACTAGCACAAATCCCCCTTCCCAAAAAAAATTTCCCCTCCTAGCACACATCCCCCCCCCCCCCATATTACCTTTTCTAGCACAAATCCCCCTTCCATAAAAACATTTCCCCTCCTAGCACACATCCCCCCCCCCCCATATTACCTTTTCTGCCACAAATCCCCCATCCTTGCACAAATCTTCTTACCCCATTTTCCCTCTCAATACAATCCCCCCCCCCAAAAAAAAAATTTCCCCCTACCTATCTACCTATCACAAATCCTCTACCCCTCAAATTTCCCCTCCCACCACAAATTGCCCTCCCCCGTCCCCCATCCTAGAACCCCCCCCCCCCCCAAAATTTCCCCTCCTAGCAGAAATGCCCCCCACTATATTACCTTTCCTAGCACTAATCCCCCTTCCCAAAAAACATTTCCCCTCCTAGAACACATCCCCTCCCCCCCATATTACCTTTTCTGCCACAAATCCCCAATCCTAGCACAAATCTTCTTCCTTCATCTCCCCTCTCAACACAAATCCCCCCGACTTACCATTTCTAGCACACCTCCCCACATTTACCCTCCTAGAACAATTATTACCGCTGCATCACACCAGTGTGAACCTAGCCTCATTCCACATATGCCCCCAGCACAATCCCCCCCCCCCCTCAAAAAAATGTCCCCATTCCTAGCACAAATCCTCCACCCCTCAAATTTCCTCTCCGAGCACAAATTCTCCCCTCCCATCACCCTTTCCAGCACAAATTACCTTCCCCCAGTCCTAGCAACCTCCCCCCCCCCCCCCCGAAAATTCCCCTCCTAGCACAAATGCCCCCCAATCACCCCTACTAGCACAAACCCCCCTCCCAAAAAAAATGTCCCCTCCTAGCATACATTCCCCCCCCCCCCCACCATATTACCTTTTCTGCCACAAATCCCCCATCCTAGCACAAATCTTATTCCCTCTTCTCTCCTCTAAACACAAATCCCCCCAAATCACCACTCCTATCACAACTCCCCAAAATTCCCCTTCTAGAACAATTCTTACCTCCTGTCCCTCCCCCAAATTCCCCCTTCTAACACTTCCAATCTTTTTGGGGTGCCCCCAAACCTCACATGATACCACAGTGCCCAGGGCAGCCGACCCTCCTGCCCACCCCTTGTCCGGGCCTTGTGTGTGTGTGAGATATAAGCCTGATGGCGGCCATACACCCGCCCAGCCCCCACATACATGCATACAGTGGGGCAGTGCTGGGACAAGATCATCTAGAGCCCAGGGTGAACATGCCAAATTGTGCTCCCCCCCCCCCCCCCAAGATGCACAAGCATTATGTGTCAGGAAAAATCCCCCCTCCCCACCAAAAATAATTAAAATTGAACTCTAATCTGCATGCTTACCCCGTAAGCATAAATTCCCCCTCCTCCCAATACAAATCTGCCCCCCTTCTGAAATCCCCCCCAGCACAAATCTTTGACCCCCCCCAGATCAAATCCTCTCATTCCACATATGCCCCCAGCACAAATCCACCTTCTTCCAAAAAAATTCACCCCCTCCTAGTACAAATCCTCTATCCCTCAAATTTCCCCTCTGAGCACAAATCCTCTCCCCCTCACTCCAAATCCCTCCTCCCAGTACAAATTCTCCCCAATCCCCCATCTTACCACAAATCCCTCCCAACCCAAATTCCCCCAATGATCCCTACTAGCACCAATTCCCCCCCCCCCCAAAAAAAAAAATTCCCTCCTAGCACAAATTCTCCCCAATCCCCCATCTTAGCACAAATTCCCCTGAAATTTTCCCCTCCTAGCACAAATTTCCCCAATCATCCCCACTAGCACAAATCCCCCCCCCCCCAATAAAAAATAAATAAATAATTTCCCTCCTCCCACCATATTACCTTTTCTAGCACCAACCCCCCTAAATTCCACCTCCTAGCACAAATCTTCCTCCCCCATCTCCCCTACCAACATAAATCCCCTCAAATCAACACTCCTGATATGCCTCCCAACATTTCCCCTTCTAGAACAATTCTTAACCCTGGTCAACCCCCAAATTCCCCCTCCCAACACAAATCCCCTCCTCCCCGCCTCCTTGTGGTGGCGTTTACACCTCACATGATACCACAGTGCCCAGTGCAGCCGCCCCTCCTGCCCATCCCTTGTCCCGGCCCTGGGGTGGGGCTTTAATGCCGAGCCGCCGCATGCATGCGTCCATGGGGAACAGTTTTGTAACCGCTCCCCATGCATACTTGTGATCATGTGAACGCTGTGACAGCCAATCACAGCAATCGCACAATCAGAAAGCCCACCTCCGCCTCCTAGCATCCTCTTAAAGGGCCAGGGGATGCTGGTGGCAGCAAGGGGTTAGGATATGTAATTTCTGATTGTAATTTATTGAACACAGACAGAAACACGATTGTATTCATGAACACATTCGCTGCCGAATCATGCAGGATAATCAATAACAGAAACCGATAAAGAGCGATCGCCCATTGATACGTGGAGGTGGGACGGATATGGGACAACATATCGGGGAAACAATTCCCCTTATTAAATCAAGTCCCGGCAGGGGGCCCTCTTATTCTGGTATGGCACTGTATAACTGGCCATACACAGAACCAATTTCAGTTGATTCCTGCAGACTCAAACAAAGATTGTTCCATTGGTGGATCAAAAAAAATCGGCTTTTGTCAAAGGAGGTGGGTGGAAATTTCTCAGTGGAACAGTGACACCAGCCAATCAGTAGCCGGAACTGTTCAGGTATTCTGGCAATGAAGGGTGCTGGCTGTCTGAATACAATAGCCGACATTGCAGATTCCTCCATCCACACTGTTGAAAGGAAACCAAATGGTTTCCCTTGTAGAGCCCCTGGAGCCAACAAGAGAAATCTTCGAATGTATGGCCAGCATAAGATGCCCTTCTATCGCTTTAGGGACTTTGCTTGTATATGTTCTGCAATAGTATGGGGTCTAGCTATGGCCATTCTTCCTGTGCAAACTGAGCAAAAGTGAATGATTCTTAGGCTATTTTTACCTCTGAACCCAACTCTGTTATGGGTAGTAATAAAATACTGCATTGTGACCACTAGATGGAGCTGAGGAGCCTAGGAAATACATGCAATACAAGAGATACAATATAACAATTCTAGAGAACACTAGAGGGAATTAGGTACCATTGGTTACATTTGTTTGTTAAAGTATAACTAAAGACAACATTTTTTTTGTATTGTATAGAGAGGAGAAGGATTAGAACCCCTGTCTGTTTTTTATGTATCTGCGTCCCCGTTAGGGAGATTCATTCTCTTTACTTGTCCTGTTTACCATTATCGCAGAGAGTTAAAGAAAATACCAAATTTTGGGTTGTCTCCAGAAGAGAAATAGTGTTAAAATCGTCCAATGGGGATACTAGTTCTGGTGACTTGGGGGGGGGGGGGAAGGGATTCCCCCATTTGCAGGAATTTCCTCTCACTTCCTGTTGTGGCTATAGGACAGCAAGTGAAGGTAGATCTCCCCAATGGGACACAGAGGTTAAAAGAAAACAAAAAACTGGCAGGGTTTATAACCCTCTCTCCAAAATGAAAAAATAAGTGTTGCCTTTAGTTTTACTTTAATTCCCTTTAGTGTTCTCTGGAAAAGTTACATTATACACATTGTTACAAAAGACCTATGTATTTCCTATGCTCCTCTGCTCCTTCTAGTGGCCATAATGCAGTACTTTACTAATCCCCACCATGAAATAAAATAACCAGAAAATAGAAAATAACCTAAAAAAAACAGCCGCCTGTCTGAACGAGGTTTAGTGAAGCATCTTTGGGACTGACATTCTGGACAGTGCTGTGAGTATATGAAATGTATACACTGCTTTATGGACACTGACTATCATAACATATTATAATATAATATAATATAATATATTCCAATAAATATTATATAATATATTACATAGTTACATAGTTACATAGTAGGTGAGGTTGAATAAATACAATAGTCCATCCAGTTCAACCTGTGTAGGTGTGTGTGGCTGTAATCATCTCTCATACCCCTGAATGTTCTGATCCTTGAGATGTAAGTCTAAGAGTCTTTTGAAAGCCACCATACTTCCCGCAGAAACCACCTCTTGTGGTAGAGAATTCCACAATCTTGTAGCCCTAACAGTAAAGAACCCCCTGCATTGCCTGAGGTTAAACCGCTTCTCCTCTAATCGCATTGTATGCCCTCGAGTCCTCATGCAATCCTTTCGACCGAATAGCTTTTTTTCTATGCTGAGATCACCAATGAGGTATTTATAAATTGCTATCATGTCCCCTCTCAGGCGTCTCTTCTCCAGGGAGAATAAATCAAGCGATTGCAGACGCTCCTCATAATTAAGATCCTCCAATCCCCTAATTAGTTTAGTTGCCCTTCTCTGGACTCTCTCCAGCTCCAACACATCCCTTCTGAGGACTGGCGACCAGAACTGGACAGAAGTCACAGAATACTCCAGATGCGGTCGGACCAGAGTTTTATAAAGTGGAAGGATTATAGTCTTATCTCTGGAATACATCCCTTTCTTTATGCATGCTAATATTCTGCTGGCTTTGGCAGCTGCCGCTTGACATTGCATGCTATTGCCTAGTCTATCCTCTACTAAGACTCCCAGATCTTTCTCCATTTTTGATTCCCCCAAAGTTTCCCCCCCTAACGTGTATTGGGCTTTTATGTTTTTAGTCCCCAAGTTCAAAACCTTACACTTCTCCACATTAAACCTCATTTGCCATGTCGTTGCCCACTCTCATGGCTGCTGATAGGGGGGGACCACCAGTCCTCCTGTAGGGGGCCCAGGCACAGAGGGGGGCCCCAACAGCACAGGGAATCTGTGCAGCCGGGAGAAGGGCAATTACAGAAGGAAGCCCTATGCGGTTC
This sequence comes from Pelophylax lessonae, assembly GCF_965119305.1. Taxonomy (NCBI): domain Eukaryota; kingdom Metazoa; phylum Chordata; class Amphibia; order Anura; family Ranidae; genus Pelophylax; species Pelophylax lessonae. The sequence continues at coordinate 22,023,179 of NC_138769.1, forward strand.
TCTGCAGCAGCTGAAAGCCAGTTTCTCCCCCTCCTGCCAGCTTTGAGCTGCTGCAGGGAGAGACACAGACACAGGGCATCATGCCTGTATATGCTTCTCCGACACCGATCCCCCTCCTTGTTCTGCTTGCTTCTGAACCCCCCTCTCCATGTGCCCCCTTTTCACTGTGATAGCCCCCCACAGTGCTGCAGGCTTCCCTGTCCCTGGAAAAAAAAGAATCATTAAACATTGTAATAAATAAAGAGAACTGTAAAATAACGTAATTATAAAAATTGTTAACATTTAAAAAAAGTAATTATACATTTTTTTCTTTAAATTTTCTGTTATGTTGTGTCTGCTAATAATGATTTTAGTGTATTTTTAGTGAAAATATTGTCTTGATAAATTCGGGGGGGCTGCCAGGTAGTCTGTACGGGGTCCCGTGATTTCTAACACCAGCGCTGCCCACTCCGTTATTTTGTCCAGGTCATTCTGTAGGATATCTGCTTCATGCTGTGCAGTTATTGCCCTGCCCAATTTTGTGTCATCTGCAAAAACTGATAACGAACTACTGATCCCGTCCTCAATGCTGTTTATGAATACATTGAACAAGGTTGGTCCTAGGACTGAGCCCTGGGGCACCCCGCTTACCACCTCAGACCAGTCTGAGTATGCGCTGTTTATTACCACCCTTTGGACACGCCCTTTTAGCGCCGGTTCACACTGCAGCGACGCTACTTCCTCGGAGGTCGCGGTGCGAGCAGCGCGCCGCGACCTCGGAGCGGCTGCCGCGGACTTCATAACATTGAAGTCTATGGCGGTCGCCTCCGGGTCGCCCCAAAGAAGCTCCGGACCCTTTTTCTAGGTCGGAGCGACTTGTGTCGCTCCTATTAGAAGGGTCCGCAGCTTCCCTATGGGAGGCGACCTGCGGCGACCTGTGAGGCGACCAGGTCGCCCTAGTGTGAACCGGCATTTAGCCAGTTCCGTATCCAAGAGCAAACCTTGTGGTCGATGCCTGCAGACCTTATTTTATAAATTAAGCGCTTGTGGGGAACTGTATCAAACGCCTTAGCGAAATCCAGGTACACCACATCCACCGGTCTCCCCCTATCTAGCTCACAGCTCACCTCCTCGTAGAATGCTAAGAGATTGGTTTGACAAGATCGCCCATTTGTAAACCCGTGCTGGTTACTGCTGATGATGCTGTTGTCTTTAGTCCCTTTGAACCTATAGGTAAGCCTATAACAAGGCTATAGGTACTGTAAATATTTACTAAACTTGCAGATATTTACATTGTATGCAGCCAATGACTTCATCAGCGCATGAAGGGCGGCGCCATTTCTTCAGAGCCCTGTTCCGTGACCGGCGGCTCCCACGTGTATCCACGGGAGTGATGTCAGGCGGCTCCGGCACAGCCGGAGTCCGCAAACCCGGAAGGAAGACGGGTGAAAATGAATGCGGCCTCCAGCAGGGACGACGTTTGCAGGTAAGTGTCACATAAAGTGCTAGTATGCTTTGCATACTAGCACATTATGCATTTAATTTGCAGATAACCAAAAATATTTTTTTTTTCCCCAGGCTTCACTTCCTCTTTAACCACTTAAGCCCCAGCCCAATTTCAGACACTTTTTGTTCACAAGTTAAAACCAGTATTTTTTCCTAGAAAACTACTTAGAACCCCCAAACATTATATATATTTTTTTAGCAAAGACTCTGGAGAATAAAATGTCGGTCATTGCAATATTTTTTGTCATGCGGTATTTGCGCAGCGGTCTTTAAAACGCCATTTTTTTGGAAAAATTTTGAAAAATCACATTTCACTGCATTTAAAAAATACTAAACAGTAAAGTTAGCCCATTTTTTTGTATATTGTGAAAGATGATGTCACGCCGAGTAAATAGATACCCAACATGTTACGGTTTAAAATTGCGCCCCCCCCCCCCCCCGTGGAATGGCGAAAAACTACGGTCAATAGAGATCTCAGTAGGCGACGCTTTAAATTGATTTAACGGTTACCAGTTTAGAGGTAGAGTGTAGCTCTTTTTTTTTATTTATTGCTCACGCTCTGGCGATTGCGACGATACCTCACATGTGTGGTTTGAAGAGCGATTTCATTTGCGGCTCGACTTCCGTATACGTTTTTTTTTGTGCGCGAGATAACGGTGACGGGGGCGGCTACATTTTTTTTTTTCCCATTTATTTTATTTATTTTTTTAACTTTATTACAGTTTTTAAAAAAAAATAAAAATCTGATCACTTTTATTGCTGTCACAAGCAATGTAAACATCCCCTGTGACACCAATATGTAGTGACAGGTACACTTTATGGAGGGATCGAGGGTCTAAAAGACCCCAAACCCCTCCACTACACTTCCCTGTATGCAAAACGCAGAAAACGGCATTTTTGCATACAGCCGATTTTCAAATTTGCCGCCTTTTGCAGCACAGTAACCCGGAAGTGACGTCATGGACGCCGCCTCCAGGTTACGTCATCGGAGACCCGATCGATGCTGTTTCCGGCATTCATCGGGACTCCATCCAGCCGGCGGACGTGCCGGCTGGGTGCTCCGAGCAAAGCCACGGAAGGCGGCGGGAGGGGGGGGACGTCCCCTCCCGTCCCCCCCCCCCCCCGGGTACCGATCGAGCGGCTCCCGAGCCGCATCGGTCGGTACCGACGGAAAGCCAACCGTCGGCTCTAAACCACGGTACCGGGATGATGCCTCTAGCTAGAGGCATCATCCCGGTATAACCCCGCAAAGTTTACCGACGTAGCCCTACGTCAGTATGTGGTAAGTGGTTAAGGACCGGAAGGTTTTACCCCCCTTAATGACCAGGCCATTTTTAGTAATACAGCACTGCTTTAATTTAACGGAGAATTGCGCGGTCGTGCGACGCTGTACCCAAATAAAATTGATGTCCTTCTTTCCCCACAAACAGAGCTTTCTTTTGGTGGTATTTGATCACCTGTGCAATTTTTATTTTTTGCGCTATAAACAAAAAAAAGAGCGACAATTCTGAAAAAAAAAAAACAATATTTTTTACTTTCTGCTATATAACATTCCCAATAAAAAATAAATTAAAAAAAGCATATTTTTTCATCAGTTTAGGCCAATTTGTATACTGCTACATATTTTTGGTAAAAAAATAATCCCAATAGGTGTATATTGATTGGTTTGGGCAAAAGTTATCGCGTCTACAAACTAGGGGAAAAGATTTACGTCATTTTTATTTATTTTTACTAGTAATGGCGGCGATCTGCGATTTTTTAGCGGGACTGCAACATTGCGGCAGACAGATCGCACCCCTAACTGACATTTTTGACACTTTTGGGGGGACCAGTGACATTACTACAGTAATCAGTGCTAAAAATATACACTGTTACTGTACTAATGACACTGGCAGAGAAGGGGGTTAACATTAGGGGCGATCAAAGGGTTCAATGTGTGTCTAGGGGGTGTTTTCTAACTGTGTGGGGGATGGGCTCGCTGAATGAACACAGAAACCTGTGTTCCTAAACAGGAGGAACATAGGATCCCTGGAAGTGCGAGAACGGGAGGACATCCAGGTACATCCTCCTGGCATTTTAGGCTTGCCCTGTAGCCGTTTTTCCGCTATAGTGCGGGCATGAAGAGGTTAAAGCGGAGTTCCGCCCTCCCCCCCAAAAAAATGAAAGGTCAGCAGCTACACATACTGTACACATAATGTAGCTGCTGACTTTTAATATTAGGACACTTACCTGTCCTGGAGTCCAGCGATGTCGACACCGCAGCCGATGTTTCCATTGGCTGTTGGGTGCTGCCGCCGCCATTGCTGGTAAGGGAACCCAGCAGTGAAGCCTTGCGGCTTCATGGGCAGGTCCCTACTGCACATCCGCGAAGCTCGCTGTGCATTCGGATTGGCTGGGCAGCGGGGGAAGGAGGAGGGGGCCAAGCTTCCGAGGGATGGCGCCGTGGCGCCGTCTCCTGGAAGTGAGGAAGGGTACCTGTCAAAAACAGGTACCCATTCCCCCCTGAAAGGTGCCAAATGTGGCACCAGAGGGAGGGAGGAAGCAAATGAGCAGAAGTTCCATGATAAAAATTTAGTTTGGGTGCAGTGTCACATGGCCGCGCAATTGTCATTCAAAGTGTGACATCGTTGAAAGCTGAAAATTGGCCAGGGCAGGAAGAGGGTAAAAGTGCCCTGTATTGAAGTGCTAATGACGTGGACGAGGGGGCAACACCAAATTAAGGCCATCAGCTCATAGAGGTGTGATGGTCAAGTTGTTGGCCATAGAGTGTATAGTATGGCTTACGCTACGGTTATGGGGCAGTAAATTTGCGGCGGAGCCCCTCCAGCCAATGCTCGGTGCCCATTTTCCATAGAAAACATTTTGGCCGTTCCCCTTTAATAAACATCCCTAGGACTATGGCGCGGCATTCTGTGGCGTGAGAGCGTTTTGTTCCCCAGTTACGGCAGAAAAGCTCTCAGGCGTCGGACATCTGTTTGATTCTCCTCGGAGTGGTGTTAGTTCCTGCCATTCATCCGGGTAAATGGAACACTTTGGGCCCTGCGGCAGGGTGCCGCTCCGCCATTCATCGCACCCTTCTCATTATCTGTCTAAATCTGCGCACAATGATGAGGAGGGCGGTGGGGTGGGGTGGGGGGGTCCCTTTATCCTGCTAGTAATGAGAGTGAGGGACTGGGAGAGCGATATCCCCTGTCACTGCCAATTCACTCCCGGGACGAGGTGTTAAGCCATCAAAAGGATAATGGACTCTTTAATTACAACACTCCAGAAATCCCCCCCCCCCCACCATATACATTAATGGGCGCCCTTCTCTTCGCCAGGAACACCAAATAATGGAATTCCGTGCAGACACTGACTTCAGGCATTTCATAGAAGAGTTAAAGGGTCTGTCCACCCCAAAGTGATATTTTTATTATGGGTGGACTGGTCTACTCCTAGCTTCTTATTTGTCTTACATTCTCCAACAGTGAGACCATAATTCCCGGAACTGTTCCTGTTCATCTGGGAGTTTTTGATGTTCCAACTTCTCCGGGTATGTTCCCTCTAGTTAACAGGGGTCTTCAAACTATGGCCCTCCAGTTGTTCAGGAACTACAATTCCCATCATGCCTTGTCATGTCTGTGAATGTCAGAGTTTTACAATGCCTCATGGGATGTGTAGTTCCACAACATCTGGAGGGCCGTAGATTGAAGATCTCTGCTCTAGTATATAATGAATAAAAATCCACTAGGGATGGTGGGAAGTCCTCATAATTGGCACAGAAGGTGTACAGACCTAAGAACCCTGCACAGGGATGGTGGGAACCCGTCGTAATGGGCACAGCAGGTGTACAGAGTCAGAAACTCCGCACAGGGATGGTGAGAACCCCTCATAATGGGCACAGCAGGTGTACAGAGTCAGGAACTCCGCACAGGGATGGTGGGAACCCGTCGTAATGGGCACAGCAGATGTACAGAGTCGGGAACTCAGCACAGGGATGGTGGGAACCCGTCGTAATGGGCACAGAAGGTGTACAGACCTAAGAACTCTGCACAGGGATGGTGGGAACACCTCATAATGGGCACAGCAGGTGTACAGACCGGGGAACTCAGCACAGGGATGGTGGGAACACCTCATAATGGGCACAGCAGGTGTACAGACCTGGAAACTCAGCACAGGGATGGTGGGAACACCTCATAATGGGCACAGCAGGTGTACAGACCTGGAAACTCAGCACAGGGATGGTGGGAACACCTCATAATGGGCACAGCAGGTGTACAGACCGGAGAACTCAGCACAGGGATGGTGGGAACAACTCATAATGGGCACAGCAGGTGTACAGACCTGGGAACTCAGAACTCAGCACAGGGATGGTAGGAACACCTCATAATGGGCACAGCAGGTGTACAGACCGGGGAACTCAGCACAGGGATGGTGGAAACCTTCTATAATGGGCACAGCAGGTGTACAGACCGGGGAACTCAGCACAGGGATGGTGGGAAACTGCCATTCCACTCCCTGACAGCGAGGTGTGAGGTTGCTGGTTCCTTAGCTCGTGTGCTTCCAGAAGCCAGGGGCTAGAGTTGCTTCTCTGCCCCAGGAAGGATGCTGGATCCTGGGGAGGACCCTGGCGGGGGCCCCCTGGATAGGCCTGAGACTATGGAAGACATGGAGCTCGGCCCAAGGAGGGGTGAATCCCTGCCTACCTTTAGACGGAGGACTGTTGAAAAGCTGAGGCGGATTGAGAAAGAGGAGGAGAAATTGGCAACTTTGAAAGTAGAATTTAAAAAGAAAAAGTTGTATTGTGCCAAACTGTACAGTAAGAAGAGACCGGCTCTGAGGCCTGAATTGAAGGACTTGGAGCAAGCTTTGAGGAAGCAGAAAGAGTTGGTGAGCTCTCTGAAGGAAAGCTGTGAAGCACTTCAGGAGAAATACAGGAATGAGGAACGTTTCAGCCGTATGAGGAGAGGAGCCATTTCCAGCATGGAGAGTGACCCAGTCAGTGAGGAGATTCAGGTACCGACAGAGTCAGCAGAGAGTGAGAAAGTGGGCCCGGAGGATGAGCCCAGCTCTTCGACACCTCACACATCTGCTGAGCCCCCAATGGTGGAGGCCTCTGTCTCCCTCCCTCTGCAGCAACAATGTGGAACATCTGAGCAGGAGGTTGAGGGGGGTACTGGCATGTTGGAGTTCGTCGCTGAGCTGGAATCCCCTCTGGATGGAAGAAAGTTCCATTTTTCTGCAGATTCCCCAGATGAGGAGATGGATACCGTTCCTCGCCCTGTGAAAGAGAGACCTGTGGAGAAAGGAAAATTTACCATTAAGCCTGCAACAACCAGGAGGAAGTTTGATCCCACCATCAGCCATGACACAGCAGAGGTAACACAGCAAGCAGGTACAGTGTGTGTGCAAGGTGGTGATATGAACTTTATTAATGACAATGTGCTTGCTGAGGGTTGTAGTGCTATGGGCTGTCAGCCCACACCCATAGACAATGTGCAGCATGCAGTGCAACCTGATACACCTGCTGAAAAAATTCCACTTTTAAATGCAAGTGGTGAGAAAATTGGAAAAAAACTGTGTGTTTCTGGTTGAAGAGTCTGCAGAGAGGAGCACCACGGACATTGCAGAGGCTTTGCCTGGACCAAATACAGTGGCTGTTCCTGAGCATGGTGGAGGAGATGCTGGGAGCAGTAGTACTATAACTTTTTTGGAGTCTGCAGTAGACAAGGCTGTGATTGAACCCAGGAAAGCAGCTGAGTGCTCAGAGAAGGGGGAGGGGGTGGGTCTTGTCTCTGCTGCTCCAAAGACTGCAAGGGTTGATTCAGGCTCCTTGTCATCAGGTGTGGTTGGGTCTAAAGACAATGCTGTAATTGCTGATGTTTCTGGGAGGAAAACCTATGCTGGTGCTGCTGAAGGGTTTGGGAGGGGGGTGCAAGCAGGGAAGGAGCATGGAAATGTTTTATCTGCCTCATTATTTAAAAGGAGGAATGTGGTACAGCTCAGATGGGAAGGCGAAGGTATTCCGCCATATAGGAGAGCTGTGGTTGATAAGATTCTGCAGATGGGCTTTAAACCTGCAGATATCTTTGCCCTGATCAGTCCGACCGGCTCCTATGAGTACGATTTGTCATTTGTCCGTCCGGAGTCTTTGGACATATTTTGGGAGAAATATGAACATGTGTGTAGGAGCCTGCCGGACTGGAAAGGGCTCATCCCCAAAGTTGTGTCACGTCAGCCACTTATTAAAATGGTGACGATTCTTGTGCGCAATGAGTCCATACCGCAAGGGGATTTATCTGTATGGCTGAGAAGATATGGAGACATCCTGAGCCCCTTACACAAAATTATGGATGATCGAGGAATATGGACGGGGGGATGGTCTGTGCAGCTAAAACTAAAAGTCATTGATAATGTCATCCAGCATCTGCCATCCTCAGCTTTCCTGGGGAGGGACAGACTGACCATATTCTATCCAGGCCAGCCAAAGCTGTGCAATAAGTGTGGGGATAAAGGGCACTTTGCATCCTCCTGTCCAGTAATGAAATGCTCTCTATGTCAGGATTTAGGGCATTTGGCAAAAGATTGCAATATTATAAGGTGCAACTTGTGCAATGCAGTTGGGCATCCTTATAGCCAGTGTCCTGAGGCAATGCACAACCAGCCTGAGCTCATGAGAGAGTTTTTCCGTCTGGACATGGAGGATGCTCAGAGCTCAGCAGCTAGGGTGCCTGCGATTCCCTCCGAGACTGTACCAATACCCAGTGTGTCAGTGTCTTCCCAGTCTGTGGTGCCCCAGTCTGTGCCAATGCCCAGTGTGTCAGTGTCTTCTCAGTCTGTGGTGCCCCAGTCTGTGCCAATGCCCAGTGTGTCAGTGTCTTCCCAGTCTGTATGTAAGGTATCGGTTACTAAGAATGTGTCCAATCCTTCTGTGTCTATGTCTTCCAAAATTGCAGAGGCGGCAAGAGGTGCTGAGGCAGGGGCATCAAGTACAGTGCCAGTCCCCTCCCCTAGACATTGCAGGGCTTCTATTAGGGACCATGGGGTGCAGAGGAGTGGTGAGAATGGTGAAGAGGCTGGCCTGGGGGCAGATAAGGTAAGGGAGAGTGGGGGTGAAGGGGAGGGTGAGAGTGGGGAAACTGTTATTTCCAATTTGTCCAAGGGGGATGTGGAATGGTTGGAGGAGAAAAGAAAGAAGGGCAAAAGAAGGAAAAAAAAGTGTTCAGCTACCCACAGGCCTGAGGTTTTGCCTTTGACAAATAAGTTTGGGGTCCTGTCAGATGATGACGATGAATGGGACTTGTTGAGTACAGAATCTTCCATGGATGATGAGTCGCAGAGTGCATTGAAGCGCATTGGTTCTCCAGGGGGAGAGAGTAGTCAGGCTAAGAAACGGCTGCCTCAATTATCCGTTAAAAGTGGCAACCAATAATGTTATCAGTTAAAAATCAGTCATAAAATATAATTTTTGATAAAAGGCTCCATGTATGGTGATGTTCCTTAGTCCGGCTCTCTCGTAGGGTTTATGCTGTGCGCAATTTGGTTTATTTATTATGTTCTTGTTTTGTATAGTTATATTCAATTATTTTGTAAATATGTTATTTATAATTTATTTATTATGGTTTTATTGTATATAAGTTGATTGTTTGTAAGAATTTCCAATAAACAAAATTAACCCCTCATAATGGGCACAGCAGATGTACAGAGTCGGGAACTCAGCACAGGGATGGTGGGAACCCGTCGTAATGGGCACAGAAGGTGTACAGACCTAAGAACTCTGCACAGGGATGGTGGGAACACCTCATAATGGGCACAGCAGGTGTACAGACCGGGGAACTCAGCACAGGGATGGTGGGAACACCTCATAATGGGCACAGCAGGTGTACAGACCTGGAAACTCAGCACAGGGATGGTGGGAACACCTCATAATGGGCACAGCAGGTGTACAGACCTGGAAACTCAGCACAGGGATGGTGGGAACACCTCATAATGGGCACAGCAGGTGTACAGACCTGGAAACTCAGCACAGGGATGGTGGGAACACCTCATAATGGGCACAGCAGGTGTACAGACCTGGGAACTCAGCACAGGGATGGTGGGAACACCTCATAATGGGCACAGCAGGTGTACAGACCTGGAAACTCAGCACAGGGATGGTGGGAACACCTCATAATGGGCACAGCAGGTGTACAGACCTGGGAACTCAGCACAGGGATGGTGGGAACACCTCATAATGGGCACAGCAGGTGTACAGACCGGAGAACTCAGCACAGGGATGGTGGAAACCTTCTATAATGGGCACAGCAGGTGTACAGACCGGGGAACTCAGCACAGGGATGGTAGGAACACCTCATAATGGGCACAGCAGGTGTACAGACCGGGGAACTCAGCACAGGGATGGTGGAAACCTTCTATAATGGGCACAGCAGGTGTACAGACCGGGGAACTCAGCACAGGGATGGTAGGAACACCTCATAATGGGTACAGCAGGTGTACAGACCCAGGAACTCAGCACAGGGATGGTGGGAACACCTCATAATGGGCACAGCAGGTGTACAGACCCAGGAACTCAGCACAGGGATGGTGGGAACCCTTCTAAATGGGCACAGAAGGTGCACAGACCTGGAAACTCAGCACAGGGATGGTGGGAACCTTCTATAATGGGCACAGCAGGTGTACAGACCCGGGAACTCAGCACAGGGATGGTGGGAACCCCTCATAATGGGCACAGCAGGTGTACAGACCCGGGAACTCAGCACAGGGATGGTGGGAACCTTCTATAATGGGCACAGCAGGTGTACAGACCCGGGAACTCAGCACAGGGATGGTGGGAACCTCTCACAATGGGCACAGCAGGTGTACAGACCCAGGAACTCAGCACAGGGATGGTGGGAACTCCTCATAATGGGCACAGCAGGTGTACAGACTCAGGAACGTAGCACACTCTCTGAACAATGAAATTATTTATTGTATGGCCAATCTAATAGAGTCCCCAAGAGATAGAAGAGACTATGATATGCAAATTGTATGGACTGTATAGAAAGTATCCAAAACCATAGAAACCTTTTTCTGTACCAGTTTGGAGCACCCTTGGCCTGATAACAGATGTTGGGTTATGGCAGTGGTGGTGCCAGAGGGGTCTAGCAGGGATTAGAAGCCCAGAGCTGATGCGTTTCTTTGGATTCCATCCTAATGGGGATAGCCCATGATCTCTGGAACTACTGTTGTGGTGACTTTTTTGAAACCTGGATTCATCATACCAGATCCAATGCATTCAATGATCCACTGATCCAATGCGCACACTGTGCATTCTGTTATTGATATTGTGGTTAATACTAATTAACACTTGCCACTAATCTAAGTGGACATCTACATCACTGGCCACCAATCTAAGGGGAAATCTATATCACTGGCCACCAATCTAAGGGGAAATCTACATCACTGGCCACCAATCTAAGGGGAAATCTATATCACTGGCCACTAATCTAAGGGGACATCTACATCACTGGCCACCAATCCAAGGGGACATCTATATCACTGGCCACCAATCTAAGGGGACATCTATATCACTGGCCACCAATCTAAGGGGACATCTATATCACTGGCCACCAATCTAAGGGGACATCTATATCACTGGCCACTAATCTAAGGGGACATCTACATCACTGGCCACCAATCTAAGGGGACATCTATATCACTGGCCACCAATCTAAAGGAGCACCTTAATCAGTGGCTAGCGATGTAAGGTGACACCTCTACCACTGGCCACCAATCTAAGGCGACACCTTCATCACTGACCACCAATCTCAGGGAGCACACCGCTACCACTGACCACCAATCTAAGGGGGCATTTCTATCACTGGCCACCAAACTAAAGGGGCATCTATATCACTGGCCACCAATCTGATCACTGGCTAGGGATGTAAGGGGGCAGCTCTACCACTGACAACCAATCTAAGGGAGCACCTTGATCCCTGGCTAGTGATGTAAGGGGACACCTCTACCACTGGCCAACAATCTAAAGGGACATCTTGACCACTGCTTTTGTTAAAGGGGACATCTCTACCACTGGCCACCAATGTTATGGACACCTCTACCACTGGCCACCAATGTAGGGGGACACCTCTACCACTGGCCACCAATGTAAGGAGGCTACCACTGGCACCAACTTAAGGTGACATGTTTACCACTGGCACCAAGGTAAGGGGATACGTCTATGACTGGTACCAATATAAGGAGACATCCCTGCCACTGGCCACTAATTAAAGGACATAAACAAATATGAGTGCAGCGCTAAAATTGATGACAAATATATGGTATAGTAAAAAGTCCATAAGGGTCCAGAGAGAAATATGAGGGTGCCAAGATCAAGATGCCTTCAGTGTAAAGAGGATAAACAACACACCAAATTAGTGAACACCTCCACCAGTGGGTATCAGCGCCTCTCACCTCCTCAATTTGACCACTAGGGGTCAGCAGGCAAAAACGATCAGCACTAACGACAGAATTCCTCTGCAACAATCCTGGGCTCAATACGGTCATGTCATCCATACAAGGGAGAAAGAAGACAATCTAAGTGCTCTCTGTCTCCCTTAAACTTTTATTGACCGAGTTAAAAATGTACTTACAAACAAAGCACTGACACAATGCTTAATGCAGACGTGTACAGTGAAGCCTCTTCCTCCATGGGCGGCCGCGGGTGACGTCAAACTCCTCCCCCCTTACGCGTTACGTCAATGGGCGTGACTTCGTCAGCGGGGTACACTTTTCTGTTTACACTAATTAAAGGAGACACCTCTACCTCTGGTCACTAATTTAAGGTGACACCTCTACCACAGGCACCAACTTGAAGGAACACCTCTACCACTGGCACCAATTTAAGGAGACACCTCTAACCCTGGCCACTAATTTAAGGGGACACCTCTACCACTGGTGAGTAATTCAAAGGAACACTTCTACCACTGGTCACCAATGTAAAGAGACACCTCTACCACTGGTACCAATTTAAGGGGACACCTCTACCACTAACATCAAGGTAATAGGACACCTCTACAACTGGCTAGAGATGTAAGGAGACACCTCTACCACTGGTACCAATATAAGGAGACACCTCTACCACTGTCACTAATTTAAGGGGACACCTCTACCACTGGCATTCATTTAAGGAGACACCTCTACCACTGGCCACTAATGTAAGGAGACACCCCTACCACTGGCCACTAATTTAAGGGGAAACCTCTACCACTGGCCACCAATGTGAGGGGACACCTCTACCTCTGGCCACCAATGTAAGGGGACACCTCTACCACTGGCACCAACTTAAGGTACACATTTACCACTGGCACCAATGTAAGGGGATACAGTACTTCTATGACTGGTACCAATATAAGGAGACATCTCTACCACTGGCCACTAATTAAAGGAGACACCTCTACCTCTGGCCACTAATTTTGGGAGACACCTCTACCACAGGCACCAACTTGAAGGAACACCTCTACCACTGGCACCAATTTAAGGAGACACCTCTGCCACTGGCCACTAATTTAAGGGACACCTCTACCACTGGTCACCAATATAAGGAGACAACTCTAGCACTGGTAGCAATTTAAGGGGACACCTCTACCACTAACGTCAATGTAATAGGACACCTCTACAACTGGCTAGAGATGTAAGAGGACACCGCTACCACTGGTACCAATATAAGGAGACACCTCTTCCACTGGCATTCATTTAAAGAGACACCTCTACCACTGGTACTAATTTAAGGAGACACATCTACAACTGGCCACCAATGTAAGGAGACACTCTTACCGCTGGGCGCTGGCCACTAGTTAGAGGGGACACCTCTACCACTGGCCAACAATTTAAAGAGACACCTTTACCACTGGCCACCATAGTAAGGGGACACCTCTACCACTGACACCAATTTAATAGGACACCTCTATCACTGGTACCAATTTGAGGGGGCACTTCTACCACTGGCACCAATGTAATAAGACACCTCTACAAATGGCCAGAGATGTACGGGGACACCTCTACCACTGGTTCCAGTTTGAGGGGACACCTCTGCCACTGGAACCAGTTTGAGGGGACACCTCTACCACTGGTACCAGTTTAAGGGGACACCTCTGCCACTGGTACCAGTTTAAGGGGACATCTCTGCCACCGGTACCAGTTTAAGGGGACAACTCTACCACTGGCCACAGAAGTAAGGTGACCCCTTACGTAACACCAATGTAAAGAGGCATTTCTGGACTGACCAGCAAAGGACGTCTGCGGTTCTTTTCCTGGCCAATATTACAATGATTTTTCATATTACAATCATGATTATTATTGAAAATTATTATTTTTTGATTATTCTTTTATTTATGATCATCATATCTATAACTTACTGTTGATGAAGATGTTTCACAGGGGTTCCTCAAAACCTGAAGATTCCTCCAGGGGTAAAAAGCCTGGGAAAGGCTACCTTAGAGTCACTTTGAAGATTTTTACAGCTGTGACCCCATTTTGGGGATTTCCACCAACTTTCCCGTCAGGAAGTGATGAGAAATCTCTCCGAAGGGAACACACAAAAGCAAAATCGTATTTTTATTTAATATTATGGGAAAGGGTTAGAACTTCTGACAATGTCTCTATCGCTGGCTGTGCTGGTGACAACCACTCCCATCATTTCTTATATGGGTGTCACCAGGACAAAAAAATGAGAGAAACTTTCCCCATTGGGAGTCACAGAACGAAATAAAATCTCAATAGAAATTCTATCCAATACTAAAAAAAAAAAAAAAAAAAGAAAGATTTGTTTAGAGTTCGGCTTTAAGTCCCGGCGTGCGCGCAGTTAGTTGTTTGTCTTCCTATTACGCCCTGGATAAATCTGACCTCGCTGGGTAAACAAAGTCATTTAAGTATCTAACAGCGGCGAGACTTCTTTAAACAAACAGAAAAGGAGAGAAACGCCGAGTGACAACAACGCAAGGCAAACAGATTGGGTTATCGCGGGGTCAGCCGAGGTAAAAGTGACACCAGATGTGACTGGACGGATTTGGAGCGCGCTCACTCTGATGATTCCGTCACACTCGGGAGGCGAATGGGAGCTTCTTCAGAAAAGCGCAAACTGTTGTCATTAAAAAGCCGTCCTTGAGTTCAAGTCGTGTGACTTTGCCTAGGCTGAGATGATGTCATCAGTCTGCTGCAGGCAGGAGGAAGCATTTCCTCAGTCTCTTCTCCACTTTGATTAGACTGCAACATTATAACTTTGCATCTCTAACTTCTGTCATTAAAACATCATTCTTGAACTTCAAAGCAGTGACTATGGGAGGTTGAGATGATGTCATCAGTCTGCTGCAGGCAGGCGGAAGCGTTTCTTTAGTCTCCTCTACCCAGTGATTAGACTGCAACATTAGGTTGATATGATGTCATCAGTCTGCTGCAGGAAGGAGGAAGCATTTCCTCAGTCTCTTCTCCTCTGTGATCAGACTGCAACATTGTAACTTTGCATCTCCAACTTCTGTCATTAAAACATAGTTCTTGATCTTCATTGCAGTGACTATAGGAGGTTGAGATGATGTCATCAGTCTGCTGCAGGCAGGAGGAAGCATTTCCTCAGTCTCTTCTCCTCTGTGATCAGACTGCAAAATTGTAACTTTAGATCTCTACCTTCTGTCATTAAAACATAGTTCTTGAACTTCAAAGCAGTGACTATGGGAGGTTGAGATGATGTCATCAGTCTGCTGCAGGCAGGAGGAAGCGTTTCTTTAGTCTCCTCTACCCAGTGATTAGACTGCAACATTAGGTTGTTATGATGTCATCAGTCTGCTGCAGGCAGGAGGAAGCATTTCCTCAGTCTCTTCTCCCTGGTAATCAGACTGCAACATTGTAACTTTGCAGTTCTACTTTCTGTCATGGAAATGTAGTTCTTGAGCTTCATTGCAGTGACTATGGGAGGTTGAGATGATGTCATCAGACTGCTGCAGGCAGGAGGAAGCTTTTCCTTAGTCTCCTCTCCCCTGTGATCAGACTGCAACATTATAACTTTGCACCTCTACCTTCTGTCATTTAAACATAGTTCTTGATGTTCATTGCAGTGACTATAGGAGGTTGAGATGATGTCATCAGTCTGCTGCAGGCAGGAGAAAGCATTTCCTTAGTCTCATCTCCCCTGTAATCAGACTGCAACATTGTAACTTTAAATCTCTACCTTCTGTCATTAAAACATAGTTCTTGGACTTCAAAGCAGTGACTATGGGAGGTTGAGATGATGTCATCAGTCTGCTGCAGGCAGGAGGAAGCGTTTCTTTAGTCTCCTCTACCCTGTGATTAGACTGCAACATTAAGTTGATATGATGTCATCAGTCTGCTGCAGGCAGGAGGAAGCCTTTTCTGTCACCAGTCTGCTGCAGGCAGGAGGAAACATTTCATCAGTCTCTTCTCCTCTGTGATTAGACTGCAACATTGTAACTTTGAATCACCAACTTCTGTCATTAAAACATAGTTCTTGATCTTCATTGCAGTGACTATAGGAGGTTGAGATGATGTCATCAGTCTGCTGCAGGCAGGAGGAAGCATTTCCTTAGTCTCTTCTCCCCTGTGATCAGACTGCAACATTGTAACTTTGCAGCTCTACCTTATGTCATTAAATGTAGTTCTTGAACTTCATTGCAGTAACTATGGGTAGGTTGAGATGATGTCATCAGTCTGCTGCATTCAGGAAGAAGCTTTTTCTCAGTCTCCTCTCCCCTGTGGATCAGACTGGAACAATGTAACTATACATCTCTACCGTCTGTCATTAAAAAATATTTCTTGAACTTCATTGCAGCGGCTATGGAAAGGTTGGAAAGGTTGAGATGATGTTACCAGTCTGCTGCAGGCAGGAGGAAGCATTTCTTAAGTCTCCTCTCCCCTGTGATCAGACTGCAACATTGTAACTTTGCAGCTCTCCCTTCTTTGATTAAAATGTAGTTCTTGAACTTCATTGCAGTGACTATGGGTAGGCTGAGATGATATCATCAGTCTGCTGCAGGCAGGAGGATGCATTTCCCCAGTCTCCCCCAGTGATTGCATTTTTAACTCACCATGCTCTTCCATATTTTTTGATTGTATTTAAAGCTGAAAATTAAGGGCATGCGTCTAAACCTACCTTCCCTCTGAAGAGCGATCTGCATTCGGACTGCATTTCAGAGGCGATTGACAAGCAGTGAGGAGGCGATGTGATGCCTCCCCACACCCTGTGACCTATTTAGTTCAATAGAGCGCTGCCCCAAGAGGCTCTGATGACACCCGAATCTTGGATGCCAGCATCTGAAGTGCCCATCCTAGCCTACTGTGTAAAGGGTGACTTAGAGATGCCGCACTCCTAAGTAGCCTATGTACTAAATCAGTAGAAGAAAAGTGGCCGCCGCCTAGGCTCCTCCTTACCTGTTTCGTCCGACTCATGGGGCTTAGTAGTAGAGGTTTCCTTTTACATAATTAGCACATAGGCTGCTTAGGAGTGCGGCAGCTCTTCCTCACACCTCCTCACACCTGGCGATTCGGCACTGCATTACTTTAACTGACAATTGCACGGTCGTGCGACACTGTGCCTAAATAAAATTGATGTCCCTTTTTCCACAAATAGAGCTTTCTTTTGGTGGTATTTGATCACCTTTGCCGTTTTTATTTTTTGCGCTATAAACAAAAAAATACAGACATTTCTGAAAGAAAAACAATATTTTTTACATTTTGCTATAAAACATTCCAATTAAAAAGAAATTTAAATCAAATTTTTTTGTCATTTTAGGCCAATTTGTATTCTGCTACATATTTTTGGTAAAAAAAAATCCCAATAATTGTATATTGAATGGTTTGAGCAAAAGTTATCGCGTCTACAAACTAGGTGAAAGATTTATGTGCTTTTTTATTTATTTATTTATTTTTATTGGTAATGGCGGCGATCTGCGATTTTTAGCGGGACTGTGACATTGCGGCGGACAGATTGGACCCCTAACTGACATTTTTGACACTTTTGGAGGGACCAGTGACATTACTACAGTAATCAGTGCTAAAAATATGCACTGTTACTGTAATAATAACACTGGCAGGGAAGGGGTTAACCTAGGGGTGATCAAAGGGTTAACTGTGTGGGGGATGAGCTTGCTGAAAGAGCACAGAGACCTGTGTTCCTAAATGGGAGGAACACAGGATCCCTGTGTTCATTACTGTGGCCTGCTGTGTTTACAATGGCAGACCGCCGTTCTGTCTCCATGGGTAGCGATCAGGGTTGCCCGTCAGCCAGGGCCGGGACAAGGGGTGGGCAGGAGGGACGGTTGCCCTGGGTGCAATGGTTTATTGCAGGGATAGGGGGCGCCCTGACCCTAACCCCAAGGGAAGGGGGGGGAGCAGTTTGGCATCTTTGCCCTTGGTGCTGGATGACCTTGTCCCGGCACTGCCAGTGGCAATTGCGGCCACTGGACCCGCTGATTGGCGCCCCCACTAGCGGTCCCGCAAAACGATGTACAGTTACGTCGTTTCGTGGGACAGAGCTGACTTGCAGCAGTATATGTACTGGTGGCGGTCGACAAGTGGTTAAAGTGAAACAATAAAAATGAAAAATTCCTTTAACCACTTTGCTGCTGCTCACTAGAGCTCTGGCAAAGTGGCTCTTGTAGGTCTGACGACGTAGACCTACGTCGCCAGACACTCCCCTTTCTCGGCAGCGCGCGCGCGCCGCTGGAGGCTCGCTCCCGCTGTATTCAGTCACAGCGGGAGTCGGGCCAGGGGAGGAGCAGCGGCGATCGATTTTACCAAAAATATTTAGCAGAAAATAAATTGGCCTAAAATGATAAAACATTTTGATTTTTACATTTTTTTTGGGGGGGAATTTCATATAAAAAAATGTGAAAAATATTGTTATTTTTTCAAAATTGTCGCTATTTTTTTGTTTATAGCGCAAAAAGCAAAAATCGCACAGGTGATCAAATACCACCAAAAGAAAGCTCTGTTTGTGGGAAAAAAAGGACATAAATTTAATTTGGGTACGGCGTTGCATGACCGCGCAATTGTCAGGTAAAGCCGCACAGTGCCGAATTGCAAAAAGTGGCCTGGACGTAAGACAGCAAAATCCTCCGGTGGTAAAGTGGTTACATATCTTGCCGGGGGGGTCTCCTTAATGTACCTGCAAAGTAGCGCATCTGTATGACGTATGTAGCTTGCTGCAGCAATACTGACATTTCTAAAGGAAAAAATGTCAATTAAACTTGCTCGCGGCTGTAATGTATTGTCAGCTCCCGGCAACACAGATAAAAAATGAAAAAAATGCCAAAATAAAAAAAAAAAAAAACGGCGTAGGGTCCCCCCCAAAATCCATACCAGACCCTAAGGCCCTGAGGATTGGGTGCTCTAGGGCAGGGGGGCTCTGAATGTCTGTTCTGAAAGCATGCTGTAAGCAGGAAAGGCTCGATTGCATATTGAGCAAGTTCTGGCCAGTGGTCCATCCTCAAGACCTAGTAATCCAGTGGATGCTAAGTTATGAAGGTCTCCATGTCTGCTCTTGCCCCTAGATAATCCTGCACCAAATGATGCAGACGCTGCCGATGGTTGCTAAAACCTAACAGCCCTGGGCGCTGAGGTCTAAATAATTGTTTAAAGGCATCAGTCAGCCGGCCGCCTTCTCCACCGCTCCTCCTTTGACAAAACTAAGCCTCAGAAACATGTTGTCCAGAAAATGGTAACCTCCCAGTGTCTGGAAAGGTGTTACACAAATTTTCCTTCAAGGTGTCCTCAAGATGTTTCATCCTCTGCTCCCTCTGCAAAGGCAGGATAAGCTCTGCAACTTTACTATTGGAACATGGATCAAGAAGGGTCGCCAACCAGTACTGACCTCTCTCCTTGATACCACAAATCCTCTGGTCCTTTCGCAGGCTTTGCAGAATCAGGGAGCCCATGCAGCGTAATTTTGAGGAGGCATGAGATTCTGAGTCCTCTGGGTCGCTAAGGATGGCATTGTCAGGAGCAACCTCTCCCCAGCCACATACTACTCCTGGGGTTTCTGGGGAATGAAAACCATCCCTTGAAGACTTCTGTATGTTATCCTCTACATCCATGCTGCCACAATCCTCCTCCTCCTCCTATTTCTCCCGCTGTTCTGCCTCAAGTGTCCTGTCCATGGTTCCACGAAGCGTGTGCTCCAGCAGGAAGACTAGAGGGATAGTGTCACTGATGCATGCATCATCGCAGCTCGCCATCCTTGTGGCCTCCTCAAATGGTGACAGGACAATGCATGCATCCTTTATCAGCAGCCACTGGCATGGCGAAAAGAAGCCAAGCTCCCCTGAGCCTGTCCTTGTGCCGTACTCACACAGGTACTCGTTGATGGCCCTCTGCTGGATGTACAGCTGCTGCAGCATTGCCAATGATGAGTTCCACCTGATGGGCATGTCACAAATGAGGAGGTTGGTGGGCAGGTTGAATTCCCATTGAATATCAGCCAGCCGAGCACTGGCATTGTATGACCGCTGGAAATGGTCACAGACTTTTCTGATCTGATTCAGAAGATCTTGTAAGCCCGGGTACGTGTTCAAGAAACGCTGCACCACCAAATTCAGGACATGTGCCAAGCATGGAACATGTGTTATGTGTCCCTGTCGGATGGCAGAGATAAGGTTGGTGCCATTGTCGCATACAACCATTCCTAGCTCAAGCTGCCATGAAGTCAACCACTTCTGAGCCTGCCCATACAGACCTGACAGAATCTCTGGCCTGGTGTTGCTCCTGTCCCTTAGACAGACCAACTGAAGCACTGCATGGCATCTTTTAGCCTGACTGCATGCGTAGCCCCTTGAAAGCTTAGGGAGCACTGCTGGTTCAGAGGACAATTCAGCAGAAGAGGCCATAAAGGAAGAAGAAGAGGAGGAAGTGGAGCAGACATATGAGGCAGAATCAACCCCAGCTTTTTGGAGGCGTGGTGGCGGAACAAGCTCCAGCACTGAACCCTGTCCTGCATCCTTATCAGCTGCCAGGAGAGTTACCCAGTGCGCTGTGAAGGAAGTGTAACGTCCCTGACCATGCCTGCTGGACCATGAGTCAGCAGTAATGTGAACCTTTCTGCTGACTGCTCTGTCCAATGAGGCCAAAAACACTGCCTTCCACATGATGGTACAGAGCTGGAATGGTCTTACATGAAAATAAATTTATTTTGGAAACCTGCCACTGTGGTACAGCACATTTTGCAAATTCAAGAAAGGGGGCAGAGTATACCAGATGAAAAGGCAGCAGTCGTAGTGCTAGCAATATGGCCAAACTAGCATTTTGACGATGAGCATGTGGATGGCTGGGACAGTATTTTTTTTTAGGGTTCAGCAACTGGGGTAGAGAATTTGCACACTGCTAATGCAGAAGGCATAGCACCTGCAATGCAGAAGGGGGGGGACAGTAATTATGCCCTAAATATTATTAGTGCTGCTGCACCACAAAAAAAAAACCCTGCTGACACAGAAGGAATAGCACCTGCAACACAGAAGGGGGGACAGCAATTATGCCCCAAATATTATTATAAAAAAAAATGAAATCACTGCTGACACAGAAGGAATAGCACCTGTGACACAGAAGGGGGAGTACTAGTATTGCGGCAACAAAGCCTGATGCTGCAAAAAAAAAAAAAATTAAAAGAAAAGAAAAAAAAAAAAAAAAAAAAGATATATATATATATATATATATATATATATATATATATATATATATATATATACACACATATATATATATATATATATCAATGAAAATTTAAAAAAAAAATGGGATCAGTGGGGTGACACAGACGTGTTGTATACACCAACACTTCAGTGGCACACTACACTGTGCTACAGAAGAATCAGCCCTACACCACACTGCACTGACTGCATTAAAGTGACTGAAAGTACAATCCACTAACTACCTGCCTAATCTCCACTCCTAACACGCTATACACGGATGCCTTGTAAGCAGCCTTAAACAGTGTGGGGCGTGGACTTAGCCCCTGAGCCACGATTGGCTAAAGGCACCTTGCCTTTGACCAATCATCTCTCTGACAGGACATTGTGCTGTGATTGGCCAAAGCATACAGGTCGGGTGTATGATTTGGCCAATCACAAGCACTTAATGCACTGCAATCGCGCAGTGCATTATGGGGCGCTCGTCGGCGGGTGAACTTCCCCCTGAGCGTCCCGGGTGTTCAGCGAACACATAAACACCCGATGTTTGAGTTGAGCATACGTTCAACTTGAACATAAAGCCCATCCCTACAGCAGATGGCATGGCTCCCCAAATCATCACCAACTGTGAAAAATGTTGCCTTTTTCATTTGGAAATGAAGGTCCCAGAGTCTGGAGGAGGAGCG
This sequence comes from Pelophylax lessonae, assembly GCF_965119305.1. NCBI lineage: Eukaryota > Metazoa > Chordata > Amphibia > Anura > Ranidae > Pelophylax > Pelophylax lessonae. The sequence goes on from NC_138769.1 coordinate 22,044,990, forward strand.
GAGAGGCACAGAATCCAAGTTGCATGAGGTCCAGTGTGAAGTTTCCACAGTCAGTGATGATTTCGGGAGCCATGTCGTCTGCTGGTGTTGGTCCACTGTGTTTTATCAAGTCCAAAGGCAGCACAGCCCTCTACCAGGAAATTCTAGAGCACTTCATGCTTCCCTCTGCTGACCAACTTTATGGAGATGCTGATTTAATTTTCCAGCAGGACCTGGCACCGCCCACACTGCCAAAACTACCAATACCTGGTCACATGATCATGGTATCACTGTGCTTCAATTGAATTACTGAAATAAAATACCTTTTTGATGATATTCTAATTTTGTGAGATGCACCTGTATGAATATATATTGGAGCGCACCAGACCTTAGATATGGTGGCTGCATTGGTTATTCTTTCAGGCTTAGAACATTTTTAGCCAGTGCAGAAAATACCTGTTGATCCTCCCAGAACTGCCATGTCTGTGTCACATCCTGTGAGATGACCTGACATCTATGTTATCTTCCATCTAAGCTATCTTATGTAAAATTACAATTTGCCCATGTAATGGGGATGAAGAGTGGCTTAATGTGGGAATGCGCATCACCGGGTCACACCACCGCGCCGCCCCTGTTAATGATCCAGTGCAACCTTTCCTAATCTTTTTAACATGGAGGAACCCTTAAAAATTATTTCAGGTCTCAAGGAACCCCAGCTAGGAATTACTATATGTATATGGTACATTAGCTTGAACAGTCAGTTGAGAAGATATAATAAATAAAAGAATAAGGAATGTGGAATTCTTGTAGTATTTGACACCCAGGGTTATTCTATACAAGTATTCCCTCATAATGGTGAACAAAAGAGAAGTGCCCCCATATGTTAGTGGTCAGTACAGTGCCTCCATACATTGTTGGTCAATGCAGAACCCCCTTTACATTAGTGGACAATAAAGAAGGCCTCCTTAGACTGGTTAGTCAGCAGGAAGAATGCTCCTTACAATGGTGGTCAGTGGGAAGGATGTCCCTTACATTGGTGGTCAGTGGGAAGAATGTCCCTTACATTGGAGATCAGTGGGAAGAATGTCCCTTACATTGGTGGTCAGTGGGAAGGATGTCCCTTACATTGGTGGTCAGTGGGAAGAATGTTCCTTACATTGGTGGTCAGTGGGAAGGATGTCCCTTACATTGGTGGTCAGTGGGAAGAATGTTCCTTACATTGGTGGTCAGTGGGAAGAAGGAGGAGGACACACCCAAGGAGCTCTCTGTGAGATCCAGCCCTTTTCAAGCCTGGGCCTTGCTTGCTAGCTTGGCCCAGGAACAATGCCTGATCCTGGGGGAGGCCCTGGGAGGGATCCCCCTGATGACACGGGGCCTAGTGAGGAGGAGGTGGAGGACCTGTCTGTGGGTCCAGGCCCCGGTGAGAATGCGGATGTCTTCAGCCAGAAGGTTATCAATCGTTTTAGGGCGATTGGGAGAGCGGAAGAAAAACTTAAAGGTTTGAAGGCTGAACACAAATCCTTCAAAACTAAGTATTTCCAGGCCTGGAGTAAAAATCGCACAGCCATGAAGCCTGAGTTGCAGGAATTGGAGGAAAAGGTGAAGAAACAAACTTTATTATTGGAAAGGCTGAAAGACGGAAGTGGAGCATTTAAAGAAAAATTTGACAATGAGAGGAGATTTACCAGCCAAGCATCAGCAAGTTCTGTGGATCAGCAGCCTCGGTTAATGGATGACCCGGCTCCATCTGCCTCTGCACCTCTCCCCCCATGCCAGAACTGGGAATCACCAGCGGCAACCAGCCAGGGGGTTGAGAGTGGACATGGATCCCTGACATTTATCCAGGAGATGGAGTCACCCCTGAAAGCAGACAAGTTTGTCTTTTCTGATGATCCATCAGAAATCCCTGAGGATGGGCAGAGGAGATACAAACCAGCAAAGCTAGTACTGGTGGAGAAATCCCAGTTTACCATGCTGCCTTCCAGCATGTCTGCCCCACCTGCTGTAGTGGATGGTGTCCCAGGTGAGAAGGAACTGCATATTGCAGTTATTGCTGAGGAGAAATCCGGTGCAGACATGCAGGGTAAATCCCTGACAGAATCACCAGATTGTGAAAGAAAGGTGGATGGACTTGCATCTAACACCCCAGGCATAGATTTTTCTGCTCCTGCTGAGACCAGTAGTCCCTCTACAAGCAAAATGGCTGCAAACTCCAAAGAGTTTGCTTCAGCTGAGTTTCCCAGTGTTCAAGGGTTGATTGACCAGCTGTTTGCTGGTGGGGGAGGGGATCAACATGGTGTTGCAAGTGGAATGGAAGTAGCAATGGAAATATCCTGCAATGCTTTACCTGCTGCTATGTTAAAACAGGATTCTATTTCTACAACTGAAAACTCTGTCCCAGTGGAAGAGAAGATGATCGCTGAAACTCTTACCAGTGCAGCAGCAGCTATGGATTCTGCTGTGAAGACAACAGGAATAATAAATATCCCAGCAAGTATAAAAAATTACAATAATGTTAAAGCAATGAATGTGGTGGGTGGTGGTGAAGGGGTTAGTAATGCTGGGAAAAATGAAAATGTTATTTCTCCCCCTGCTCAGCAGAGGAAAGATTTGATTGCACAGATCAATCCCGAATCTGTGCAATCGTTATCTGCTAAGTGTGTGTCAGATAATTTAAAAAAAACTGATGGATTTTCTGCTGGGAGGAATGTTGGAAGCTATGCTTCAGCTTTGGGGAGTCGCACCAGGGTGGGTGGTGGGGATTCTGTTAATCACAATTCAGGGAGGTTTTTTGGGGGGCAGGTTAGTGGGTATAGGAGGAGGAATGTGGTACAGTTGAGGTGGGAGGGGGAAGGAACCCCAATAGTAAGGGGGAGGGTGGCTGAGTTGATTTTGGAAATGGGGTTTAAAGCCTGTGATATTTTTGCTTTAATTTGCCCGGTGGGGAGTTATGAATTTGATTTATCGTTTGTAAAACCTGAAAGTTTGGATCTCTTCTGGGAGAGATTTAGGAGGTGCAAGGGCCTTCAGCAGTGGAGAGGTTTGGTGCCAAAGGTAATTTCAAGGCAGCCTTTGATAAAGTTGGTGACCATTCTGGTGCGTAACGAATCCATACCAGAGGCTGATTTATTAGTATGGCTACGCCGATATGGCGAGGTCCTCACTCCACTGCGGAAGGTCCTTGATGAGCATGGGATATGGACAGGGGCCTGGACAGTGTCACTAAAATTGGGGGTGCTGGGCGATGTAGTTCAGCACCTTCCCTGCTCAGCCTTTCTGGGTAGGGATAGGCTGACCATTTTCTACCAAGGTCAGCCTAAGGTGTGTAATAAATGTGGTGATAAAGGCCACTTTGCATCGTCCTGCACCCACAAGAAGTGCTCACTGTGCCAGGATTTAGGCCATTTGGCCAGAGAATGCACCCAGATTCGGTGCAATTTGTGCCAGCAGCTGGGTCATCCATATAGCCAGTGCCCAGAGGCACTGCATAACTTGCCAGGATTGGAGACTGAGCTGCAGAGGCTTGATAAAGAAGATGAAGCAGCTGAAGTTAGAGAGGAAATTGTTGTTGCCCCTCCTGTGTCTGTTGTGTCAGATTCTGTTTCCCCTAGTGATGTGGTCCCTGAGTCTGTCCCTCCTGTGTCTGTTGTGTCAGATTCTGTTTCCCCTAGTGATGTGGTCCCTGAGTCTGTCCCTCCTTTTGTTCCTACATCTACTGTGCGTAGATCCTCCAGACTAGCGGAAGCTGCTGGGGGGGCGGGTATAGTGGATCTTCCCCCTCGGCCTACTCCACCTCCAGTCCCTGTCTCTCGACACCGCAAACGCGGCCAAGAGGGTGCAGGGGTGCTGGATGGTGGTGGGGTCGATGGGGTTGAGGGAGGGGTGTCCATGTCCCATGTCTCACCCTCTGTTGTGGAGGATTCGGATGATGAGGGGTGGGAGAGGACAAAGAGGAAGAAAAAGAAGAAGAGGAAGACCAGTAAAGCGGTCATTTCTTCCTTACAGTTAGAGCCAGGAGGGGTTCCTCTTGGCAACACATTTTCGGTTTTATCAGGGGAAGAGTTAGTATCTGATTTATCTACTTCTTTATCATCTATGGATGAGGGGGAGTCACATAGTGTAAAGAGAGCTGTTTCGGGTGATGAGAGTGTGGTGGAGGTTAAGAAACGACTACCCCAATCATCCTGATGGCAGTGCCCGCTCTGATAAAGGTGGCGACCATTAATGTCGCCAGCGTGAAATCTGCAAGAGCTCGTGATATTGCCTTATTTTTGCTCAGTGAGTTTGATGCTGAGATTTTATTTTTGCAAGAGACCTGGCTCAATACTTTGGCCGATGTCCATCTAGCAAAAAGGGAGTGGAGATGCGGTCCCTCCTTTTGGTCTCTTGCGGCTGAGCCTTGCAGCGGAGTTGCGGTTCTTTTTAAAACCGATATGGTAACGTGCCGGCGGATAATTGAGGTAGAAATGGGGAGATGCATGGTCTTAGACGTCTCTGTTAGGGGGCAGGACCTGCGCCTGATCAATATCTATGGACCGCAGTCAAAATGGGACAGGAAATGCCTCTTCACAAAGATCAAGCCCTTCCTTTTTACATCCCAGCAGGTTGTCTTTGGAGGTGACTTTAACACCATAATTAGGCCTGAAGACAGGAGGGTCTCCATAGACAGGCTGGGTTATGATAGCGTTTTTCTTAGAGATATGGTTAGACAAGCAGGCCTGGTAGATGTGCACATTAAGCACTGCCCTGGCAGCACGGGATTCACGTTTCAGAGAGGGAATAGTCAGAGTAGGATAGATAGGTTTTTTTTAAAGGAGAACTCTGCTTTCTCGGCTCCTGAGTTGAGGGCGGTGGAGTTCTCTGACCACTGTATGCTGTCTGTGACTCTGAATGCCTCGGACACTCCACCCAGGGGAAGGGGTACCTGGAAACTGAATTCGGCTCTCCTGGAAGATGTAGAGGTAAGACAATCCTTTGAGGATTTTTTTCAGGCACAGGTTTCTATTCTGGACTTTTGCAGCAGTAAGTCAGAGTGGTGGGAGCTTGTGAAACAAAGGGCGATTGGACTTTTCAAGGCCATAAGTAAGAAGAAGCAGCTTGGTATGTATATTGCCTACCAGCATTTGCGGAGGAAGCTTGATCGTCTTGTCTCGTATGGAGGAGATCCAGGGGAGATCTCGGAGGTAAAGCTTCTTCTTAGGAAGTGTCAATACGACCGGCATGCCTCCTTGGTTCTGGAGAGAGATTATGGGAAATATCACTCGCCTGATCCTTACCAGAACTGTAAGCAAGGCATAGCAGTTAAGACGGTCATAGGTCTGAGGGATAGTACGGGTTCCCTGGTGAAGTCCAGATCAGGGATCCTGGAGATCTTCAGGTCATATTACGCAGACCTTCTGGGAAGAAAGGACCTTAGTCGGGACAGGATGGAAAGCTTTCTGGATTCTACTCCAGGATTGGGAAATGATACATTGCCTTTGATGGATTTGACAGAACCAATTTCAGCGGATGAGGTAGTTCGTGCTATAGAGAAGCTGGCTACCAAAAAGTCGCCTGGGCCAGATGGGTTGACAGCTGAATTTTACAAGTGTTTTAAGTCCATTCTGGCTCCCTTTTTAACGGAGGTTTATAACAGCTGTTTAGATGAGGGTTCCCTCCCTCCCTCCATGAGGCAATCCGCTGTGATTCTTCTGTCAAAAGGTAAAGACCCCTCAATAATTGAGAACTGGCGCCCCATCAGTCTTCTCAATGTTGATAGAAAGATCTTGGCGAAGATTCTTTTTTGGCGCTTGTCGTCAGTAGCAGGCGATTTGTTGTCCAATCATCAGCACTGCTCGGTCCAGGGCAGAAGTACCTTTTCAGCAATTTTAGCTGTCCGGGAGGCTTTGGAGCGATGCAGGGCTGCTGGATGGAGAAAGTACTTGCTGGCATTGGATCAGGCGAAGGCTTTTGATCGAGTCAATCATGAGTACCTGTATTTGCTACTTGGTAGATACGGCCTGCAGGGGAGGTTTATTGATTGGCTGAAAACATTATATAAAGGGGCTGAGAGCTTCCCACTTGTTAATGGTTGGGTTGGACGGCCTTTTGAGGTTGGCTCTGGTGTGCGCCAGGGGTGTCCTTTGAGCCCCCTGCTATATGTATTCGCAATCGACCCCTTCATAAGAAGGTTAGAGAGTGGATCGTTGTGTGGGGTGCCTTTGGGCATTGCTGGTGTGCCGCCTTTGAAGGTCGTGGCCTATGCCGATGATGTGTCTGTTATTATCTCTGGGATGGAGGAGGCGCAGGAGGTGGTCTCTGTGATAGAGCAGTACACTGAGGCTTCTGGCTCTAAAATCAATCATGAAAAGAGTGAAGTTTTCTGGATGGGTGAGGAGGGTGAAAGCTTCGAACTTCCGGATGCCTTCCCAGAGCCCCAGCAGGAAATTAAAGTGTTGGGCATCAAATTTGGTCCTGGTGACTATGGTCATCGAAATTGGGAAAGCAGGTTGTTGAATGCCAATGCCAAGGTGGCAAGCTGGAAGAAATGGAAACTTTCCTTGAGGGAAAGGGTTGACTTGATTAAAACTTACCTGATCCCAATCTTTTTATATGTCAGCTTTGTCTTTATCTTGCCGGAATCTCTCTATGCAAGGGTGTACAGCTGCTTTTTCCAACTGTTATGGGGAAATAGGCTGAACCTGATCAAACGCAATGTAACTTACCTGTCCAGGCGGGAGGGTGGTCTAGGAATGGTCAACCCTATAGTTTTCTTTTCTCTGCTTTTTTTAAAGTATAATCTTGGTAATATGTTAGCAGAGACCCCGCCGGGATGGGTGGGTATTTTTCAATCTTGGTTTAGGCCTTTTCTGCGATGCTGGGAAGATGGCGGGCCAGTGAAAAGTCTGAGAGTCCGACATGGCAAGCTTCCGGCTTATGTTGCCCCGTGTCTGAAAATACTTAGGCAGTGGCAGGTGACAGTGGGGGATATCAAGTCCCTCCCCAGAAAGCTTCTGGAGAAGAGGATTTTGGGCTCTGCTTTCAGTGTGTCGCTGACTTTAAGGGATTGCCCAGGCCCCATAATGAGGGAGGGGTTGCGTTTAATTAACTTAGGAAGAATCCCTTTGAAGTTTAGGGATCAAGCCTGGCTCGCTTTCCATGGAAGGCTCTATGTGAGAGGGAACCTGAAGCATCGCCCTGTGGATGATCGGGATTGTCCTAGAGCGGAGTGTGTTGGTAAAGTAGAGTCTATGGACCACTTTTTGCTCCAGTGTCCCTTTAACATAGAGGTGTATAAAAGGGTGGGGAGGGCTCTAGGCATCCCCTTTCTCTATCGCATGAGTTATGCGGAGTGGGTGTACGGGGCATTCCCGACTCGCTGGGATTTTGATTTGAATACACTTTTTCTAGTTAGTATAGTTGTCCGTTACTTCACGTGGAATGCACGGTGCCAGATTACCCTGCGGAAGAAAGTCCTCCCTGTCGAGGTGGTGGTGTACGATATTCTTGGTGAGGTTGGGAAGATTCGGGGTCTTGAGAAGGGCAGGGAGCCTCGAGCGGTCTGGATAAGGGCGTGGAGGAATATCAGACCTGCTTTTGGTGAACTGTCCATCTCTGGGTGAAAAGCTTTTTTCCTATGCTATTTTTTTCACACCCTTAGCTTTTGTTAGTTAATATCTTCATTTTTGAAGAAGGGCTGCATGCATAATGGGAGTGGTTTTGTTTCTTGACCTCGCAGGTTTGATGTCTGGTGTGGTGGTGTGAGTCTTATTAAGATAATTTTTTCCGGTAATGATGTGTTTCATGATGTGAGTTTTGTTTTTGCTGTAAAGGCAGTCTTTATTTGAGAGCAGAATTTGCTATGTATTTTTTTTCCCCCCTTTTCATGTAAATATGTATATATTTATTTATGTATATTGATTTTATGCTTATTGATTGCAAGACTTTTAATAAACAAAATTGGGAAGAATGCTCCTTACATTGGTGGTCAGTGGGAAGAATGTCTTCTCTAAAGGAAGGAACCCTGGGTGTGAAAGGGCTTGTTTAGTGTCACTCTTCAGGGGGGGTGACTTCTGTACAATAAGAGAAGAGGGGGTATTGCTGCGAAGAACAGCACTCACAGTTTGCAGGAGTGTGAAGACATCTTGGGAGGCACCAATTTAGTTTATATCTACTTTTGTCCTCGTATTTGGTCTAGGGATAGACCGATTATCGGTTTGGCGGCCAATATTCACTTTTTTTTAAAGTATCGGTATCGGCCATAAACTTTGCCGATATGACCGATATTTTCTTAGGGTAGGGCTGCCTCCGGAGGGGAAGAGGGGGGGGGGGGATTAAAGCGCCGCCTGATTACAGAAAGAGCAGGGTTCTTCTGCTTACCTGGCGCGAGCGCTCTCATACGAAGTCCCACCTCCTGGACCGGCTCCTACCTATGATAGACAGCACACTGGTGACGTCTATCATAGGAGTCGGTCCAGGAGGAGGGACTTTGCATGAGAGGGCCCGCGCCAGGTAAGCAGAAGAACCCCGCTCTTTGTGTAATCAGGTGGCGCTCTAATCCCCATGCACTGGTCACTCTGCATTGGATGGGGGCACCGGTCACTCTGCATTGGATGGGGCACTGGTCACTCTGCATTGTATGGGGCACTGGTCACTCTGCATTGATGGGGCACTGGTCACTGCATTGGATGGGGCACTGGTCACTCTGCATTGATGGGGGCACTGGTCACTCTGCATTGATGGGGGCACTGGTCACTCTGCATTGATGGGGCACTGGTCACTCTGCATTGTTGGGGGCACTGGTCACTCTGCATTATTATTATTATACAGGATTTATATAGCGCCAACAGTTTGCGCAGTGCTTTACAGTGTGGGGGAAGACAATACAGTTACAGTACAATTCAATACAGGAGGAATCAGAGGGCCCAGCTTACAATTGGATAGGGGCACTGGTCACTCTGCATTAATGGGGGCACTGGTCACTCTGCATTGATGGGGGCACTGGTCCCACTGCATTGATGGGGGCACTGGTCACTCTGCATTGATGGGGGCACTGGTCACTCTGCATTGTTGGGGGCACTGGTCACTCTGCATTGATGGGGGCACTGGTCACTCTGCATTGTTGGGGGCACTGGTCACTCTGCATTGTTGGGGGGCACTGGTCACTCTGCATTGTTGGGGGTATTGGTCACTCTGCATTGATGGGGGCACTGGTCACTCTGCATTGATGGGGGCACTGGTTACTCTGAATTGTTGGGAGCACTGGTCACTCTGCATTGATGGGGCACTGGTCACTCTGCATTGATGGGGCACTGGTCACACTGCATTGATGGGGGCACTGGTCACTCTGCATTGGATGTGTGATTGAATGCACAGAATATCGGCCCATATTGACCGATACCGATACGTTCTGACCAAAATCTCAGTATCGGTATCGGCCCTCGAAAAACCATATTAGTCTATGCCTAATTTGGTCCTCCTGAGTCACTGAGAACTTTGTACCTTGTGGCACTGGTCACTCTGCATTAATGGGGGCACTGGTCACTCTGCATTGATGGGGGCACTGGTCACTCTGCATTGATGGGGGCACTGGTCACTCTGCATTGGATAGGGGCACTGGTCACTCTGCATTGATGGGGGCACTGGTCACTCTGCATTGATGGGGGCACTGGTCACTCTGCATTGGATAGGGGCACTGGTCACTCTGCATTGATGGGGGCACTGGTCACTCTGCATTGATGGGGGCACTGGTCACTCTGCATTGGATAGGGGCACTGGTCACTCTGCATTGTTGGGGGCACTTGTCACTCTGCATTGTTGGGGGCACTGGTCACTCTACATTGATGGGTGCACTGGTCACTCTGCATTGATGGGGGCACTGGTTACTCTGCATTGTTGGGGGCACTGGTCACTCTGCATTGATGGGGGCACTGGTTACTCTGCATTGTTGGGGGCACTGGTCACTCTGCATTGGATGTGTGATTGAATGTGCAGAATATCGGCCCATATTGACCAATACCGATACGTTCTGACCAAAATCTCAGTATCGGTATTGGCCCTGGAAAAACCATATTGGTCTATGCCTAATTTGGTCCTCCTGAGTCACTGAGAACTTTGTACCTTGTGTTGGTGTCCTCCTATCCTGGACTATATAACATTTTTGATTTTTGGGTCTCAATACTCTTTATACAAATATTCTCTTTATAACAAGATTTTGCCGTTCCAAATATTTATTGGAGGCCCAGAAGAATTTACTTTCGTTCCTAGACCTGGATGGTGAACATTCACTCAGCCCCACCACCGACTGTTCCTCTATTGATCTATCGGTGTGCGTGGAGCGCGCCGGGGCTGTGGTGACGCAGGTTTTGAAGGATAATGGACAAAGTCATGTATGTGGAAACATTTTTCTTGGCGAAGGACAGTCTCTGAAGAGTTGGGGAAGGGGGGGGGGAGGGGGGGTGGTATAATTGAGGAAGAAAAAGATCCACTTGAGGGCCGTGTTTGCTCAGAGTATATTGAATCCAGCTTAGGCTGTGCTAAGCAAACAGCCCCCACCTCTCCAGAGGTCATTAATATCTCAGAACTCAAGCTGAACCCCCCCCCCCCCCCCCATCCCAAAGCAGGAGGAGGAGGGGGGGGAGCTCTCACTGCAAGAATAAAGAGAACCACATGGGGGCTTATTGTTCCTGAAAACACTCAGATTAACCCTCTCAGCAACAGGGGAGCGGCACATGGGGATGACATAACGGTGCCATTAGAAGGCGCTTTTCACAGCTTGTGACTGCGATTTTATATTTTTACAATGCTGACCTCTCAGCGGAACATGGATCTGAATTTTGCAGATTATTCCATTATTGCTGAGTCTAGTGATCTGCAGAACATTCCTCCATCCTAGCTACCCTCTCTGTAGAACATTCCTCAGTCCTAGCTACCCTCTCTGCAGAACATTCCTCCGTCCTAGCTACCCTCTCTGCAGAGCATTCCTCTATCCTAGCTACCCTCTCTGCAGAACATTCCTCCTTCCTAGCTACCCACACTGCAGAACATTCCTCCATCCTAGCTACCCTCTCTGCAGAACATTCCTCTATCCTAGCCACCCTCTCTGCAGAACATTCCTCTATCCTAGCTACCCTCTCTACAGAGCATTCCTCTATCCTAGCTACCCTCTCTGCAGAACATTCCTCCATCCTAGCTACCCTCTCTGCAGAACATTCCTCCATCCTATCTACCCTCTCTGCAGAGCATTCCTCCATCCTGGCTACCCTCTCTGCAGAGCATTCCTCTATCCTAGCTACCCTCTCTGCAGAACATTCCTCTATCCTAGCTACCCACTCTGCTGAACACTCCTCCGTCCTAGCTACCCTCTCTGCAGAACATTCCTCCATCCTAGCTACCCTCTCTGCAGAACATTCCTCCATCCTATCTACCCTCTCTGCAGAGCATTCCTCCATCCTGGCTACCCTCTCTGCAGAACATTCCTTTATCCTAGCTACCATCTCTGCAGAACATTCCATCATTCTGGCTACCCTCTCTGTGGAACATCTGATGGGGACACTGCTTTACGGGGACCAAGATGTAAGGGGGGCTCTGGTGGGGACACTGTTGTAAGAGGGGCTCTGGTGGGCACACTGATGTAAGAGGGACTCTGATGGGGACACTGATGTAAGAGGGGTTCTGGTGGAGAACACTGATGTAAGAGGGGGCTCTCGTGGAGACACTGATTTAAGGGGGTCTCTGGTGGTGACACTGATGTAAGAGGGGCTCTGGTGGGGACACTGATGTAAGGGGGGGCTCTGATAGGGACACTGATGTAAGAGGGGCTCTGGTGGGGACACTGATGTAAGAGGAACTCTCATGGGGACACTGAGGTAAGGGGAAACTCTCATGGGGACCCAGATGTAAGGGGGGCTCTGTTGGGGACACTGATGTAAGAGGGACTCTGATGAGGACACTGTTGTAAGAGGGGCTCTGGTGGGCACACTGATGTAAGGGGGGCTCTGGTGGGGACACTGATGTAAGAGGGACTCTGATGGGGACACTGATGTAAGAGGGGTTCTGGTGGAGAACACTGATGTAAGAGGGGGCTCTGGTGGAGACACTGATTTAAGGGGGTCTCTGGTGGGGACACTGATGTAAGAGGGGCTCTGGTGGGGACACTGATGTAAGGGGGGCTCTGATAGGGACACTGATGTAAGAGGGGCTCTGGTGGGGACACTGATGTAAGAGGAACTCTCATGGGGACACTGAGGTAAGGGGAAACTCTCATGGGGACCCAGATGTAAGGGGGGCTCTGGTGGGGATACTGATGTAAGGGGGGTTCTGGTGGGGACACTGATATAAGAGGGGCTCTGATGGGGACACTGCTTTACGGGGACCAAGATGTAAGGGGGGCTCTGGTGGGGACACTGATGTAAGAGGGGCTCTGGTGGGGACACTGCTGTAAGGGGAAACTCTGAGGGGGACCTAGATGTAAGGGGGGCTCTGGTGGGGACACTGATGTAAGGGGGGCTCTGGTGGGGACACTGATGTAAGGGGGGCTCTGGTGGGGACACTGATGTAAGAGGGGCTCTGGTGGGGGACACTGATGTAAGAGGTGCTCTGGTGGGGACACTGATGTAAGGTGGGCTCTGGTGGGGACATTGATGTAAGGGGGGTTCTTGTGGGGACACTGATGTAAGGGGGAAACTCTGATGGGGACCCAGATGTAAGAGGTGCTCTGGTGGGGACACTGATGTAAGGTGGGCTCTGGTGGAGACACTGATTTAAGGGGGGCTCTGGTGGGGACACTGATGTAAGGGGGGCTCTGGTGGGGACACTGATGTAAGAGGGGCTCTGGTGGGGGACACTGATGTAAGAGGTGCTCTGGTGGGGACACTGATGTAAGGTGGGCTCTGGTGGGGACATTGATGTAAGGGGGGTTCTTGTGGGGACACTGATGTAAGGGGGAAACTCTGATGGGGACCCAGATGTAAGAGGTGCTCTGGTGGGGACACTGATGTAAGGTGGGCTCTGGTGGAGACACTGATTTAAGGGGGGCTCTGGTGGGGACACTGATGTAAGGGGGGCTCTGGTGGGGACACTGATGTAAGGTGGGCTCTGGTAGGGACACTGATGTAAGGGGGGTTCTTGTGGGGACACTGATGTAAGGGGGAAACTCTGATGGGGACCCAGATGTAAGAGGTGCTCTGGTAAGGACACTGATGTAAGGTGGGCTCTGGTGGAGACACTGATGTAAGGTGGGACAGTGGTGGTAAGTGTAAGAATGCTCATTGGGTGAGGTGGTTAGAATTGTAGTTGATATTCATCTATTACTAATCTTGTGATCTGCAGATCATTGCTCTGTCCCATTCTCCCAACAGATCCATACTGATACATTACCTATTGATAATAATCTATTGCGAGATCTGCAGAATGTTACTCTGTCCCACCTCCCCTCCTTACAGATACATATTAATATATTCTGCAGATGATCCCAACCCTGACCTGCTGCAGCACATCGCTCTGTTCTTCCATCTACAGCATTCCATCTTGGGATCAGCTGGATGGAAAAGTGAGTAAAGTTTCTCTGGCCTCCACCTGGGACGGTAATTCTATCCTACTACCGGCGGAGGTTTTTGGTTATGTAATTTGCCCACCTACCCGCCTCACCGCATTAACCTCAAGCGATGAGTCTGGGTCTGCAGGTCACATGACCCTCCCTTCCTCTGCTCCGCTCCGACCTGGAGACGAAACCTTCTCGCTGCAAACTTCCACTCCGCGGAACCGACTCCGCCGCTGGGAAACTACAAGAGAGCCTGGAGTATTATTTTTAGAGTTTTATTTTTCACAACATAAAAGGCTTTCTTTTGGTGATATTGTCTTGCAAACATAATTTTTCTCCCCATACTATGGGGGGGGGGGGGGGGGATCAGTGATTAAACTTTGCCTGCACTCCAATAAATTCATCAATAAATTCATGAAAAAACTGTTTTATTATTAACCACTTCAGCCCCAGAAGGTTTTCCCCCTTAACCACTTTACCACCGGAGGATTTTGCTGTCTTGCGTCTGGGCCACTTTTTGCGATTCGGCGCTGTGCGAATTTAACTGACAATTGCGCGGTCGTGCGACGCCGTACCCAAACGAAATTTACGTCCTTTTTTCCCCACACATAGAGCTTTCTTTTGGTGGTATTTGATCACCTGTGCGATTTTTACTTTTTGCGCTATAAACAAAAAAAGAGCGTTTATTTTGAAAAAATAACAATATTTTTAACATTTTTTTATATGAAATTCCCCCCCAAAAAATATGTAAAAATCAAATTTTTTTTACATTTTTGGCCAATTTGTTTTCTGCTACATATGTTTGGTAAAAAAAATCACAATAAGCGTATTTTGATTGGTTTGCGCAAAAGTTATTGCGTTTACTAACTAAGGGTAAGATTTCTGTCATTTTTTGTGTTTTTTTTTTTAACGAGTAATGGCGGCAATCTGCGATTTTTTTTTTGCGGGACTGTGACATTGCGGCGGACAGATCGGACCCTTGACTGACATTTTTGACACTTTTGGGGGTACCAGTGACATTACTGCAGTAATCAGTGCTATAAATATGCACTGTTACTGTAAAAATGACACTGGCAGGGAAGGGGTTCATTTTATTGGAGAGGGAGGGGTTATTGTATGCCTGGGGCTTACTGACGTGTGTGGGGGGAGGTGACTGAGTGACACAGGGACAGATCGCAGGTTCAGCTATGCTGAGCCCTGCAATCTGACCCTGCCTGTCACTTAGGAGATCCGCCCGCTCTGTTTACACAAGCGGGCGGATTTCCAAACTCGATTCCCCGACGATCGGGGAAGAGCAGCGGCGATCGCCGCCGATCCTCCCCTGGCCCGACTCACGCTGTGAATGAAAACAGCGGGAGTGCGCCTCCGGTGGTGCGCGAGCACCGCCTACAGGGGGAGGTGTCCAGCGACATAGGTCTACGTCGCTGGACGATAACGAGCCACTGTGCCGCAGTAGAGGCACAGTGAGCGGTCGTTAAGTGGTTAATGACCAGGCCATTTTTTGCGATTCGGCACTGCGTTACTGCGAAAATTGCGCGGTCGTGCAAAGCTTTACCTAAACAAAATTGATGTCCTTTTTTCCCCACAAATAGAGCTTCCTTTTGGCGGTATTTGATCACCTGTGTGATTTTTATATTTTGCGCTATGAGCAAGAAAAGAGAGACAATTCTGAAAAAAGAAAAAAAAAATATTTTTTTCAAATTCTGCTATATATTATTCTCGAAAAAAAAAAAATTAAAAAATCTAAATTTTTTAACATTTCAGGCCAATTTGTTTTCTGCTACATATTTTCGGAAAAAAAATGGCAATAAGCGTATTTTGATTGGTTTGCGCTAAAGTTATCGCGTGTACAAACTATGGGAAAGATTTAAGTCATTTTTATTGTTTTTGGTTTTTTTTTACTAGTAATGGCGGCAATCTACGATTTTTAGTGGGACTGCGACATTGCGGTGGACAGATCGGACCCCTGACTGATATTTTTGACACTTTTGGGGGGACCAGTGACATTACTACAGTAATCAGTGCTATAAATATGCACTGTCACTGTAATAATGCCATTGGTAGGGAAGGGGTTAATACTATTGATGATCAAGGGGTTAAATTTGAGCCTAGGGGAGTGTTTCTAACTGTGGGGGGGGGGGGTTGGGCTTGTGAAATGATCACAGAAACCTGTGATCCTATCTGGAAGGATCACATGATCTCTGTGATCATTGCAGGGAGAAGGACGGTCAGCTGTGTTTACAACAGCCGACCGTTCTTCTCTGTCAGCGGGGAGCGATCGCGGGAGTCAGGCGGCAATCAGAGCCACCTGACACACGCACTGGCTCCCTGGCTGACGAGCGGGGGCGGGAGCTGGTGGCGCCCCCTAGCCTCCTGAGAGCGAGCAACGTAGAGCTACCTCGCTTTGCCCAGGAGCGGATGTCTGCTGCAGTATATATGCGGCTGGCAGTCGTCAAGTGGTTAAAGCGTGACTCAACTTTTGCTGAGAAAAAAACATTCCCCTCTGGGTGATCTCTGTACATTGCAGGGATTATAAGAAACTTTGTTGCAGATTCCTCCCTTTTGTTATTCTGAAGAAATCATTGTTTGTTCCTCTGTGCTGAGTGGGTGTAATGGAAGTGATTTCATAATTATCTATCAGCTGTGGCAGCTGCAGGGCTCTAATGAGGAAATCTGCTGGGCCTGCATCCTAAAGAAGAATATCTGCAGATTAGGCTGGAGCTGTCCTGGGATCCTTAAACGAAATGCCTGGAGTGCCATCTACTGTCTGATAGAGAGTATGACCGTCCAACACAGAATTACACCGCTGACTCCAATTCTAGGATAAGGATGACTTTTATAAGGGTCCTTTCACACAGGCTTTCCGCACGGCGGACTCCGTTTTGCTCAGCAGGGATCGATCTGCCGATCCCCGCTGAGCAGGCGGATGACAGCTCTGTGACAGACGTATTCCTATTGGGAGTATCTCACCAAAAATGACATTTTTATTGCAGGGGATGCCAGAAATCTGACTTGTATCTTAGTGCAGACTTCTGGCAAAATTGGTGAGCCAATTACACAAGCAGGAAATGATGTTTCTGGGGGTGTGGTCAGTATACATTCTGTGTACAGAACAGCCCCAGGCGGCCATATTGCATTGCATTTTCAGAAAATTACAACAGCTGCAGATTGAAAAGTTAAGGTCATGTTTAATAACATTCAATTACAATATGATTTGTGTCACAATTGAATATATTGTTTTTTCTTTATTTGCTATTTTTTTCCCCCACGAAAGTGGAGTTACCCTTTTATATCATCAATAACACAAAACACGCGATGTAAATGGTATGAATGGCTGAAATATAAAAAGATGATACAGTCTGGGACCATCCTAGGGTCCCGCAATAGGGGAATTCCCATTTTTTTGTATCCATTTTTTTTTTATCCATCAGGATTGGGATTTCAGTGTGGTGTAGGGGGCTTCTCTCTCCGGGGCTGCGATGGGCAATCGGAGCCCCTCTCCCCGACCTGCTTCTGCGATCGCGGGCGCCCCACTGTCCATCAGCGTCATGCTGGGTTGTCTGGTGTGTGACGTAAGAATTGCGTCGCATCACTATAACAACCATCCCTTTGTTTCCATCCACTTCTTGGGCGGCCTGACGCCACCCACTTCCGGCTTAGAACGGATGCGGGAGGGCGGATTTCCGGCCATATATTTGGCGGTCGACATGGCGTTGGCGAGGACTTGCCCTGCTCATTGGGGCACCCAGCCAGGACGCAACCGGCTCTCCTTTTCACCATCTTGCTCTTGGGGATCACTCTCTTCTGTGTGATATGTTCAATCAGGGTATGTCCTTCCTCCCTTTTATTCTTCACCCCTTTACCACGATTTGAGCACCCTGTGGCTGATACTCTTGGTCTCATACTTGTTCCTTGGTTTTGTATTCCCCCCATTATTTCTCTCCACAACCCCCATTGACACTTTCCATTTAATGTATTAAATTCACACCCTTTGGGCACTCTTATTGGATCAGTTTATCTACCTCATTGTATTCCCTATCATACAGACTTTATAACTGACCCATACTTAATACTTTTATGTAAATTTTAGATTCCTTCTGATCCATATTTGTCTCACTGTCACTTTCAGGAATGCCATTTTGGAGGTCTGTGGTCCCATTATCCCTTTTGCGCCGGGTGACTTTCTGCGCCTCAGCCCCGGAGGAGACTATTCCCGTGATTCCCGCTCCCCCCCCCCCCCCCCCGTTTTGGTTCTTTCTTTGACGAATTGACATTTGAGAAAGTTAAGGTAAAGATCTATGTACAGATCCAATTTGATATATATATATTCTTTTCAATCATTTTCGATGTTCTAGTGCAGTGATGGTGAACCTTGGCACCCCAGATGTTTTGGAACTACATTTCCCATGATGCTAATGCACTCTACAGGGTAGTTGAGCATCATGGGTAATGTAGTTCCCGAACATCTGGGGTGCCAGGGTTCGCCATCACTGTTCTAGTGCAACAATGTATAAACCCCTTTTTCCCCCTCTTTTTAGATACATGATTTGTATCCAATGCTCCTGATGAATGGACGGAGATCCAAGAAACCCGTTGAGCCTACATTTAACTCAGATGTTTCATTTTTATTTCAACAGATTATGAATTGACAAACAAACATTTCATATTGAAATTATTATTTCTAGAGATCCTATTTTAGATCCTATCATATTGTACCTATGTTCTCAATATGAATTGTATACATTGTTATATGTTGTCTTTCTGTATTTGTTTATATTTATATGAATGATTCTCAATGATATTTATATATTTTTTATATATTCAGCATACCGGCTGTTTTCTTCACTCCTAGCAGCTGAAGGGAGCTGTAGAAGATCGAAGGAAAGAGATACGTCACTTCCTGTAAGTTGGAATGTACGCCGGGACCAAGGAGACATCCCGAGCGCACCCCGCAACCAGGAAACGACACCAGAATGGCTTCTTACCTATTATCGGCCTGTTTTTTTCTGCACAAAATGTGAGTGTTATGCCCCGTACACACGTGCAGATTGTCGGCCGAAAATGTTCGGCCGCCGAACGATCGGCCAATTTTCGGCTTGTTAGTATGATGCTTCCGACAGCCGACAGCGCACTTTCGGCCGAAAAGAATCTGTCGTGCAAGCATTAAAATTTTTGTATGCCGACTTCAGAACGGCCGATCGTTCGCAAGTCAATACAGAATTCGGCCGACAGACAGCAGATTTGCAAGACTGGGCATGCTCAGAAAAGAAAAAACACAGGGAAAGTTAACCATCACATGACATCACTTCTGCAGTCGGCTGTAGTCGGAGGACAAAATTCTTGTGCAGTCTTTTGCACTTTTCAACAGACACGACAGCCCGGGGACAAAAGACGGCCGATCGTTCGGCCGACGATCGGTACGTGTGTACGGGGCTTTACTCTTTATGTATTTCAATAAAAGTTTTATCACGGAGTTACAGTATTGTGAGCTTCTTCCCTTATATATGTATACCGGGCCATTGAGAACTACAGACATCTGATCTCCAAGAATTCCCAAACAGGTTCCTTACTGGGACACAAGCCTTTTTGACCCTTTCAGCTATACAGCCTAGGGGTCATTTGAGTTCGGTAAGTTGAACATCCAAAGGGGGAGGATTGGCACATTCCACAGCACTGGATTGATGGTATGATTCTGCACTTCTCTTCCGGCACTTAAGCACTTTTGGATTTACGTGGACACTTGCTGACATCACTTTTTTTATATATATTTATATCACTTTTTATATATATTTATGTATCTATGGGACTATCATTATCTTTACCTATATTTTATATTTATTGGACTATCACCATTTATTGAATTATCACGCTGAATTATTCCACATTTTATGATACCCCATCATTGGGTACTGTATATGCTTAGTTAATTTTGTTGCACATGGTTTGCACGTTGCACTTTATGATTATTTATAATCATTTGGTGTGAATATTTATTAGTATTTATTGTGGTATTATAAACCTTTCTGCGCTGTACATTGGCACTTTATATTGAGAAATTTGTATCTGTTTTTATTGGCACAGATTGATTTATTTATTGGATCATAATTTTTTAGTTAGGGAATACATCACCCACACCTTTTTACTGTCCTTTTTTTTTTGATTTTTATTGCTTTTTTCACTGATATATTACTTATTTATTTATTGTATTTAAACACTTTGGAGCACTTTAGCTGGGAAGATTTCTCCCCTTAATCAATTTTGCATTTCTTCACGTATGCACACTTTATATTCTGGATAGGATACTCATATTTAAAGCGGAGTTCCGGGCACAGAAACCATTTTTCAACAAACATACCCCCGGGACAGTCAGGGCTAGTACATTCCACAATGGCTAGCCTCTGATCTGTCCCGGTTCGCACTTACCTGCAAGAAGAAATACTCACTTATAAAATTTCTTCTCCAGCGTTGCCATCTCTGTTGTGGGCAGCTGAAGCCGGCGCGATCCTCTTCGGCGTCCTCTTCCGCGTCTTCTTCTCCCAGAATGCGCCTGCACCAGCCCCTCTCGTCACTTCCGGTGCGGCGCCGCATTCCTCCACAGCTTCTGGGCATGCCCAGAAGCTGTTTAGCAGGGGAATGCGGCGTCACCCCGGAAGTAACGAGCAGGGCCGGTGCCGTCGCATTGATTCCTGGGAGCAATGACGTTCAGCTCCCAGGAATCATAGCGAGACAGGAAGTGACGGCGGAGCCGCGGCACAGAGGGAGGAAGTACAGAATAGGTGAGTATTTCCAATCTACAATTACAAGGTGAGTGAAAAAAAAAAAATGCCTAACTATCCAATTCCTTTTCAGGTGAAGGAGACCAAGTGGATGGGCACAAAAAAAAAGGTAGATTTTGTGCCCGGAACTCCGCTTTAAGCCAAAACTATAGCACTTTATTTTGTGACCATTACACATAATTTCGTTACACTACCTACCATTAGGCAGCGCCACTTTACCTCATTTCCCCCACATATCTAGATATAGTCTTCTGACTGTATTTTCAGGTCGGCTGCAGCCCTTTTCCTTGTCCACAAGCGCGGAATTCCTTCTATCTTCAACTTTATATTGAGAAATTTGGTTTTACCTGATTTTTGAACAGCAGCATTTAGGTTAATGCACGTTTTTATTTATCCATAGTACACTTTTATCTTTTATATATTTTTTATTGATCCAGAAATAAAATTCCCCTTATCGTAATGCCTGATTTAAAGTCCCATTACTTCGGTTCTCTCTTTTTCTATTTTTTTATACTGTGACTAAAAAAAGCTCTTTCTTTCTAGTTTGGCATGCATTGGTTTTTAACTACCTGGTGATCTCTCACAGTAAATACACTGCAAGCAGGCGGCAGGTACGGCCACAATCCTGTTCATGTATGTGACGGCCTTCTTTCGTGTTTGGCACGCCCCCTGCCCACCCCGTGCTGTGATTGGACACAGCGCGAGTTTGGCAACAGGTTTCAGCAGGGCCGGTGTTCCGTGAGAATTACCTACCCTGTGAGAATTACCTACCCCTCGTCACTTCCGGCCAGAAGCATCTGAGCAGCGCAGCAGTGCGCATGCTCAGAGCGCCGGATACCTAATGGCAGAACAGAGGAGCTTACTAGTGCGCATGCGCACTAGTATAAAACGATCACGGTGTACCGTGAAAAAAACCTACCGACGCGGCACTTACCTAAAACAGCTGTGCGGACATACGAGTCATCCCCGCACCTGTCCCGGTCACTTCCCTGCTCTCGGCAAGTAAATATAAAAGCGGCTTACGGCTCCGTGATTTATGTTTTCATACAGCCGCCGCCGCTTTTATATTTACTATCCGAGAGCAGGGAAGTGACCGGGACAGGAGCGGAGATCACCTGTATTTCAGCACAGCTGTTTTAATGTACGCGCTGCATTACATACAGTGCGGAGTACCGGAAGTGACGAGGGGTAGGTTTTTCTCACGGGTAGGTAATTCTCACGGAACACCGGTGCAAGGATTTTTGGCGCCCTAGGCAAAATAAAAACTGACGCCCCCCCCCCCCACATATGCTCAGCCCACGATGTGAAAAGAGAATTACAATATGAAGGGGAATTTTTCTTTCTTTAATCATTTACTGTGTGTTGTTATTAGGGGGAAAAAATATTGTTACCTCTCAGATAAGAAAAATAGACTTTTCACTTTGCAATAGCCTTTTCCCTTAGTTTATTGAATGTGGGGGAAAATCCTGTGCTCCCTGTTTGTATTCAGAAGCAAGATTGTCTTAGGCCTTTATCCTTCATCATAGGCTCTCCTCCAGCACCACTCTCCATAGGAGAGACTATGATGAAGGATAGCGGTGCTGGAGGAGAGCCTATGATGAAGGATAGCGGTGCTGGAGGAGAGCCTATGATGGAAGATAGAGGTGCTGGAGAAGAGCCTATGATGAAGGATAGAGGTGGTGGAGGAGAGTCTATGGGGAAAAATAGCAGTGGTGGAGGAGAGCCTATGATGAAGGATAGCGGTGCTGGAGGAGAGCCTATGAGGAAGGTTTGCGGTGCTGGAGGAGAGCCTATGATGGAGGATAGAGGTGGTGGAGGAGAGTCTATGGGGAAAAATAGTGGTGGTGGAGGAGAGCCTATGATGAAGGATAGCGGTGCTGGAGGAGAGCCTATGATGAAGGATAGAGGTGGTGGAGGAGAGTCTATGGGGAAAAATAGCGGTGGTGGAGGAGAGTCTATGATGGAGGATAGCGGTGCTGGAGGAGAGCCTATGATGAAGGATAGTGGTGCTGGAGGAGAGCCTATGATAGAGGATAGAGGTGGTGGAGGAGAGTCTATGGGGAAAAATAGCGGTGGTGGAGAGCCTATGATGGAGGATAGCGGTGCTGGAGGAGAGCCTATGATGGAGGATAGCGGTGCTGGAGGAGAGCCTATGATGAAGGATTGCGGTGCTGGAGGAGAGCCTATGATGGAGGATAGCAGTGGTGCAGGAAAACCTATGATGGAGGATAGTGGTGGTGGAGGGGAGCCTAAGATGAAGGATAGCGGTGGTGCAGGGAAAACCTATGATGGATAGCGGTGGTGGAGGGTTTACAACCCCTTCAGACAGTGAGTAAGTCTCCTATAACTATTTATAATAGTGAAGTCTTTATCAGAACATATTGGACCCCCCCCCCCCCCCACTGAGGTGTGTGCTGTACTCAGGGTACTCAGGGCTCGCTGAGAGTGGTAGTTCTATGTCAGTCATGTGACCCCCCAGCCCCCTCAGCTGGATGATCTGGAACACCTGGTGCTCCTCCGCATACACAGCCATGTGTGGGGGGGGGGTTCTCAGGGGCTTGTTGCTGGCGTCCGTGTCTCCTCAGATCTCCGAGTTGCAGGCCTCAGATTCCCCGGACAGGCGGCAGCAGTGCTCCTTAGCAACACAAGCAGCTCCCTGGTTTCCAGGCGCCCAGCGTTTTCACGGACTCTCATGATGCTTTCTGTATGAGAGACAGCAAGGAGCCTGCAGAGGGTGTGCTTGGGGGGACCCCTCTCTTACAGCACCAGCCGGGGGTTTCCAAATCACCAGACTGCTAACAAAAGGGAGCGAGTAGTATAGAAAGTGAAGTACTGAGCTGCATTCCCCATATATATATATATATATATATATAGTCTATGGAGGGTTCATTTTTAGTTTGGACTGGGCCCAGGGGTTGATGAACTTTTAAAAAGGAGACGTACCCCTGCCACACCTGGGTGCAACCACAGAGGGGCGCCCTGCTCTCAGGCGGTCAGGTCACTTAGCTCTGCAGCCTCCATTGGGAAAGGTGAGCTCAGGAGGCATCTACCTCTCAGAAACTAGAATTTATACAGTGACAGTCCGTTTGTCCATGGGGGTCCGCAAGGCCCCCCCCAGAAATTTCCTGGCCTGCTCTAAAGGGGGATCTACAGGGGACCCTGGCCTAGCCTGCTTTAAAGGGAATCTATGGGGGACCCTGCTCTAAAGAGGGATCTATGGGGGACCCTGGCCTGGCCTGCTCTAAAGGGGGATCTATGGGGGACCCTGATCTGGCCTACTCTAAAGGGGATCTATAGGGATCTTGGCCTGCTCTAAAGGGGGTCATATTGGCTAAATATATATATATTCTTTGCAGCGAGAGCCTGGAGTATCTGTTGGTGCAGGAAAGCCTGGTAGCACGGGGAATATAGGTGAAAAAGGTAAGACTAAAGAGGGATCTATAGGGACCCTGGCCTGCTCTAAAAGGGAATGTATGGGGGACCCTGGCCTGGCCTGGCCTGCTCTAAAGTGGGATCTATTGGAATCCTGCTCTAAAGGGGGATCTATGGGGACCCTGCTCTAAAGGGGGATCTATGGGGACCCCTGGCCTGGCCTACTCTAAAGGGGGATCTATGGGGACCCTGCTCTAAAGGGGATCTATGGAGGACCCTGGCCTGGCCTGCTCTAAAGGGGAAACTATAGGAATCCTGCTCTAAAGGGGATCTATGGGGGACCCTGGCCTGGCCTGCTCTAAAGGGGGATCTATGGGGGGGACCCTGGCCTGGCCTGCTCTACATATATCTATATATATTCTTTGCAGGGAGAGCCTGGAGTACCTTGTGGTGCAGGAAAACCTGTTAGCATGGGGAATATAGGTGAAAATGTAAGATTAAAGAGGGATCTATAGGGACCCTGGCCTGCTCTAAAGGGGAATCTATGGGGGGGACCCTGGCCTAGCCTGCTCTACAGAGGGATCTATGGGGGGGACCCTGGCCTGGCCTGCTCTACAGAGGGATCTATGGGGGGGACCCTGGCCTGGCCTGCTCTACAGAGGGATCTATGGGGGGACCCTGGCCTAGCCTGCTCTACAGAGGGATCTATGGGGGGGACCCTGGCCTGGCCTGCTCTACAGAGGGATCTATGGGGGGGACCCTGGCCTGGCCTGCTCTACAGAGGGATCTATGGGGGGGACCCTGGCCTGGCCTGCTCTACAGAGGGATCTATGGGGGGACCCTGTATTTGACCACTATGTAATACAACCGGGGGAGACCAAACAAAATACCCTCCTCCCCCCTGCCCAACCAAAGAGTGTTCTTTTAGAACTCTACAAAATAAATCTGAAAATGTGTGCATAGAAGTAAATATGAATCACTCATGAGGAGTCTCAGACCAGGAGCATCATTTATAAAGAATATCTGCAGATTAGGCTGGAGCTGTCCTGGGATCCTTAAACGAAATGCCTGGAGCGCCATCTACTGTCTGATAGAGAGTATGACCGTCCAACACAGAATTACACCACTGACTCCAATTCTAGGATAAGGATGACTTTTATAAGGGTCCTTTCACACGGGTTTTCCGCACGGCGGACTCCGTTTCTCTCAGCAGAGATAAATCCACCAATCCCCGCTGAGCAGGCGGATCACAGCTCTGTCTCCGCTCTGTCACCTCTGACATTCGCTGCTCCATAGAGGTGCATGGAGCATCCGATCCGGTCCGCCTGAAAAAACTGACAGGGACCGGATCAGAAAGCCCGTGTGAAAGGGGCCAAACAATGTTTCTCAACTCTAGTCCTCAAGTACCCCCAACAGGTCGAGTTTTCTGAGGGATTCCCTTAGATGAAACGGCTGTGTTAATTACTAAGGCAGTGAAACTGATCAAATCACCTTTGCAAAATAATGGAAAGCCTGAAAACATGACCTGTTAGGGGTACTTGAGGGCTGGAGGTGAGAAAACTTGTTTTATAATACATGATTTGGTTTGGTTTGCATGGCGCTTTACAAAATTAAGAGGGACAGTAGAGTTACAATTAGGGTTGAGCGGACACCTAGATGTCCGTGTTCGACGGGTTCGGCCGAACTTTAAAAAAAAGTCCGGGTCCGTGTCCCGGACTTTTACCGAACTTTTCCCGGACACCGAACCCCATTGAAGTCAATGGGGACCCGAACTTTAAGGCACTAAAATGGCTCTAAAACACCAAAGGAAAGGGCTAGAGTGCTGCAAATGGCAGCAAAACGTAATTAAGAGCATGGCAAGTGCTCTGCAAACAAATGTGGATAGGGAAATAACTTAAAACAACAAAAAAAAACAGAAAAATAAAACAATGTTCTTCTTCATCTCTGAAGGACGAGGCCCATATGGAGTAGGAGGGAGGTTGAGGTGGTGGTGGATGTGGCGGTGACATAGGCGTGCGCACAGGGTGTGCTGGGTGTGCCTGGGCACACCCTAATCACCTAGGGCACATAGCATTGCCAGTGAGGAGATGGGAAAGATCTCCCTGGGACCTGCTCTGCTCTATTTCTCCTTGCCTACAGGTACATGGCCCCGATACATTACTCTCCCTGCTGGCAAACACATGCATGTGTATTTCAACTTTGGGGTGCACACCTTAATGCAATAGGCTGCGCACACCTATGGGCGGTGTAGGTGGAAGCGGCGGTGGAGGAGGACCAGGGCCGGATTAACAGCATCATGGGCTTG
Organism: Pelophylax lessonae; assembly: GCF_965119305.1. NCBI lineage: Eukaryota > Metazoa > Chordata > Amphibia > Anura > Ranidae > Pelophylax > Pelophylax lessonae. The sequence continues at coordinate 22,070,941 of NC_138769.1, forward strand.
GTGCTGAGGATTTTGAAGGGCCTTAGGGCCGTGCCTTGCCATGCACCCAGAGGAGGAAGGGTGCAGCCATGCATGCCTAATTCAACATGGGATGCTGTCTCTGAAGCCCATAAACACATCCATGCATCGCCAACTGTCCCTCCTTGTCCGGCCTTCACGCTGTGTGGGGAGGTTCTGAGGGTGCTGCCTGGGGAAGCGAGCATAGAAGCCAGACTTCTGTGTTTACAAGTGACAGAAGAGCGGTAACAGTGAATATGGCCAACCCGGGGCCTATATAAAAGGTAGGGGCCTGGAGCTGCAGCTCCAATAGCCCCTACATTAATCTGGCCCTGAGGAGGAGGACGAGGTAGCCAACACTGCTTCTTTTCACAAATTTTAAATGAGGGTACACCCCAAAAGAGTGAGAAAGAGCAAAAATGGAACAATGGGTGGGTAAGGTCGGTATCCATTGCTATTCTGCATAAGGTACGGAAAAGTCCCGTGGGATCCATGCCTGGTTCATTTTAATGAACGTGAGCTTGTCCACATTGTCTCTGGACAGGCGGCTGCGCTTGTCTGTTATAACGCCCCCAGCCGTGCTAAATACCCGTTCAGATAATACACTGGCTGCAGGGCACGCCAGCACCTCCAAGGCGTAAAGGGCAAGCTCAGGCCATGTGCCCAATTTGGAGACCCAGAAGTTGAAGGGGGCAGACCCGTCATTCACTACATGTAGGCGTGTGCACACATACTGCTCCACCATGTTGGTAAAATGCTGCCTCCTGCTAAGACGTTCCATCTGAGCTGCTGGTGCTGCTGTTTGTTGTGGCGTGCTGACAAAGCTTTTCCACATTTCGGCCATGCTAACCCTGCCTTCTGAGGTGCTGGCGGTGCCCTGGTTGCGTTGGCGACCTCCTCCTCCTCCTCCTCTGCCTTGTGCTTCCACTGTGGCCCCGCTGTCAGATGGGAATGCCAGCAGCATGGCGTCTACCAGCGTGCGCTTGTACTCGCGCATCTTGCGATCGCGCTCCAGTGAGTGAATTAAGGACGGTACGTTGTCCTTGTAACGGGGATCCAGCAGCGTGGCCACCCAGTAATCAGCACAAGTTAGAATGTGGGCAACTCGGCGGTCGTTGTGGAGACACTGCAGCATGTAATCGCTCATGTGTGCCAGGCTGCCCAGAGGCAACGAAAGGCTGTCCTCTGTGGGAGGTGTATGGTCCGTGTCCTCTGTATCCCCCCAGCCACGCACCAGTGATGGCCATGAGCTGGCCTGGGTGCCACCCTGCTGTGAACATGGTTCCATCTCCTCCTCCAGCTCCTCCTCCTCCTCATCCTCCTCATCCTCCAGAACTGTGCCCCTGCTGGACAATTGCGTCCCTGGCGTTTGCGTGTGCAGGAACCCACCCTCGGAGCCCCTTGCGAATGACTGCCCTGAAAGCCTTGGAAATGTTACCTCTTCATCCTCCTCCTCCTCCTCATCCTGTGCCACATCCTCTTCCATCATCGCCCGAATTGTTTTTTCAAGGAGGCATAGAAGTGGGATAGTTAAGCTGAGAACGGCGTCATTGCCACTGGCCATGTTGGTGGAGTACTCAAAACAGCGCAACAAGGCACACAGGTCTCGCATGGAGGCCCAGTTATTGGTGGTGAAGTGGTGCTGTTCCGCAGAGCGACTCACGCGTGCGTGCTGCAGCTGAAACTCCACTATGGCCTGCTGCTGCTCGCACAGTCTTTCCAGCATGTGCAAGGTGGAGTTCCACCTTGTGGGCACGTCACATATGAGGCGGTGAGCGGGAAGGCCGAAGTTACGCTGCAGCGCTGCCAGGCGAGCAGCAGCAGGGTGAGAACGCCGAAAGTGCGCACAAACGGCCCGCACTTTCTGCAGCAGCTCTGACATATCGGGGTAGTTTTTAAGGAACCTCTGCACCACCAAATTCAGCACATGCGCCAGGCAAGGGATGTGCGTCAAACCGGCTAGGCCCAGAGCTGCTATGAGATTTCGCCCGTTATCGCACACCACCAGGCCGGGCTTGAGGCTCGCTGGCAGCAACCACTCATTTGTCTGCTGTTCCATGCTCCTCCACAACTCCTGCGCGGTGTGTGGTTTGTCCCCCAAACAGGCAAGTTGTAAAACTGCCTGCTGTCGTTTACCCCTGGCCGTGCTGAAGTTGGTGGTGAAGGTGTTACGCTGTCCGGATGAGGAGGCGGTAGAGGATGAGGAAGCGGAGTAGGAGGAGTTAGGAACAGGAGGCAAACTGAAGCGCCCTGCAATCCTCGGTGGTGGAAGGACATGCGCCAAATTGCTATCCGCCTCAGGCCCATCCGCCACTGCATTTACCCAGTGTGCCGTTAGGGAGATATAACGCCCCTGACCGTGCTTACTGGTCCACGTATCCGTAGTTAGGTGGACCTTGGCACAGATGGCGTTGCGCAGTGCACACCTGATTTTTTCCCCCACTTGGTTGTGCAGGGAAGGGATGGCTTGCCTGGAAAAGTAGTGGCGGCTGGGCACGACGTACTGTGGGACAGCCACCGACATAAGGTTTTTAAAACTGTGCGTCTCCACCAGACGGAATGACAGCATTTCAAAGGCCAATAATTTTGAAATGCTGGCATTCAGGGCCAGGGATCGCGGGTGGGTAGGGGGGTACTTCCTCTTCCTCTCAAGTGTTTGGGAGATGGAAAGCTGAACGCTTCCACGGGACATTGTGGAGATGGTTGTTGGTGACCCAGGTGGTGGTGTTGCTGACAGATCGTCTGTTTGCGGGGTGGCAGGTGCCGGTATCACTACAGATGTGGCTGGAGCGGCCGAGACTGCAGCAGAAGAGGAAGCAGGATGAGCCAGAGACGTTTCTTGGTTTTGAAGGTGTGTACTCCACTGCAGCTCGTGCTTTGCACTTAGATGCCTGATCATGCAGGTTGTGCTCAGGTTGAGAAGGTTCATGCCTCGCTTCAAGCTCTGATTGCACAGGGTGCAAACCACTCGTGTCCTGTCATCAGCACATTTTCTAAAGAACTTCCACGCTAGAGAACTCCTTTGAGCTGACTTTGGTGCGCTCGTTCCCTTGCTGCGTTGGGCAGTAGCGGGCGTAGTGTCTAGGGCACGGCCGCTCCGCTTCTGCACCCTGCTCCCTCTTCTGCTGTGCTGGTGGCTCTGTGCGACCACCGCCTCTTCCTCCAAACTACTCAGTTCACCTGCATGACGTTCATTCCATGTGGGGTCGAGGACCTCATCGTCCTCCACATCATCTTCCACCCAGTCTTCACCCCTGCCCTCCTTGTCGGTCTCCACAATGCTGAACGCCGCAGCAGTTGGCACCTGCGTTTCGTCATCATCGGAGACGTGCTGCGATGATCCTTGCATGTACTCATCTTGAGAAATAAGTGGTTGGGCATCGCTGCACTCAATCTCTTCCACTTCTGGGGCAGGGCTAGGTGGATGGCCCTGGGAAACCCTGCTGACAGAGTCCTCAAAAAGAATAAGAGACTGCTGTATGGCTTGGGGCTCAGACTGCTGGCCTGATTTGCAAGGGGGTGAGGTGAAAGACGGTTGGACATTGGCTGCAGGTGCCAACTCTGACCTTTCTGCAGTAGACTGGGTGGGAGACAATGTGAAGGAACTGGAGGCACTGTCAGCAGCAAACCAATCTACTATCGCCTCAACTTGTTCTGGCCTCATCACTTCTAGGGGCGTTTGATGCCCTACCAAATACTGATGCAGGTTCTGTCGCCTACTCACACTTGAGGAAGGTGTTTCACTTGTGCGTGTAGCTGGCACAGATCGACCATGTCCTCTCCTTGCAACAGGAGCTCTACCAGCAGCACCACGACCCAGGCCACGGCCCTTATTTGACGGTCTCCTCATATTTCTGTAATTTAAGATCTTGCCCTAGAAAGGTTTTTATTGAATAGCGGAATAGAAAATATGATCCAAAAAAAGTGTATGTATATCACACGTACACAACCACACTAGGCCCCAATTACTATTGTTTGTACCCCTAAAAGGCTAGATGAGGAGTAGGGGGAGTATGGAACAGGCAGCACCCTCAAACCTTCAGAAGTATGAGATGAACCCCAACAACTTGGAAAGGTGGATCTCTCTCACACGTACCGACACAGACTATCCCGCAATTCAATTGATCCTCAAAGGTTTTTATTGAATAGCGGAATAGGAAATATGATCAAAAAAAGTGTATGTATCTCGCACGTACACAACCACACTAGGCCCCAATTACTATTGTTTGTACCCCTAAAAGGCTAGATGAGGAGTAGGGGGGGTATGGAACAGGCAGCACCCTCAAACCTTCAGAAGTATGAGATGAACCCCAACAACTTGGAAAGGTGGATCTCTCTCACACGTACCGACACAGACTATCCCGCAATTCAATTGATCCTCAAAGGTTTTTATTGAATAGCGGAATAGGAAATATGATCAAAAAAAGTGTATGTATCTCGCACGTACACAACCACACTAGGCCCCAATTACTATTGTTTGTACCCCTAAAAGGCTAGATGAGGAGTAGGGGGGGTATGGAACAGGCAGCACCCTCAAACCTTCAGAAGTATGAGATGAACCCCAACAACTTGGAAAGGTGGATCTCTCTCACACGTACCGACACAGACTATCCCGCAATTCAATTGATCCTCAAAGGTTTTTATTGAATAGCGGAATAGGAAATATGATCAAAAAAAGTGTATGTATCTCGCACGTACACAACCACACTAGGCCCCAATTACTATTGTTTGTACCCCTAAAAGGCTAGATGAGGAGTAGGGGGGGTATGGAACAGGCAGCACCCTCAAACCTTCAGAAGTATGAGATGAACCCCAACAACTTGGAAAGGTGGATCTCTCTCACACGTACCGACACAGACTATCCCGCAATTCAATTGATCCTCAAAGGTTTTTATTGAATAGCGGAATAGGAAATATGATCAAAAAAAGTGTATGTATCTCGCACGTACACAACCACACTAGGCCCCAATTACTATTGTTTGTACCCCTAAAAGGCTAGATGAGGAGTAGGGGGGGTATGGAACAGGCAGCACCCTCAAACCTTCAGAAGTATGAGATGAACCCCAACAACTTGGAAAGGTGGATCTCTCTCACACGTACCAACACAGACTATCCCCCAATTTAACTGATCCCCAAAGGTTTTTGATTAAATAGCGGAATAGAAAATATGATCCCAAAAAAGTGTATGTATATCACACGTACACAACCACACTAGGCCCCAATTACTATTGTTTGTACCCCTAAAAGGCTAGGAGTAGGGGGAGTATGGAACAGGCAGCACCCTCAAACCTTCAGAAGTATGAGATGAACCTCAACAACTTGGAAAGGTGGATCTCTCTCACACGTACCAACACAGACTATCCCCCAATTTAACTGATCCCCAAAGGTTTTTGATTAAATAGCGGAATAGAAAATATGATCCCAAAAAAGTGTATGTATATCACACGTACACAACCACACTAGGCCCCAATTACTATTGTTTGTACCCCTAAAAGGCTAGGAGTAGGGGGAGTATGGAACAGGCAGCACCCTCAAACCTTCAGAAGTATGAGATGAACCTCAACAACTTGGAAAGGTGGATCTCTCTCACACGTACCAACACAGACTATCCCCCAATTTAACTGATCCCCAAAGGTTTTTGATTAAATAGCGGAATAGAAAATATGATCCCAAAAAAGTGTATGTATATCACACGTACACAACCACACTAGGCCCCAATTACTATTGTTTGTACCCCTAAAAGGCTAGGAGTAGGGGGAGTATGGAACAGGCAGCACCCTCAAACCTTCAGAAGTATGAGATGAACCCCAACAACTTGGAAAGGTGGATCTCTCTCACACGTACCAACACAGACTATCCCCCAATTTAACTGATCCCCAAAGGTTTTTGATTAAATAGCGGAATAGAAAATATGATCCCAAAAAAGTGTATGTATATCACACGTACACAACCACACTAGGCCCCAATTACTATTGTTTGTACCCCTAAAAGGCTAGGAGTAGGGGGAGTATGGAACAGGCAGCACCCTCAAACCTTCAGAAGTATGAGATGAACCTCAACAACTTGGAAAGGTGGATCTCTCTCACACGTACCAACACAGACTATCCCCCAATTTAACTGATCCCCAAAGGTTTTTGATTAAATAGCGGAATAGAAAATATGATCCCAAAAAAGTGTATGTATATCACACGTACACAACCACACTAGGCCCCAATTACTATTGTTTGTACCCCTAAAAGGCTAGGAGTAGGGGGAGTATGGAACAGGCAGCACCCTCAAACCTTCAGAAGTATGAGATGAACCCCAACAACTTGGAAAGGTGGATCTCTCTCACACGTACCAACACAGACTATCCCCCAATTTAACTGATCCCCAAAGGTTTTTGATTAAATAGCGGAATAGAAAATATGATCCCAAAAAAGTGTATGTATATCACACGTACACAACCACACTAGGCCCCAATTACTATTGTTTGTACCCCTAAAAGGCTAGGAGTAGGGGGAGTATGGAACAGGCAGCACCCTCAAACCTTCAGAAGTATGAGATGAACCTCAACAACTTGGAAAGGTGGATCTCTCTCACACGTACCAACACAGACTATCCCCCAATTTAACTGATCCCCAAAGGTTTTTGATTAAATAGCGGAATAGAAAATATGATCCCAAAAAAGTGTATGTATATCACACGTACACAACCACACTAGGCCCCAATTACTATTGTTTGTACCCCTAAAAGGCTAGGAGTAGGGGGAGTATGGAACAGGCAGCACCCTCAAACCTTCAGAAGTATGAGATGAACCCCAACAACTTGGAAAGGTGGATCTCTCTCACACGTACCAACACAGACTATCCCCCAGTTTAACTGATCCCCAAAGGTTTTTGATTAAATAGCGGAATAGAAAATATGATCCCAAAAAAGTGTATGTATATCACACGTACACAACCACACTAGGCCCCAATTACTATTGTTTGTACCCCTAAAAGGCTAGGAGTAGGGGGAGTATGGAACAGGCAGCACCCTCAAACCTTCAGAAGTATGAGATGAACCCCAACAACTTGGAAAGGTGGATCTCTCTCACACGTACCAACACAGACTATCCCCCAATTTAACTGATCCCCAAAGGTTTTTGATTAAATAGCGGAATAGAAAATATGATCCCAAAAAAGTGTATGTATATCACACGTACACAACCACACTAGGCCCCAATTACTATTGTTTGTACCCCTAAAAGGCTAGGAGTAGGGGGAGTATGGAACAGGCAGCACCCTCAAACCTTCAGAAGTATGAGATGAACCCCAACAACTTGGAAAGGTGGATCTCTCTCACACGTACCAACACAGACTATCCCCCAATTTAACTGATCCCCAAAGGTTTTTGATTAAATAGCGGAATAGAAAATATGATCCCAAAAAAGTGTATGTATATCACACGTACACAACCACACTAGGCCCCAATTACTATTGTTTGTACCCCTAAAAGGCTAGGAGTAGGGGGAGTATGGAACAGGCAGCACCCTCAAACCTTCAGAAGTATGAGATGAACCCCAACAACTTGGAAAGGTGGATCTCTCTCACACGTACCAACACAGACTATCCCCCAATTTAACTGATCCCCAAAGGTTTTTGATTAAATAGCGGAATAGAAAATATGATCCCAAAAAAGTGTATGTATATCACACGTACACAACCACACTAGGCCCCAATTACTATTGTTTGTACCCCTAAAAGGCTAGGAGTAGGGGGAGTATGGAACAGGCAGCACCCTCAAACCTTCAGAAGTATGAGATGAACCTCAACAACTTGGAAAGGTGGATCTCTCTCACACGTACCAACACAGACTATCCCCCAATTTAACTGATCCCCAAAGGTTTTTGATTAAATAGCGGAATAGAAAATATGATCCCAAAAAAGTGTATGTATATCACACGTACACAACCACACTAGGCCCCAATTACTATTGTTTGTACCCCTAAAAGGCTAGGAGTAGGGGGAGTATGGAACAGGCAGCACCCTCAAACCTTCAGAAGTATGAGATGAACCCCAACAACTTGGAAAGGTGGATCTCTCTCACACGTACCAACACAGACTATCCCCCAATTTAACTGATCCCCAAAGGTTTTTGATTAAATAGCGGAATAGAAAATATGATCCCAAAAAAGTGTATGTATATCACACGTACACAACCACACTAGGCCCCAATTACTATTGTTTGTACCCCTAAAAGGCTAGGAGTAGGGGGAGTATGGAACAGGCAGCACCCTCAAACCTTCAGAAGTATGAGATGAACCCCAACAACTTGGAAAGGTGGATCTCTCTCACACGTACCAACACAGACTATCCCCCAATTTAACTGATCCCCAAAGGTTTTTGATTAAATAGCTGAATAGAAAATATGATCCCAAAAAAGTGTATGTATATCACACGTACACAACCACACTAGGCCCCAATTACTATTGTTTGTACCCCTAAAAGGCTAGGAGTAGGGGGAGTATGGAACAGGCAGCACCCTCAAACCTTCAGAAGTATGAGATGAACCCCAACAACTTGGAAAGGTGGATCTCTCTCACACGTACCAACACAGACTATCCCCCAATTTAACTGATCCCCAAAGGTTTTTGATTAAATAGCGGAATAGAAAATATGATCCCAAAAAAGTGTATGTATATCACACGTACACAACCACACTAGGCCCCAATTACTATTGTTTGTACCCCTAAAAGGCTAGGAGTAGGGGGAGTATGGAACAGGCAGCACCCTCAAACCTTCAGAAGTATGAGATGAACCCCAACAACTTGGAAAGGTGGATCTCTCTCACACGTACCAACACAGACTATCCCCCAATTTAACTGATCCCCAAAGGTTTTTGATTAAATAGCGGAATAGAAAATATGATCCCAAAAAAGTGTATGTATATCACACGTACACAACCACACTAGGCCCCAATTACTATTGTTTGTACCCCTAAAAGGCTAGGAGTAGGGGGAGTATGGAACAGGCAGCACCCTCAAACCTTCAGAAGTATGAGATGAACCTCAACAACTTGGAAAGGTGGATCTCTCTCACACGTACCAACACAGACTATCCCCCAATTTAACTGATCCCCAAAGGTTTTTGATTAAATAGCGGAATAGAAAATATGATCCCAAAAAAGTGTATGTATATCACACGTACACAACCACACTAGGCCCCAATTACTATTGTTTGTACCCCTAAAAGGCTAGGAGTAGGGGGAGTATGGAACAGGCAGCACCCTCAAACCTTCAGAAGTATGAGATGAACCCCAACAACTTGGAAAGGTGGATCTCTCTCACACGTACCAACACAGACTATCCCCCAATTTAACTGATCCCCAAAGGTTTTTGATTAAATAGCGGAATAGAAAATATGATCCCAAAAAAGTGTATGTATATCACACGTACACAACCACACTAGGCCCCAATTACTATTGTTTGTACCCCTAAAAGGCTAGGAGTAGGGGGAGTATGGAACAGGCAGCACCCTCAAACCTTCAGAAGTATGAGATGAACCCCAACAACTTGGAAAGGTGGATCTCTCTCACACGTACCAACACAGACTATCCCCCAATTTAACTGATCCCCAAAGGTTTTTGATTAAATAGCGGAATAGAAAATATGATCCCAAAAAAGTGTATGTATATCACACGTACACAACCACACTAGGCCCCAATTACTATTGTTTGTACCCCTAAAAGGCTAGGAGTAGGGGGAGTATGGAACAGGCAGCACCCTCAAACCTTCAGAAGTATGAGATGAACCCCAACAACTTGGAAAGGTGGATCTCTCTCACACGTACCAACACAGACTATCCCCCAATTTAACTGATCCCCAAAGGTTTTTGATTAAATAGCGGAATAGAAAATATGATCCCAAAAAAGTGTATGTATATCACACGTACACAACCACACTAGGCCCCAATTACTATTGTTTGTACCCCTAAAAGGCTAGGAGTAGGGGGAGTATGGAACAGGCAGCACCCTCAAACCTTCAGAAGTATGAGATGAACCCCAACAACTTGGAAAGGTGGATCTCTCTCACACGTACCAACACAGACTATCCCCCAATTTAACTGATCCCCAAAGGTTTTTGATTAAATAGCGGAATAGAAAATATGATCCCAAAAAAGTGTATGTATATCACACGTACACAACCACACTAGGCCCCAATTACTATTGTTTGTACCCCTAAAAGGCTAGGAGTAGGGGGAGTATGGAACAGGCAGCACCCTCAAACCTTCAGAAGTATGAGATGAACCCCAACAACTTGGAAAGGTGGATCTCTCCCACACGTACCAACACAGACTATCCCCCAATTTAACTGATCCCCAAAGGTTTTTGATTAAATAGCGGAATAGAAAATATGATCCCAAAAAAGTGTATGTATATCACACGTACACAACCACACTAGGCCCCAATTACTATTGTTTGTACCCCTAAAAGGCTAGGAGTAGGGGGAGTATGGAACAGGCAGCACCCTCAAACCTTCAGAAGTATGAGATGAACCTCAACAACTTGGAAAGGTGGATCTCTCTCACACGTACCAACACAGACTATCCCCCAATTTAACTGATCCCCAAAGGTTTTTGATTAAATAGCGGAATAGAAAATATGATCCCAAAAAAGTGTATGTATATCACACGTACACAACCACACTAGGCCCCAATTACTATTGTTTGTACCCCTAAAAGGCTAGATGAGGAGTAGGGGGAGTATGGAACAGGCAGCACCCTCAAACCTTCAGAAGTATGAGATGAACCCCAACAACTTGGAAAGGTGGATCTCTCTCACACGTACCAACACAGACTATCCCCCAATTTAACTGATCCCCAAAGGTTTTTGATTAAATAGCGGAATAGAAAATATGATCCCAAAAAAGTGTATGTATATCACACGTACACAACCACACTAGGCCCCAATTACTATTGTTTGTACCCCTAAAAGGCTAGGAGTAGGGGGAGTATGGAACAGGCAGCACCCTCAAACCTTCAGAAGTATGAGATGAACCCCAACAACTTGGAAAGGTGGATCTCTCTCACACGTACCAACACAGACTATCCCCCAATTTAACTGATCCCCAAAGGTTTTTGATTAAATAGCGGAATAGAAAATATGATCCCAAAAAAGTGTATGTATATCACACGTACACAACCACACTAGGCCCCAATTACTATTGTTTGTACCCCTAAAAGGCTAGGAGTAGGGGGAGTATGGAACAGGCAGCACCCTCAAACCTTCAGAAGTATGAGATGAACCCCAACAACTTGGAAAGGTGGATCTCTCTCACACGTACCAACACAGACTATCCCCCAATTTAACTGATCCCCAAAGGTTTTTGATTAAATAGCGGAATAGAAAATATGATCCCAAAAAAGTGTATGTATATCACACGTACACAACCACACTAGGCCCCAATTACTATTGTTTGTACCCCTAAAAGGCTAGATGAGGAGTAGGGGGAGTATGGAACAGGCAGCACCCTCAAACCTTCAGTATGAGATTGTGTTCACTGTACCCCACAAAGATTGAGTTCACTGCACCCCACAATGATTGTGTTCACTGCACCCCACAAAGATTGTGTTCACTGCACCTCACAAAGATTGTGTTCACTGTACCCCCCAAAGATTGTGTTCACTGCACCCCACAAAGATTCTGTTCACTGTACCCCACAAAGATTGTGTTCACTGCACCCCAAAAAGATTGTGTTCACTGCACCCCAAAAAGGATGTTGTTCACTGCACCCCAAAAAGGATGTTGTTCACTCCACCCCACAAAGATTGTGTTCACTGCACCCCAAAAAGATTGTGTTCACTGCACCCCAAAAATGATTTTGTTCACTGCACCCCAAAAAGGATTTTGTTCACTGCACCCCAAAAAGGATGTTGTTCACTCCACCCCAAAAAGATTGTGTTCACTGCACCCCAAAAAGATTGTGTTCACTGCACCCCACAAAGGATTTTGTTCACTGCACCCCAAAAAGATTGTGTTCACTGCACCCCAAAAAGGATGTTGTTCACTGCACCCCAAAAAGGATTTTGTTCACTGCACCCCAAAAAGATTGTGTTCACTGCACCCCACAAAGGATTTTGTTCACTGCACCCCACAAAGATTGTGTTCACTGCACACCAAAAAGGATTGTGTTCACTGCACCCCAAAAAGATTTTGTTCACTGCACCCCAAAAAGATTGTGTTCACTGCAGCCCAAAAAGATTGTGTTCACTGCAGCCCAAAAAGATTGTGTTCACTGCAGCCCAAAAAGATTGTGTTCACTGCAGCCCAAAAAGATTGTGTTCACTGCAGCCCAAAAAGATTGTGTTCACTGCAGCTCACACACAGAAAAATGGATGTGGATCACTGACACCTGCCTATCTCCAATCCCACACCACACAGCAATATCGATTGTAGTTTGTAGAACACAGTTTCCCTAAAATTCAGCAGACTCTGTCCCTAACAGGATTGAGAAGAGATCGTAGATCAGGATTGAGTGCAGACCCCACCCCCCACACAGCAATATCGATTGTAGTTTGTAGAAGACACTGACCCTATATAATTCAGCAGACTCTATCCCTAAAATGCCTACAACTCGCCCTGCCTAAACACTCCGACCTGTCCCTCAATTCTATCCGGACACAAATGGTTTTTTCCTGCCTATCTTTCCCTAATCAGCAGCCAGCACGTTGATGTGTGCTCTGTCCCTGAATCTAAGCAGCATAATGACGCCGCTGCGGCTGCCTCGAACTTATAAAGACTTGGTCACATGCTTCAGACGGCCAATCACAGCTACTGAGACATTTGCAGGCATGGCTGGGATGGCTTAAGGCACACCAGTTAAACGATTGTTGATTGGCTGTTGAAAGCCCGCCATGAAAAGAGCGCCAAAGCATGCAAAACCCGGAAATAAAACGACCGAACACGGATTTTTACCCGAACATACAGTAAAGTGTCCGTGTCCGTGTTCGGGTACAAAAAATCCAATTATTCGGTACGAACACGAATAATACAGTCCGTGTTCGCTCAACACTAGTTACAATACAATGCCATACAAGAGGGATTAGAGGGCCCTGCTCATGGGAGCATACAAACTAAATATATATATATATATATATATATATGTAGCACCACCCCCGCAGGAGCTGCTGATTATATTATTGGGTCTACACCCTGCCTAACAACCCAATCAAATTAGCTCGATCCCTCCTCAGGCACAACTGACCCAGAATAGGACTGGACTATCAAATAGATACACAGGTTGGAATACAATACTTCACTATGCAACAATACCTTGTTACCTTCTTGAATAGTAGTCCTTCTGGGTGACACAATGGAACAACGCACAAGATTGTAATTAACCAAACTTAGTTTACTATATATCAAATTGAATAGGGGAGATACAATACAATACAATACAAGTCCATAAAAGGTTATTTAAAACAGCTTTAAAAAGGTAAAAGAATACCCCCACACTCCTCCTGCATTAAGGCTAGACACAGTACCAGGTAGGTGGGCCTATCTGAGTCCCTCCCTCAGAGTTCTCTTCTTTCTTGTTGATCTTCGCTAGCAAGGTTATTGAATAGAGCTCATTTGTAATCCAGATTAGGAATAAAGATCAAGAGAGAGAAAACAACGAGCTGTTAGTTGTCACCGCAGGGTGTCTGCGTAACTGAGCAATAACTTCTGCGAGAGAGATAAGCCTCTGGCGACTCCTTTACAGACCTTATTGTTTGTCTATGAGTCTCCTGAGAGAGTATGGTGATAAACCCCGGGGTTTTATCACCTCCTGCTGCGCTACCGCTATCTGTAGATAAAACTGTCTCTTCAGCAGATAAAGTCAGTTATTGGGCATGTGCCCTCTCACCAACAGAAGTTTCTCCTTCGCGCGCTTCCACTGCGGTCTCAGTCCTTTGGCTATATGCCAGCCGCGCGGGGTCCTTCTGGCGGATGACTTCCGGTCTCGGCAAACAGCAGTATGACCTCCAGGAATGTGCCTCGTGCCTGAGATGGGACGGTTCCACGTCGTCCCTCCAGGCTAAAAGGCTCTGGCCCAATATCCAGTGTCAGTCCTTCACTCTCGCTCGCTGGTTCCTCAGAGTCCAGCGCAGAAAAGGCCCCCCCTTCGCGCGCTTCTCTCTTCCTTTAAATAACCTCCCCCATAGTGCCGTGCGGTGCAGCCGTGCACCCTGGATCTTGCAAAGCAGCCTGGGAGATGTAGTTTCTTCATCTTGTGAAAAGGAAGTCACAGCCCGGGAAATTCCATGCAGCTACCACTAGAGGGAGCCTAGTTCCTGGATCTTGCAAAGCAGCCTGGGAGATGTAGTTTCTTCATCTTGTGAAAAGGAAGTCACAGCCCGGGAAATTCCATGCAGCTACCACTAGAGGGAGCCTAGTTCCTTCCCACATATCAAACAGTGTCTTTAGGCATGTTTAACCCCGCTACACACTCCCCCCACTTGAGAAACTTTGGTCCCCAAAGAGGTCAACAGTATGTACCCTAGTGCATAGGTTGGCATTATACAACAAAAACATTAACATTTTGCTGAAATAAGTCAATCTGATTACATCCAATTTTGTATTCTAATAGCAGTGCAACAGTAAAACGATAAAGTGCAATTAATAAACAAATAAGTGATTTCTACAGTGTTAATATAGTGCTGATTTCTAGTGCTTTTATATAGTGCTCCTTTAAAAAGCACATGTGCCTTTGCAATTTCTTAAACACTTACATCTTAAAGTTTGTGTTGAAAAAAAACATCAAAAGGTGAGAAAGAGAAAAAAACATATAGTGAGGTCAGAGCAACAAAATGTGCGCAAACATTAACTCACAAAGTAAACCAAATTGTGAACATCAAAAACTGTGCTTATTATAATGGCCAAACCCAATATCCTTATGTACAAACTTAAATGCAAACGTTTTCTACTTCAATACTTTGTTCTCATGATCTCTCACAGACCCCCCAAAACTTGGGTGGCTTGTACAGTTGTGCCTGGGGGTGAGCTAGGGTTGTCCCCCACCAAATCTACAGTGGAGGAACTAGGCTGGTCAGGAGATCTTTTGGAGGTAAAAACAGCTTCTTCCGAACATTCACCCAATTGATCATAGGTCAGTCTCTTAGGTGGGTGAATGACTCTCCTTTCCCTCTGTTCCCGTGGAGGCATGCTCTCAGAGGTGCTAGGATCAGGCACTTCTGAGGATTCTTCAATGTCCCCCTCCTCATGTTCCAACACAGAGGAACCTGATGGTTCAAGAGAGGTCAGTTCTTCTTCAGAGAAGGGTGCAACCTCCTCCTCCGGATCTTCATCCTCAGCTGCTTCTTCTGGAAGCATATGAAAGGGTATGAATTCAGGGGCTTCTGCCCGAAGGGCTCCTCTATCAGCCAAGTCAGATGAAGACAGGGAGGCAGGTGTGGGTTCTGGCAACTGAGATGACCACAACCAGTCGGGTACCTCCTCTTCATCTTCCAAATCTTCAGATGGAGAACTTCCCTCTCCCTCATCTGGGAGCGTCGTCTGAGATCTGGTAACTGGTCTGGACCGGCGAGAAGTCGAAGGGGCCTCTGACAAGTCTTCCACAGGGGGCATACGAACCGCTTCAGAGAGAGGCAGCAAATGGTTCCGATGCCAAGCCTTCAATGGACCCACACTTCCTTCAGGCCGAATTTGGTACACAGGAAGGTTTGGCAGTTGCTTGCAGATAACATAAGGTTGGGACTTCCAGCGGTCTGCCAACTTGTGTTTTCCCGGGACACCCAAGTTTCTCAACAAAACCCTGTCCCCTGGTTGCAGGTCATGGATCCGAACTTTTAGGTCGAAATTTTTTTTATTCCGCAGTCCACGTTGATCAGATGTGGCCTGAGCCTTGTCATAGGCCGCTTTCAGACTCTTCCGCAGTCGGTCCACATATCCTCTATGCGATGCTGAAGAGGTATGATCAGGCGAAATGCCAAAGGCCAAATCCACTGGCAACCGAGCCTCCCTTCCAAACATCAGCCGATAAGGGGAATATCCAGTAGCATCACTGACAGTGCTGTTGTAGGCATGCACAATGGCAGCTACGTGCCTGCCCCAATGCTGTTTCTTCTCTGAGCTCAAAGTCCCCAACATATCCAAAAGAGTCCTGTTAAATCGTTCAGGCTGGGCATCCCCCTGTGGATGGTAGGGAGTGGTTCTAGTCTTTTGAATGCCTAACATATCTAACAGTCTCTTGATCAGTCTGCTTTCAAAGTCCCTTCCCTGATCAGAATGGAGGCGCTGTGGTAACCCATAATGTACAAAGAACTTCTCTACAAGAACTTTGGCTACCGTTGAGGCCTTCTGATCCCTTGTTGGGAATGCTTGAGCATATCTGGTAAAATGGTCTGTTACCACAAGGACATTCCCCTGGCCACTCAGATCAGGCTCTAAGCAAAGGAAATCAATGCACACCAGCTCCATGGGTCCCTGACTTTGTAGATGGCCCATTGGGGCTGCTTGACGTGGCAGAGTCTTCCTCTGTATACACCGGACACAAGAATGACAGTATCCTTCAACTTCGGCCCTCATACAAGGCCAGTAGAACCTGTCCCTGACAAGCTGAAAGGTTCTTTCGGGCCCCAGATGGCCATGATTATCATGAAGAGCGGCCAGAACTCCCTCTCTGTATTTAGCTGGTAAGAACAGTTGCCACTTCTCCTCCAGATCTTCAGATGGACCTCTCCGGTAGGCCACTCCTTCTCTCATCTGTAACCGGGTCCACTCTCTATGCAACAGACGGGCCCCCTGAGGGGAGTCAGTTAGAAGCAACTCAGGGCTCTGGATCTCCAGGGCTTCCAAGAGAAGTTTTCCCAAAGGGTCTTCCAACTGCTCCTTCCGCAAGTCCCTTTTGGACAGCCGGGGCAAACCCTCCCCTTCAACTTGGGTCACCTGGCAGTAGCATTTGGGTACTCCGATAGCCGAAACCCCAATCTCTTCTGCTCTTGACCCTCCTCGGGATCGAAATTCAGTTCCCTGATATAGGGCACGCACCCCTTCTGGAGCCAAATGAGTCCATTCTTCCGCAGGTTCCTGTGGAACATGCAACCTTCTGGATAGGGCATCTGCATCCCTATTTCCGATTCCTGGCCGATACTTCAGGCTAAAATTGAAGCTAGAGAGGGCAGCCAACCATCGATGTCCTGTTGCATCCAGCTTGGCCGTAGTCAACAGATAGGTGAGGGGATTATTATCTGTCTTGACAATGAATTCAGCTCCGTACAGGTAGTCTTTCAATTTGTCAACCACTGCCCACTTCAAGGCCAAGAATTCAAGTTTGTGAGTAGGATAATTCCTTTCAGCAGGCAGTAGGCTTCTGCTCACATAGGCAACAGGTCGCAGATGACCCTCATGCTCCTGATAAAGTACCCCCCCCAGCCCATCTCGGCTGGCATCAACATGCAGTTCATATGGTTTTGTGGGGTCCGCATAGGCCAACACAGGGGCAGTGGTTAGGGTTTCCTTCAGCTGGACAAAGGCCCCTTCGCATTCCGGGGTCCACTGATCCTGGATGGATTCCTTAGCCTTCCGGGGGCCTATGGTGGACTTCGCCGGCTTTACCAACTCAGGGACATCATCTTCTTCATTCTTCAGGAGCTCATTTAGGGGTCGGGCAATCTGGGCGAACCCCTCCACAAACCTCCTGTAATAGGAGCAAAAGCCCAAGAATGACCGGAGTTCGGTCACATTTGTGGGTCTCGGCCAGGAAGCAACAGCATCCAGCTTGTCCGGGTCAGTGGCCACCCCTTCTTCAGACACGATATGGCCCAGGTAATGGACCGAGGACTGATAGAATTGGCACTTCTCAGGAGAAAGTTTCAGACCTTCTTCATGTAGCCTCTTCAAGACCTTTTCCAACCTCTCCTCATGTTCTTCTAAAGTTCTGCCAAACACGATAACATCATCCAAGTATACCAGTACCTCTATCAAATTCATATCTCCAACGGTCCTCTCCATCAGCCTTTGGAAGGTAGCAGGGGCCCCGGACAACCCCTGAGGCATGCGATTGAACTCAAAGAACCCCACAGGGGTGATGAAGGCTGTTTTCTCCCGATCTTCAGGGTGCATGGGGATCTGATAATACCCACTCTTTAAGTCCATCACACTGAACCACTTCGCCCCTGACAGACTCTGTAGGGCATCTTCGATTCGAGGAGTGGTATACTGGTCTGGGATGGTTCTTCTGTTCAGCGTTCGGTAGTCGATACAAAGCCTCAAAGATCCATTTTTCTTCCGGACTACCACTATCGGGGAAGCATACGGGCTCCTGGATTCTCGGATAATCCCTATCTTTTTGAGCTCTGCCAGCTGTTGACGTAGATCTTCTAAGTCACCTAAGGGGACTCGCCGGACTCTCTCCCTGAAAGGCTTGTCCTCACTCAGGCGGATCTTATGAGTGGCGCTCCTGGCACATCCCACGTCAAACTCGTCCTTAGAGAATATTTCCCTCCATCGAGCAAGTTGTGCCTTGGCCCTCTTCACCCATTCCGGCGGGAGGGCAGCGTTTCCAGAGCAAAGCTCCTCTATAGCCGCTTCACCCTGTTCCTTTTCTTTGAAATCAATGGGGGCAACTGGGGTAGCCGGGTTGACTTGGCCCAGGAGCACTCTGGCCGGTACCTTCACTGGTGTAATAGAGGTGTTTCTGACACTCACTAAAACCCTTCCACGGTTTTCCTGTAACACCTTCAAAGGGATCACCTCAGGGATCACTTCTATCCCTCTCTGTCTCTCCCCTTGACCTGATTCAAAGATAATGAAGGGACCCGGCTGTTGCCATGTGAGTTTAACAGAAGCCTTAAAACAGGCCACCTCTCCTGGCTGTAAGACCTTTTCTGCTCTATCCAGCTTCCAGAGTCGTCCAACTCCTTCTGCGGGGGTCTCTTGCTCCAACACTAATCGTTGGTAGGCCTGCCGTAGCATGGGATGGATCCTTGGCGCCTGAGCATCTTGTCCCTGGACCAGTTGTATCAGAAGGCGCCTTACCAGGTCAGTGTTTGTTCCTACGATGAGAGAGCTTTTGTTGGCCCCTGGTGGACGAGGACAGACCACCGCTAAGGTGTCGAAGGTTTCCGCTTCACCAGCCACTGATGGATCAAAGGTCAACTTGATTGGCAGATACCCGTCATAGGGAAAACTTTGGGTCCCAATACCCCATATCTCCAGATCTTCCAACTTCTGCAAAGGTAGATGGGTAAGATATTTATCATAGAAGTCTCTATACAAAAGAGTCACCTGGGCCCCTGTGTCAAGGAGGGCTCTTGTGTAAATTCCTTCCACCTGAACCGAGACCACTGGGGAGGGCCCGACCAAGTTAGTTGGGAATTCTCTTGATGTAGCCTTGTTATCTGATTCAGTTCTCTGTACCCTGGCCCTCTTCTCCTTTTTCTTCCTTGATCTAGGCCCCCGCCGAATCCGGTGTGCATTGACTTTCCTTCCCTCAGTAACCCGGAGTCTAGAACTGGGGGTGTTATATTTGGGTCTGACCCCCTGACTCAGTTTCCCTGATCCTGCACCACTTCTGGAGTCCCTTAAGACTGGCGGACACCCGGTTGACTCCTTCACCGGTGTCCTCTGAAGTTTCCCGCTGGCTCGCGAGGTTTCGCGGCAGCATTTCCTGAGCTGGGACATACCCTTCTAACATGCCCAACTCCCCCGCAGTTGAAACAAGTTAACAATCTTGCAGGCCGTGGCTCTGGATCTGTGCTGAGACTAACAGGTTCATCTGGCCTCTCCGATATACTCCCCTTGGGTAGAGTGGATACCTGACCAGTCAGGATGGACACCATTTCTATCAACTGAGACACTTGGGTCTTTAGGAGTTCAACTTGAGAGTCACCCTCTTCCACACTTATCACTCCAACCCGAGCAGTTGAGTCAAACTGCCGACTTTTCTTCTTGTTGTCCAACATGACCTCTTCCTCTCTGACCATTCGAATCAGATCGGGGTATTGTAGAATGCCGCCATCTCGACGAGTTCGTAACAGTATGGCAATGGGATCTAAAGGTTGAGCCCCTTTCAGAACCTGTCGTGCACGAGTCTCATCTATTTTCCGGGGGTCTATTCCTTTCTTTAACAGAATCTGGTGGATAATCCTATCCAGACGTTTAATGAATTCGGACAACTTCTCCCCCTCTTCTTGATAACAGTGGTCCAACTGGTAGAGAAGTTCAGCCGCGTTCTCCGTCCGACCAAACACATCTTGCAGAATGTCCAAATAATCCTGTGCAGTGCAGTTCTTCTTGCTAAGCTTTAGATTACGTACAGCCTCTAATGCAGGTCCCCTTAAACTCTCTGTGATCCTCTGCTTCTTGTGCTGTTCTGGTACCTCCCATTCCTCCAAAGCCTGAGTGGCGGTATCTAGCCACTCTTCGAACCCATCTTCTGCTGAAGGCACAGGCTGTTTCCCAGAGAATGTCCGGAGCTTCCTATATCCAGTCATCAGATAGCTCGAGGAGTCCCTGCTACATTTTGCCACAATCTCCCCAAGAACAGCACACAGTTCTGAGCTAAAAGTCGACAAAGGTGATGACTCAGGATGCCCTTCTTGGACACCTTTTTCTTGGCTGGATACCCCAGGGGTGGTGGATGAGGGACCCGCAGTAGGAACTCCTGGATGTATCAGGAAAAGTTCTGTTTGGTCAATAGTTTTTACACTGTTTCCATTGAAATAATCAGGGACCCCTTTCCTCCACTCACACAGTGCATACGTGTGTGGGGCAGTGGTGTCAGTTTTTATGTCAATCACCCAGAATTTCCTGTCTGTGGATAGTGCCCTTAAAACAGGGAGGAGCTTTTCTTCAGTCCAGGCTTCTCCCTTGATTTCAACCACCAGGCCATTTTCCACTATGACATTCTCTTCCTTGCACCACTCAGCAGCAGCGACAGGATCCATTTCTGCGTGGGAGGGGATTCTGGGGCTGAGAGGGTTGTGTTGCAGGACTGTAGAAATCCCGGACGAGCCCCCACGTGTAGCACCACCCCCGCAGGAGCTGCTGATTATATTATTGGGTCTACACCCTGCCTAACAACCCAATCAAATTAGCTCGATCCCTCCTCAGGCACAACTGACCCAGAATAGGACTGGACTATCAAATAGATACACAGGTTGGAATACAATACTTCACTATGCAACAATACCTTGTTACCTTCTTGAATAGTAGTCCTTCTGGGTGACACAATGGAACAACGCACAAGATTGTAATTAACCAAACTTAGTTTACTATATATCAAATTGAATAGGGGAGATACAATACAATACAATACAAGTCCATAAAAGGTTATTTAAAACAGCTTTAAAAAGGTAAAAGAATACCCCCACACTCCTCCTGCATTAAGGCTAGACACAGTACCAGGTAGGTGGGCCTATCTGAGTCCCTCCCCCAGAGTTCTCTTCTTTCTTGTTGATCTTCGCTAGCAAGGTTATTGAATAGAGCTCATTTGTAATCCAGATTAGGAATAAAGATCAAGAGAGAGAAAACAACGAGCTGTTAGTTGTCACCGCAGGGTGTCTGCGTAACTGAGCAATAACTTCTGCGAGAGAGATAAGCCTCTGGCGACTCCTTTACAGACCTTATTGTTTGTCTATGAGTCTCCTGAGAGAGTATGGTGATAAACCCCGGGGTTTTATCACCTCCTGCTGCGCTACCGCTATCTGTAGATAAAACTGTCTCTTCAGCAGATAAAGTCAGTTATTGGGCATGTGCCCTCTCACCAACAGAAGTTTCTCCTTCGCGCGCTTCCACTGCGGTCTCAGTCCTTTGGCTATATGCCAGCCGCGCGGGGTCCTTCTGGCGGATGACTTCCGGTCTCGGCAAACAGCAGTATGACCTCCAGGAATGTGCCTCGTGCCTGAGATGGGACGGTTCCACGTCGTCCCTCCAGGCTAAAAGGCTCTGGCCCAATATCCAGTGTCAGTCCTTCACTCTCGCTCGCTGGTTCCTCAGAGTCCAGCGCAGAAAAGGCCCCCCCTTCGCGCGCTTCTCTCTTCCTTTAAATAACCTCCCCCATAGTGCCGTGCGGTGCAGCCGTGCACCCTGGATCTTGCAAAGCAGCCTGGGAGATGTAGTTTCTTCATCTTGTGAAAAGGAAGTCACAGCCCGGGAAATTCCATGCAGCTACCACTAGAGGGAGCCTAGTTCCTGGATCTTGCAAAGCAGCCTGGGAGATGTAGTTTCTTCATCTTGTGAAAAGGAAGTCACAGCCCGGGAAATTCCATGCAGCTACCACTAGAGGGAGCCTAGTTCCTTCCCACATATCAAACAGTGTCTTTAGGCATGTTTAACCCCGCTACATATATATATATACACTATATTACCAAAAGTATTGGGACGCCTGCCTTTACACACACGTGAACTTTAATGGCATCCCAGTCTTAGTCCGTAGGGTTCAATATTGAGTTGGCCCACCCTTTGCAGCTATAACAGCTTCAACTCTTCTGGGAAGGCTGTCCACAAGGTTTAGGAGTGTCTATGGGAATGTTTGACCATTCTTCCAGAAGCGCATTTTGGACGAGAAGGCCTGGCTCTCAGTCTCCGCTCTAATTCATCCCAAAGCTGTTCTATAGTGTATGTCTATACACTGCTCAAAAAATGAAAGGAACACTTTTTAATCAGAGTATAGCATCAAGTCATTTAAACTTCTGGGATATTGATCTGGTCAGTTAAGTAGCAGAGGGGGTTTGTTAATCAGTTTCAGCTGCTTTGGTGTTAATGAAATTACCAACAGGTGCACTAGATGGGCAACAATGAGACGACCTCCAAAACAGGAATGGTCACAGAAACCGGAAATTTTAACAGGGGTGTGTAGACTTTTTATAACCACTGTATATATAAATATATATATATATATAAAAAATGAAAGGAACTTTAGATCTCAATGGGGAAACATATGCTGGAATCTCCTCCATGCTCTTGAGACTGTGCTGGGAGACACAGCAAACCTTCTGGCAATGGAACGTATTGATGGGCCATCCTGGAGGAGTTGGACTGCCTGTGCAACCTCTATAGGGTCCAGGTATGGCCTCATGCTACCAGTAGTGACACTGACCCTAACGTAATGCAAAACTAGTGAATAACAGTTAGAAGTTAGAAAAGATGAGTGGGGAAAAAAAATGTCAGTTGGCTCCACAAGTCAAACCATTCCTGTTTTGGAGGTCGTCTCATTGTTGCCCATCTAGTGCACCTGTTGTTAATTTCATTAACACAAAAGCAGCTGGAACTGATTAACAACCCCTCTCTGCTACTTAACTGACCAGATCAATATTCCAGGAGGTTAATTGACTTGATGCTATACTCTGATTAAAAAGTGTTCCTTTCATTTTTTTGAGCAGTGTATATACAGTATATATATATATACAGTTGTGCTCAAAGGTTTGCATCCCCTTAGAGCATTGGTAATATACAGTATGTATTTTTTATATGAGTGAGCAGGAAAACCCATTTCTTTTATTTATTATGGGATTTATATTCTGAGAACAGAATGGCACATCCATAAAACAAAACAAGTAAACCAATGAAATGAGCCCTGTTTAAATGTCTGCATCCCCCTAGATCTTCATACTTTGTACTGTACTGTCTTTTCTAATAGTTGTCTATGAATCCCCCGAGTTCTTGCAGGTGGGAATAGCTGCCAATTCGTCTTGGCAAAATGCCTCCAGGTCCTGCAAAGTCTTTGGTCATCTTGCATGAGATTTCCCTAGAGCTGCTTGATGATATTAAGGTCAGGAGACTGTGATGGCCACTCCAGAACCTTCATCTTTTCCTGCTGTAACCACCGGAGGGTCCACTTGGCCTTGTGCTTAGGGTCATTGTCGTGCCGGAAAGTCCAAGAGGGTCCCATGAGCAGTTTTCCTGCAGAAGAATACAAATTGTCTGCCAGTAATTTCCGATAAACATGCCACGATCATCTTGCCATCAATTTTCTTAAGATTCCCCATGCCTTTAGAGCTCACACACCCCCAAAGCATCAGTGAGCCACCACCATGCTTCACAGTGGGGATGGTATTCTTGTCGTTATAGGCCTTGTTGACCCCTCTCCAAACATAGCACAGATGGTTGTGACCATAAAGCTCTATTTTGGTCCCATCACTACAGATTACAGTGTGCCAGAAGCTGTGAGGCGTGTCGGGGTGTTTTCGGGCATATCATAACCGGGCTTTTTTGTGGCATTGGCGCAGTATAGGCTTTTTTCTGGCAACTCAACCATGCAGCTCATTTTTGTTTAGGTACCATCATATTGTGCTCCTTCAAATAAACATGCCACCTTTTTCCAGAGCAGCCTGTATTTCTTTTGAGATTAACTGGGAGATTTTCTTTGCATCCCGAACAATTCTTCTGGCAATTGTGGCGGCAATCTTTCTTGGTCTACCTGTGCTTGGCTTGGCATCAAGAGATCCCAGAATTTTCCACTTCTTAATAAGTGATTGAACAGCACTGACTGGCATATCCAAGGTTTTGGAAGCTTTTTATATCCTTTTCCATCTTTATAAAGTTTAATTACCTTGTTACGCAGGTCTTTTGGCAGTTCTTTTCCTGCTCCCCATGTCTCAGTATCTATCATCCATGTAAGAGCTAACAAACTTATTGACTATTTATACACAGACACTAATTACAATTTAAAAATCCACAGATGTAGGAAATGAACCTTTAACCACTTCTGGACCGGAAGGATTTGCCCCCTTAATGACCAGGCTATTTCTTGCGATTCAGCACTGCGTTACTTTAATGGACAATTGCGCGGCTGTGTGACGCTGTACCCAAATAAATTAAAATGTCATTTTTTTCCCCACAAATAGAGCTTTCTTTTTGTGGTATTTGATCACCTCTGCGATTTTTAATTTTTGCGCTATAAACAATAAAAGAGCGTCAATTCTGAAAGAAAAGCAATATTTTTCACATTCTGCTATAAAACGTTCACAAAAAAAAAATGTAAAAAATCTATTTTTTTCATCCTTTTAGGCCAATTTGTATTCTGCTACATATTTATGGGGGGAAAAAAAATCACAATAAGTGTATTTTGATTGGTTTGCGCAAAAGTTATCACATCTACAAACTAGGGGAAAGATTTCTGTCATTTTATTTTTTTATTTTATTTTTTTACTAGCAATGGCAGTGATCTGCGATTTTTAGCGTGACTGCGACATTGCGGCGGACAGATTGGACCCCTAACTGACATTTTTGACACTTTTAAAAAATGTTGATTTTTATTTATTTTTATTTTTTTGGGGAATGTCCTATAGCAGAATGTGAAAAATGTTGTTTTTTTCTTTTCACAATTGTCTTTTTTTTTTTTTTTTGTTTATAGCGCAAAAAATAAAAATCGCAGAGGTGATCAAATACCACCAAAAGAAAGCTCTATTTGTGGGAAAAAAAGGACATCAGTTTTATTTGGGTACAGCGTCGCACGACTGCGCAATTGTCCGTTAAAGTAACACAGTGCCGAATCGCAAAATAGGTCCTGGTCATTAAGGGGGCAAATCCTTCCGGTCTTAAAGTGGTTAAGTATCATCTGCAACAAAAATGTCTTATTTGATGAGTTACTCAATAAGAGTGAAATACTTCTAAAGGGATGCAGACACTGCAACCTTTCTCATTGGAACACAGAGAGTGCACCAGGTGACTATAATGAACCAGACCCTCCCATTCGGAATCAGTTTGCACAGAGCATGGTGGAACAAACAGCTTTTTCTTCAAAGCAACAAAAGGTTGGAATGTGCAACAATGTTTGGTACAATCATTGCAATGTACATTGATCACCCAGAGGGGATTGTTCTTTTCTCAAAAAGAGTGGAGTTAAGCAGTGTTCCAGTCTCCCCCTCCAAAAAATTTTAATTCAGCAGCTACACATATTATTGTATGTGTAGCTGCTGACTTTTAACCACTTAAGCCCCAGCACTATTTTGGACACTTTTTGTTTACAAGTTAAAACCAGTATTTTTTCCTAGAAAACTACTTAGAACCCCCAAACATTATATATATATATATATATTTTTTAGCAAAGACTCTGGAGAATAAAATGTCGGTCATTGCAATATTTTTTGTTATGCGGTATTTGCGCAGTGGTCTTTAAAACGCCATTTTTTGGGAAAAATTTTGAAAAATCACATTTCACTGCATTTAAAAAATACTAAACAGTAAAGTTAGCCCATTTTTTTTGTATATTGTGAAAGATGATGTCACGCCGAGTAAATAGATACCCAACATGTTACGGTTTAAAATTGCTCCCCCCCCCCCCGTGGGATGGCGACAAACTACGGTCAATAGAGATCTCAATAGGCAACGTTTTAAATTTTTTAAACGGTTACCAGTTTAGAGTTAGAGTGTAGCTCTTTTTTTTAAATTATTGTTCACGCTCTGGCGATCGCGGCGATACCTCACATGTGTGGTTTGAACAGCGATTTCATTCGCGGCTCGACTTCCGTATACGTTTTTTTTTGTGCGCGAGCTAACGATGACGGGGGCGGCTAACATTTTTTATTTTTTTTTCCTATTTATTTTATTTATTTTTTTTACTTTATTACAGGTTTTTAAAAAAAAAAAAAATCTGATCACTTTTATTGCTGTCACAAGCAATGTAAACATCCCTTGTGATACCAATATGCAGTGACAGGTACTCTTTATGGAGGGATCGAGGGTCTTAAAGAGCCTAGACCCCTCCACTACACTTCCATGTATGCAAAACGCTGAAAACGGCGTTTTTGCATACAGCCTTTTTTTAAATTTGCTGCCTTTTGCAGCACAGTAACCCGGAAGTGACGTCATGGACGCAGCCTCCGGGTTACGTCATCGGAGACCTGATCGAAGCCGTTTCCGGCATTGATCGGGACTCCATCCAGCCGGCTGGGAGCTCGGGTCTCTCGGTGGGATGGGAGCCCCAAGCAAAGTCACGGAAGGCGGCGGGAGGGGGGGACATCCCCTCCCGCTCACCCGGGTAACAATCGAGCGGCTCCTGGGCTGCATCGGTCGTTACCGACGGAAAGCCGACCGTTGGCTCTAAACCACGGTACCGGGATGGTGCCTCTAGCTAGAGGCAACATCCCGGTATACTACCGCAAAGTTTGCCGACGTAGTCCTACGTCACTTTGCGGCAAATGGTTAATATTAGGACACTTACCTGTCCTGGAGTCAAGTGATGTTGGCACTGCAGCCGATGTTTCCATCGGCTCTCGCCATTGCCGGTAAGGGAACCCGGCAGTGAAGCCTTGCAGCTTCACGTGCGGGTCCCTACTGCGCATTCGCGAAGTGCACTGCGCCTTCGGATTGGCTCGGTGGCGGGGGAAGGAGGAGGGGGCCAAACTTCCGAGAGGCGGCGTCGCATCGCCTCTCGGAAAGGTACCCGTTCCCCCCTCCCCTTGAAAGGTGCCAAATGTGGCACCGGAGGGGGGGGGACGGAAATGAGCGGAAGTACCACTTTTGAGTGGAACTCCGCTTTAAGTAAACTTACATATGCTGACATTAAATTTGGACTGGACCTCTAGGCATCAGTAAGTGACCTCTGGTCACCAAAGGGTTGAACTTACAAATGACACAAAGTATTTATTCATGGTCTCCTTGGAATTCCAATCCACACATGCAACATTTTGTCAGTTGCTATTCTTAGGGCTCTTTCAACAGATCCGTGTTGCTCAGCGGGGATCGATCTGCGATCCCCGCTGAGCCGGCGGATGACAGCTCCGTCTCCGCTTGCAGAGCAGAGAGGGAGGTGTCTCAGCCCCCGCTGCCCTCTATGGGGGATCGGATGAGAGCGGACCGCCTGTCCGCTCTCATCAGATCCGATCCGATCCGATTACTGAACGGATGGAAAAATAGGGTTTCCATCCGTCCAGATTTCATGGACAGGATCGGATACGGATGGCAGCGGGTGTCAGCGGAGGTGTCTCCGCTGACACCTGCTGCCCCATAGAGCTGCATGTTGGATCCGATCAGATCCGCCTAAAAAACTGACAGGCGGATCTGATCGGATCGCCCGTGTGAAAGAGCCCTTAGTCAGAAAGTTTATAGAGCAAAAGTGTCTATCCCCTTCCCCCACTCCTATTAAAATGTGGATCAATACTATCAACACTGTCACTTTGAATGGAGTAACTCATACACAAGCACAGGGGTAGGATTTTTGTACTAAGCGCAAAATCTCTTTTTCTTTCTTGTCCATTAAGGGACACAGAAATTCCTAAACCTTTGTGTTATACTGCCACCTATGTTGTGGAAATTTTATTGGGACTAGTATGGACATTTTTCAGGATTTGATTTATTTAGATTGTCATTATGGCTCCTGTTGTCGGTAATACGCTCATCAGAGCATGTACGGGTGAACATTGAGGAAAGACTACTGGTGATGAAAATCTTCCCCTAGATGTATAGACGCGTTCGCTCTACATAGACATCTCTGCCAGCGAACACTTTATGCGCTATGCGTGGATCTGTTTGCCGGTATAGATCTATGTGTATTGCGGTGCAGAGTCAATATCGTTTTGATATCTATCTGCCTTTATAAAGGGATACACGCTCATATCTTTCTACTGTGCCTGATCACCATAGTGGAAACTGCATGGCTCTTTCCCTGCAGAGAGCCTCACGTCTATGGGAACAGTAGTATAATCCTATTAGGCATTGTTCTCTGAAGCTTTGCTAAATGGGATTCATACCAGTAGTAGTGGCGGGAATACATGCACGAGTTTGATCAGAGCAACGTTCACGGTTCTACACGCTGGTTTCATTGTGTGGTTTTAGGCGGGAAGCTGTGCACTCTGTTCGACTCATTCACGATCGTGTACTCCCGCTTTCTTTTGTACATTTGAATGTATACAAGTGTGTCATTGGCTGATTCTATGTGAGTAACTTGTGTCATGTGACTGTACATTTGGAACTGATTGGCTGATGTAGTATAGCCATCACTTCCTGTTGATTGTCCCTTTGTCTCATAAATAAACGGAGCTTCCTGTTTGAGACAGGACATTCTTGTGAGCATCCAAGGTGATAGCAGCCTTTGTCTGTATTCCTGGGTCCTGCTGAGCACACTCCATTACCTTATAAAAAAGAGCTGAGAGCTGGGCTTTTTAGCACAATGGGATTGCTTGCGCTTGGCGTATATTAATATCCAAAAGTGCACTTATTAGCGCAACAGAGTTATTTGTGCATCAAGCGTACATTCATTTCAAAGTCACCTACAGGTGGAGTGGATACTGGCAGCCTAGAGTAAAACCCCTCCCTGTGCTCGTTTATTGAGGGACACAGAAAGTCTTAAGCCTTCAGGTTATACTGCCACCTAAAGGTGGGGTGGATACTGGAAGACTAGGATATAACCCCTCCCACTACTCTTTGTCCGTTGAGAGCCCATGAAAGTCTTAAACCTTCAGGTTATACTGCCATCTACAGGAGGATTGGATACTGGCAACCTAGGAATATACCCCTCCCACTACCCCTTGTCCATTGAAGGACACAGAAAGTTAAAGATTATCGGGTTATACTGCCACCTACAGGCGTATTGAATTCTGGTAGCCTAGGCCCAAGGGCAGTAAAGGCAAACCTTGCCACCCCAGATGTTTTGAAAATACATTTCCCATGATGCTCAACTACTGCCAAGGTTCGCCATCACTGCCCTAGGGTATACCTCCTCCCACTACTCTTTGTCCATTGAGGAACACAGAAAGCCTTAAACCTTCAGGTTATACTGACACCTACAGGAGGATTGGATACTGGCAGCTTAGGTTAAAATCCCCCACTACTCCTTGTCCATTGAGGGCCACAGGAAAGTCTTAAACCTTCGGGTTATACTGCCACCTACAGGTGTACTGGATACTGGCAGCCTACGTTAAAATCTCCCACTACTCCTTATCCATTGAGGGCCACAGAAACTCTTAAACCTTTGGGTTATATTGCCACCTACAGGTGGATTGGATACTTGCCGCATAGGTTAAAATCTCCCACTAATCCTTGTCCATTGAGGGTCAGAGAAAGTCCTAAACCTTACAGCAATACTGCCACCTACAGGTGGAGTAGATACTGGCAGCCTAGGTTAAAACACCTCCCACTACCCCTTGTCCAGTGAGGGCCACAGAAAGTCTTAAACATTACGGCTATACTGCCACCTACAGGTGGAGTGGATACTGGCAGCCTAGGTTACAACCCCTCCCACTACCCCTTGTCCATTGAGGGACACAGAAAGTCTTAAACCTTACGGCTATACTGCCACCTACAAGTGGAGTGGATACTGGCAGCCTAGGTTAAAACCCCTCCCACTACCCCTTGTCCATTGAGGGACACAGAAAGTCTTAAACCTTACGGCTATATTGCCACCTACAGGTGGAGTGGATACTAGCAGCCTAGGTTAAAACCCCTCCCACTACCCCTTGTCCATTGAGGGACACAGAAAGTCTTAAACCTTACGGCTATACTGCCTTCTACAGGTGGAGTGGATACTGGCAGCCTAGGTTAAAACCCCTCCCACTACCCCTTGTCCATTGAGGGACACAGAAAGTCTTAAACCTTACGGCTATACTGCCTTCTACAGGTGGAGTGGATACTGGCAGCCTAGGTTAAAACCCCTCCCACTACCCCTTGTCCATTGAGGGACACAGAAAGTCTTAAACCTTACGGCTATACTGCCTTCTACAGGTGGAGTGGATACTGGCAGCCTAGGTTAAAACCCCTCCCACTACCCCTTTTCCATTGAGGGACACAGTCTTAAATCTTCGGGTTATACTGCAACCTACACAAGTATTGGATATTGGAGACTTCTAGTGTCCTAGGAGGATGGGCTTTTTTTTCTCTGCCGTTTTAAAGACTAACCTGTGATTGGTTAGACACACTGGGCCCATCACACCCTCCGCTAATAGCCAACAGACTTTATCTTGGTACCTATGAATTTTGAGAATATGCTCTTCATACAAAACATAGGTCATGACCATACACAATGGGGGAGGGCCAATTACATAACACCCTCCTAAAGCAAAATACTTTATTGGTTGACATTGCAACTTCAAATACCCTCAAAGATAAACACAAAAGAAGGGCATGGCCAGGGCCATGACATAGAACTTTATTTTATTTTATGAAAAACAATAAAATGTTTCAACATTTTATCTATAAAAAAAAAAAAAAGGGTCAACAGATTCCTGATGAGTGTATTTGATTGTCTACTCTGTTGCCAAACCCAGATAGAAAAAACTTGGAAAGTGGTTTAGGTGGTCCTCAGGAGACTTAAATTATCCAGAAATAGGTATAAATTAATGAAGGTAGCATCAAAATTGGAAAAGGTTCCATCATATTTCCCCCGCCATGGATCATCTATGGCTGGGAATATGATGTACTGTTTTGGAACGTTATTACTGGCGGATGGGTGGTAGGATGCTCCCTCCTTTCTTGCTCAGCAGTGAGATCTCTTCCTTCAGGCTCTCTATCTCCTCCGCCTGAATCTGAGCACGATGGAGCAGCTTCTGTCTCTCTCGGATGTCTGCTTTCCGTGGCCCTTGGAATTCGGCCCCCTGGACAGCGATAAAGAAGGGTCAGATGGTTACATTAAAGAGCTGCATGTATTATGATCACTTAGGGTGCATGTAAACCCTAAGGCCTCTTTACCCCCTTTGACCGCATTGTCAGCAGTGGCTAGCAGGCTGTTGGCAAACAACCAGGAGGCAATATTCTGCCTCCCACATGACTGTGTGAAGAGGGATCCCACACTGAGATCACCCTTCAACCCTGTTCAATGCAGTGCCACCCCATTCACCTCTATAGTGTGCAGGGGCAAGCGTTATCAGCTGCTGAACGCAACATGCCGCAACATTCCTCAACAGCATGGGAAATCGGTGCGGTCGGGCAGAGGGGATATTAGGGAAGGAAGCCCTGTGCGGCTCTCTGCAGCAGCTGAAAGCCAGTTTCTCTTCCTCTTGCCAGCTTTCAGCTACTGCAGGGAGAGACACAGACACAGGGCATTGTTCCTGTAATTGCTTCTCCGACACCGATCCCCCCCTCCCTGTTCTGCCTGCTTCTGATCCCCCCCTCCCTGTGTGCCCACCTTTCACGGTGTCTTTATGCAACATCACATTTTATTAGAAATAGTTGCATATTGATGCACATTTTGCACTTTTTTATGCACATTATAGATATCGTTTTTTTTTTACATACATGACTGTATGTGACTTTATGCAACATTTTATTTCATTAGGAGTCATTATACACTAGCGCAGCACCTTCGTTTTTATTTTCCAGTTCTTTACAACATAGTTGTGTTGTGGTGTTCTCGGCTGTTTGCACGATAGTAGCGCAGTGATCTCCATTTACATTTATTCACATAGGATAAGAGCATGTAATCCACCCAGTGCAGTTGAGCCTTGGTGTGCCTTTATAATACTTTATTAAAAATAATTTATTATTTATTTATTATTATTTAGTATTATTTATTATTATATATTATTATTATTTAGTATTATTATTATTTATTATTATGTATAAGGGCTCTTTCACACGGGCGGTCCGATCAGATCCGCCTGTCAGTTTTTTAGGTGGATCTGATCGGATCCTCCATGCAGCTCTATGGGGCCATCCGCATCCGATCCTGTGCGTGAAATCTGGACGGATGGAAACCCTATTTTTCCATCCGTTCAATAATCGGAGCGGATCGGATCTGATGAGAGCGGACAAGCGGTCCGCTCTCATCCGATCCCCCATAGAGGGCAGCGGGGGCTGAGACACCTCCCTCTCCGCTCTGCAAGCGGAGACGGAGCTGTCATCCGCCCGGCTCAGCGGGGATCGCGGATCGATCCCCGCTGAGCAACACGGATCCGCCTACGGAGCGAATCGTGTGAAAGAGCCCTAATACTTTATTAAAAATTACAAATGGCAACTCATAAAATACATAAGGATAAGATGTAACCCACCCAGTGCGGTTTGATGTTGAGCCTTGGTGTGTCTTTAGGAACCAGGAAGCAGATGCCGCTGTCAGGAGCGGTGTAGGACACCAGAAACAAAGCAGGAAATCCCGGAGCCGCCCTGCAGCCTCCCAGATGTGACATTGCTTCTGGCCTTGTGCAGTCCATGCACTCCATGGGTGGCCCCAGGAATTCTGGTTTTGTTTCTGGTGTTCTACACACAGGCCCGTCGCGTCAAGGCAGGCAAAACAAGCAATTGCTTGGGGCCCCGAGCTGGCCTGGGGCCGCCAAGACCCAAGACACAGACTGACATTATCCCAAAAACCCAAAACACAAACACTGTGCGCCGCTCCTCACACACACAGGCCGGCCTCACAACACACAGGCGGCCTGTGACAGGCCGGCGGGTGGGCGCACAGCGGAGCAGCGGCATGACGTCACGCAGGGCCGGCTCGCTAGGAGGAGAGTGCGCGGCGGCGGCGCGCATCTGCGCAGTGTGCACCAGCCCTGCCCCAGCCTAGGCGGCCTAAAGCGCACGCGGGGGTGGCGCCACCCCACCAGGCCGCGAACTTCGCCAGAGAGAGACACCCCACGAGTCATCACATCCTCCTCACACACGTGGACCAGACCAGGCCAGCGACAGGTATGATCACACTGACAGTCTGTCACTCCATTTTTTCGTGCAAAAATTGGACCAATTGTCCAATTGGGAACAATACCTACCTGTTAACAGACAGCTGGATAGTCCCATAGCATAAGAAAAAAGTCCCCCTGGTATCATCTAGGGCACATGGTGGGGGAATGGGAGGGGTGATAATATCTGGCAATGTGAGTGTGTGTGTGTAAATATGTTAGATTTAGTTATTGTGCACTTTTTAATGTATATTTGATTTTATGGTACAGTGGTGTTTTTTGCAAATGTTCAGTTGTTGAAAATGTTCAAATTTCAAATATTTTTTCAAGCAATATTTGCACCATACTCATTTTTTATTTATATAAAGTGTGGGTGAACTTAAACTGTATGGCTATCCTGTGGTTCCTGTAGGCTTTGCGTGTGGGCGGGGGGGCCTCCATGTCCATTTTGCTTGGGGCCCCCAAATTCCTTTAAACGGCCCTGTCTACACAGCTCCTGATAGCGGCATCTGCTTCCCTGCTCCTGAAGACACGCCAAGGCTCAACATCAAACCGCACTGGGTGGATTACATGCTCTTATCCTTATGTATTTCATGAGTTGCCATTTGTAATTTTTAATAAAGTCTTTTTCTATATACTGCAATTAGTTGGCGCCCTCTGCCCTCTGCCCTTTCCTTTGGACATTTAGCCAGTGCCTGACGAACCGGTTCAGCTTGACTCCTGTCTGTCTGCTTACTCAGGATCCTGCGATTTGGGCTGTATTGGAAATCTGCTTTATCTGTGTTTTCACTGTCTGCCTTGACTTTGCTGTTTATATACAGCATCTCACAATAGTAAGTACACCCCTCAGATTTTTTTTAAATATTTTATTATATCTTTTCATGTGACAACACTGAAGAAATGACACTTTGCTACAATGTAAAGTAGTGAGTGTACAGCTTGTATAACAGTGTAAATTTGCTGTCCCCTCAAAATAACTCAACACACAGCCATTAATGTCGAAACCACTGGCAACAAAAGTGAGTACACCCCTAAGTGAAAATGTCCAAATTGGGCCCAAATAGCCTTTGCCCTCCCCGGTGTCATGTGACTTGTTAGTGTTACAAGTAAAGATCGACCGATTATCGGCAAAACCGATATATCGGGGGCCGATATGCAGTTTCCCCGATATATCAGAATCGGCCTTTGGATTTACCGATATTGCCGATATTTCGGGAAAGTGCATGTACCGGAGTGATGGGTGCAGCTAGAGGCATCACCCCGGTATCGGTGTCCATAGCCGACGGTCGGCTGACTTGTAATGACAACCGATGCAGCTGAGAAGCCGCTCGGCTGTCATTACAAGGAGCGGGAGGGGATGTCCCCCCCCCCCCTCCTGCCACCTTCCGTGGCTCGCCCGGGTCTCCCGTCCCACCGGGAGACCCGGGCATCCTACCCTCACCGCCGCCGCTGTCGAAGAGAAGACCTGGTGTACTGTGTCTTCATGTAAAAAACCCAGAAATTATGTCATGATATCACTTCTGGGTACTCGGCGCCGAATTAAAAAAACTGACAGCATTCAAAACAGCCAAACTTGGCGTTTTGAATGCTTTTCGGTGCCGAGGAGGGGTTTGGGGTATTTTAGACCCCCAGATCCCTCCACAAGAGTACCTTTTAAAAAAAAAATTAAGAAAAAATGTTTTTTTTACATGTCCAAAAATATCGGCAGATATCGTCCGATACCGATATCCGATGACCAAAATATCGGTATCGGCATTAAAAAAACGATATCGGTCGATCACTAGTTACAAGGTCTCAGGTGTGAATGGGGAGCAGGTGTGTTAAATTTAGTGTTATCGCTCTCACTCTCTCATACTGGTCACTGGAAGTTCAACATGGCACCTCATGGCAAAGAACTCTCTGAGGATCTGAAAAAAAAAAGAATTGTTGCTCTACATAAAGATGGCCTAGGCTATAAGAAGATTGTCAAGACCCTGAAACTGAGCTGCAGCACAGAGGCCAAGACCATACAGCAGTTTAGCAGGACAGGTTACACTCAGAACAGGCCTCGCCATTGTCAACCAAAGAAGTTGAGTACATGTGCTCAGCGTCATATCCAGAGGTTGTCTTTGGGAAATAGATGTATGAGTGCTGCCAGCATTGCTGCAGAGGTTGAAGGGCTGGGGGGTCAGCCTGTCAGTGCTCAGACCATACGCCGCACACTGCATCAAATTGGTCTGCATGGCTGTCATCCCAGAAGGAAGCCTCTTCTAAAGATGATGCACAAAAAAGCCCGCAAACAGTTTGCTGAGGGTGAGAAGACTAAGGACATGGATTACTGGAACCATGTCCTGTGGTCTGATGAGACCAAGATAAACTTATTTGGTTCAGATGGTGTGAAGCGTGTGTGGCGGCAACCAGGTGATGAGTACAAAGACAAGTGTGTCTTGGCTACAGTCAAGCATGTACTGTGACATACTGAAGCAGAGCATGATCCCCTCCCTTCGGAGACTGGGCTGCAGGGCAGTATTCCAACAGAACGACCCCAAACACCTCCAAGACGTCCACTGCCTTGCTAAAGAAACTGAGGGTAAAGGTGATGGACTGGCCAAGCATGTCTCCAGACCTAAACCCTATTGAGCATCTGTGGGGCATCCTCACATCCTTTACATTGTAGCAAAGTGTCATTTCTTCAGTGTTGTCACTTGAAAAGATAGAATAAAATATTTACAACAAAGTTAGGGGTGTACTCACTTTTGTGAGATACCGTAGATCACCTGTCTGTGAACTTCACACTTGCTCATTATATTACTTCAGCCATCTAATGTCAAGTGACACAATAGTGGAGATCTACTAAAACTGTTGAACACAAAATCTGGTGCATAGTAACAAATCAGCTTCTAACTTCAACTTGTTCAATTAGGCTTTGACAATAAAACCTGGAAGCTGATTGGCTACCATGAACAGCTGTGTCAGATTCTGCGTGCTTCAGTTTTAGTAAATCTCCCCCAATGGGTCCATAAAAATCAGTGATATTTTTTTATTGAAGCACATTCATTAATAGTGTTTAATAACCAGCAGTGATGTAGACATACCACAGCAGTCTGCCTAGTGTCCAGTTTCGCCTCTATGACTTTCTTCTCCGTCAGGATCTCATTTAATCTGTCCAGCTTCTTGGTGTTCTCTCGGGTCACCTCCACCACTTTCTTCTTTGTCTCTATTATTTTGGCCTTTTTACAGGAAAAAAAAACAATATGAAAGGCAAAAATACCAGAGAATGCGTTTTTTTTCCTACATTCATAATCACTTCCATACCACCGGCCGTCCTATGACGTCCTTAGGTTTGAGTGGAGATATCTAAGTGATGGATTCCCCTCCTCCCATAGCCCTCCGGTGCTTCTACCTGCTCGCCTGTGCGATCGGTGAGCCGGAGGAGGAATCCAGAAGTTTACCATAGAGCTGACCGAGGACCAGATGGTCCCCGATCATTTCTATGATTCTCAGAGGCCAGGCACGACGTTATGACGTCACGTCGGGCCCTGGCAGTGTTCGGCTAGAAAGGCTGAAATTGTTTTTGTTTTGTTTTTTTGATCTCAGGCTTTCCAACCTAGAGGGGAGTTGTGAGGTCTTATAGACCCCAGATCTCTACATAAAAAGGACCTGTCATGCCCTATTCCTATTACAAGGGATGTAATAGGAATAAAAGTGATCAAAACAAAAAAAAAAAAGTAAAGGGAAAGTGTAAAAATAAAAAAATTTAAATAAAATGCACAATAAAAAAATAAATAAATAAATCGCCCCGTCTCCTCCTGCTCACACGCAGAAGCGAACGCATAAATAGGTCATGTAAGCATATGTAAATGACGTTCAAGCCACACATGTGAGGTATCACCACGAACGTTAGAGCGAGAGCAGAAATTCTAGCACAATGCTTCCTCTGTAACTGTAAACAGGTAAACTGTAATAACATTTTTAAAGCATAGCCTATGGAGATTTTTATGTACGGTCACCATTGAACGAGTGTGTGCAATTTTAACCACTTGCCGACCGCCGCCCGACTATATACGGCGGCGGTCAGCCCCTCCCAGGCAAAGTGATGTACTGGTATGTGACGTCACTAGCCTGGGAGCGAATAGGGGCGAGCGCGCGCCGCCGGCGGCGCGCTCCCGCCCCCACTCGTACCCGAAGAAGCCGGCGCGTGTGACCGGCGGACCCGATGTCCGCCGGTCACTAGCGATCGTCGGGTGGAGAGGGAGAAAGGCAGGCGGCTAATGTAAACAAAGCCGCCTGTCACTCTCCCCTGTGTAAAAGCACAGATCACTCCGTCCTGCTATGTAGGACCGTTGATTTGTGCTGTTACCAGACTTGTATAAAGTACTCTAAATTTCTACTTGAGTAAAAGTACAAGTGCTCGATCAAAAAGTTACTTAAGTAGAAGTGGAAGTGCTCGCAGAAAAAGTTACTTAAGTAGAAGTACTAAAGTATTCAACATTTTTTTTACTTAAGTATTGCAAGTAGTTTTTTCAAAAAATTTGCTACTTAAGTACTAAAAGTAAAAAGTACCAGTAGTTTTGAAAAAAAATTTCTACTCAAGTACTGAAAGTAGAAGTAGAAGTACTGTGTTATGTAGTTATTAAAGAAAGAAGTCAAAAGTTTGAACATCATATTGTTTTTTATTATTTCAAATGATTAACCTGTGTTTGTTAGTAGTTTCTTGATGCACTTTAAGCGCTGTAGCACCATTTATTTGTTTGTTTCATATTTTCTTTTTATTGGAAAGATTTGGTATAGCAGCTTTTATTATACACAGCCTTTATTTTCGTATGCGCTGATTTACAAATGACATTATACACATTTTTTTGAGCTTTATGCAACCTGCCATCTACTGTTCTGGCAGTGGTAATTTTTTTAAAAGTAACGAGTAACTATGCAGCACAAAAAAAAAATACTTGAGTAGAAGTATCGAAATCATCGAAAAAATGTAGTGAAGTAAAAGTAGAAGTAGGAGAAAAAAATTATACTTTAGGAAAGTACAGATACCGCATTTCGGTACTTAAGTACAGTACTTAAGTAGTTCTACTTCGTTACTATACATCTCTGGCTGTTACACACAAAGCCACATCCAATCACAGTTAGAATCACGCCCCTAGGGACACACTTAACCCCTCCCTCTCCAATAATGTTAACCCCTTCCATCCCAGTGTCATTTTTACAGTAACAGTGCATATGTATAGCACTGATTACTGTAGAAATGTCACTGGTAACCCCAAAAGTGTCAAAAATGTCAGTCAAGGGTCTGATCTGTCCACCGCAATGTCGCTGTCCCGCAAAAAAAAATCGCAGATCGCCGCCATTACGCGTTAAAAAAAAACAACAAAAATTACAAAAATCTTTCCCTTTGTTAGAAAACGCGATAACTTTTGCGCAAACCAATCAAAATACGCTTTTTGCGATTTTTATTACCAAACATATGTAGCATAAAACAAATTGGCCGAAAATGTTAAAAAATTTTGATTTTTACTTTTTTTCTTTTTGGGAATTTCATATAAAAAATGTGAAAAATATTGTTATTTTTGCAAAATTGACGCTCTTTTTTTGTTTATAGCGCGTGATCAAAAAATCGCACAGGTGATCAAATACCACCAAAAGAAAGCTCTGTTTGTGGGAAAAAAAGAACGTCAAATTAGTATAGGTACAGCATCGCACGACCGCGCAATTGTCCGTTAAAATCACGCAGTGCCGAATAGCAAAATACCCCCTGGTCAGGAAGGGGGTAAAATCTTCCGGGGCTTAAGTGGTTAAAGCTCTCATTACCAACAAAGGATTTTGTACGATGTATTAAACAAATTTCAGTTAGCGTGTTCACTACTTTTTCCCTGTGCCATTCCATTTTATTACACATAACTTCATTTCTGAACTTATTTGTTTTGGTTTCTTTGTATGCATGGATTGCATGGGTTGTTACCAACGTTTGGTGAAAGTTGTATGTCAATATATTTACCTAGGAAAATGGTGACGTGTTCAATACTCATTTTACCTGCTGTAGATGGGGACTCAGCTGTTGAACACTTGAACTTTCCCATAGGTGTGCACAGGGCAGCCATCAAGGGGGGACAGCCCATACACATGTAGGGGGGCCCGGGCATCCTAAGGGGCCCAGCCACTCAGCAGGGTCAGGAGATGGGAGGAGCACCTGCCCTTGGTGCATTCTTTCAATGTGGGTGCAGGGGCGCTGCAAGGCCCTGGGGAATGTTGGTGGTCAAGCCTTGGGGGCCCAAAGCTTTGTAAGGGGCCCCGAATTTTGCCCTGAGTGTGCACCTAACAGGAGGGGTTCCAGGTAGTAACTGGCAGTCCTTGGTCATTATTAGGAATGACAAAATGTAAATTATAAAAGGTGTTTGTATGAAAGTTTCTCATATGTTGCTACTTTGGAAACAGGTCTCAGTGATAATCCTATAGGTTTAAAGTCATTAAGGGTACAAAATTGTGTTACAGAAGCATCAGGATACAAAGTGACAAATTATCTCTTGGCCAACATAACGAAAGTCGACGATGAACGTCTTACCTCCCACTCTGCTATCTCCTGGTCCATTTCCTTCTGCCTTTGTGATGATTTCATCTTCAGCTCTTCTAGGGTGGTGTTCACAGACAAGGTCTGCAGAGCTTCAAGGTCAACCAATCGTCCAAACTTCATCATCATCTGCTGACGGCACTTCTCCTCCAGGCCTGACAAATGGAAGTTATATTTTAGAAGAAACATTTAGCGAAGTCTGTCCAGGAAAAAGCAGGCCACCCCAAGACAAGCATCTGCAGCTTTTATATATGGGCATAACATGGACCTGTTTGGTCAGAAGGTTAAGTAAAAATCTACAGAAGTGAGGCAGGAGAGCTGAAGGCTCTTGAACATTGAAGACCTTATATCTCACGTCTGCTGGATGACATATGGGATTCCATTCAAATAATATACCTGGATGAAATTTTAAGGGCTACAACAAAATTATTGTCAAGACAAAATGTTCTGACAAACCAATTTTCAGAACTTCCATATGATCGAAAATCTGTGTATTCCCAGCTTATGTTTTATGATGGCTCATCTGATCTGAGAGTGGATCACTGGAACGGCTCATCTCATGGGTGTAACTACAGGGGTTGCAGTTGCAACCGGGCCCCATGCTCCAGGGCCTGTGCGGCTCCCCTGTACACCTGGATAGGAGGGGCGGCGGGGGCAGCATGTGGAGAAATCCCTGCCCTCCTTTTTTCTTCCTGTAGCTGCAAGAGGAGATTGGTTCCTCTGAATGCTGCCCCCGCCACTCCTCCTATCCAGTTTACTTGTGTTCTGCTGTCTCTGGGCCCCTGTGTGCTCCCCTGGTCACCGCCCCTACTGTGTTGCCCCCCCCCCCCACTGTGCTGCCCCCCTACTGTGCTCCCTACCCTCTCCTGCTGCAGGGGATGTGTCACAATAGAGAACCAGGAAGGGGGTCGGTAAATATGTAATTTACCAGCTCCTTCCTTTTCTGAATGGACAGAGTCATAGTCAGTCACATTGTAAAAAAATTAAATAAAATGATAAAAAATAATACAATTAATCTTCCCCTTCGGGGCGGGCGGGGCCTGGGTTTCGACCGTTCCTCTTCTCACCAGCCGCTGATGTCTCTTTCCTCCTCCCCACCTTCCCACCCCTGCTACATTCCTCCGCTGTTTCCTCCTTTTTCCCCAAGTCTTGTCCTTCTCCCTCTACCTCTTCTTTTCTTTCTTTTCTTCTGTTTTTCTCTGACAGTGCACGGATAGCAAGATGCTGCCCCCTCTAGTAGTGGGCTTAGTATTGGGGGTCGGGGTTGGGGGCCGTCTTCTCCCAAGGGCGCAGTATGTTCCCGTGGGGGCGCCGGGGGGAGGTCGGGCCCAGACCATCCGACCCTTAGTGTAATAAAGCGGGGGCAGTGTCTCCATGTTTTCACCTCATCTGATGGATGCGTAACCAATATTTACTGTTCCTTTTTATTGATTTACTGGTTTCTGATTTTTTGCTATTGTGCTTCTCTGCTTAGGCATCATTGTATTTTATGTACTCAGTGAAATTTACTGTCTTCAAAGACTATGGTTGAGCCATGTTGGCTCCTTTTGCACTGTTAAACCTTTTTCCTACAAAAAACTCAATAAAAATCATTGAAACATAAAAATAATACAATTAAAAGACCAAAAAAAATAAAAACGACTGACAACAGTGGGTGAACTTCCAGGATCACAAAGGTCACACTTGCAACTGGCATTCCACCACTGTGGGGAGGCCCCAACATGGCAGGAAGGGGGCCCATTGCAGAACTTGTGAAAGGGTCCTGCTGCGGGACGGTAATAAAGGGCCCCGCAACAAGAGTAAAGGGCCCCAGGATCAGTGGGAAGAGCCCCAGGCTTGAAGGGAAGGGCCCCGGCCAGGGGTCCAGGGGGCCCTTTATGGTTTCCTGCATCGGGGCCCTGAAGGTTCTAGTTATGCCTCTGGCTCATCTCTACCATCTGTACCTTTAGGCATTCAGAACTCACCCTCGATTTTAACCTCCATCTCCTTGCGTTCTCGGATCAGCTGCTTGTGTTGCTCTCTGGCCTGCTTATACAGCTCCCTCTTCTCCACCTTCTCCAGCTGCAGTTCTTTGATGCGATGCTGAAGACTCTCCAGGGAATGGTTGGTGAAGACCAAGGCCTGGGACAGGTCACAAGGAATCTCCCCATTGATCATGTAATCAACCTGAACAAAGGACACACAAAGTAACTCATTTAATTGGGGTAATAACTCCTGACAAGCAAGCAAATTGGGGAGACCCTACAGGGGTTGCAAAGGGTGCGAGTACTCTAGGGACACAGGTGAGTAGTACAATTTAAATAAATTAACAGTTGACTTGCATGCAGATACTGGTCTCCCTATGTGATCATTCACAGATTGTATGCTGTTTTATTAATTGAAAAAGCACTGAAAATTATACAACACTGACCCCTCATTTCAGCCCATGCACCACAAAAACTTACAGTCTAACACCTCCAGTGTAGTCAAACATTATAACTGGGTCATTTTGGCTGGTGATCTACTAAAGAGACTCCATCACCGGCTTATAATGTTGCAAATAAAAGCACAGAAAAACTTACTTGCTGCATTTTTTCATTTCATAAACATTTTTTGTTGACTTACATTGTGCCTGTGAACTTGCTAGAAAGTTTGACTCTAGGAGGAGTCAATTCCTCAGCACAGCCCTTTACTTACTTGCATGTCATAGCCCTCTCCTCTTCTGGAAGTGTCTAGTTACTGTCTGTGCTGTCCACAAAGCTGGGACAAGGGGCGGAAGGGAAAGCTGCCCAGGGCATAATGGTAGGTAGGTGCCCCCCTACTACACACTCCAGATCTGTTGTCTTTCTTTTTCTTTTTATTTCTTATTTTCACGTTTACTTATATTTATTTTATTTACTTTTAGTATATTTTTTATTTATTTTTTTTTCTCTTTGTCATTGTTTAATAATTTTAACAATACCCACCGATTGATAGCGGTGGTCAGCCACACACAGCCAGTTGGTATATCTTAATATAATTATTGTGATACACCCATTTTTATATTTTTTTATTATTTAATACTACCAAAACATATTTTATATATATAAATATTGGTGAATTACTCTTTTAAAGTTGAATTTTAATCTAGCAATATTATATTGTGATTTTGATATAATTGACATAATGATTATTAGCCCATTTGTCTAGATTACTGATTAGACATATTGCCCTTCGTTTGCATCTCTCCTCCCATTTCATTATTAGCCCATTTGTATAGACCACTGATTAGATATATTCCCCCTTGTTGGTTCATTTGCATCTCTCCTCCCATTTCATTATTAGCCCATTTGTATAGACCACTGATCAGATATATTCCCCCTTGTTGGTTCATTTGCATCTCTCCTCCCATTTCATTATTAGCCCATTTGTATAGACCACTGATCAGATATATTCCCCCTTGTTGGTTCATTTGCATCTCTCCTCCCATTTCACTATTTAAATGTACACCGTGTCACTTGCTATTATACTTGCCATGAAGAAGGAGCGCGGCTGCCCTCCCCCAGGCAGCAAGCACACTCGGAAACGCGTCGTATGCAGACAACATCATCCAGGGTCGACTATCCACCAAGCCTTGCTGTCAAGCAAATACACCGAGCCTACTTCCTGGTTCTAACCTTGCAGTACAAGCCGGCCACGGCAAAAGGATTTCAGCTCCAGCAGGACGGATGTCCATGACCGGATGATGTACACTTCTCCACACTGGAACCTTGTTTGTGTGGAACCTTGTTCTCCAGTCTGTCTTTGTTTCACACTGTAACACCTGACATGAAAAACACCCCATGCGTGTGCAACTACCTTCTTACTGCTAGAGAGCAAGCGATTGACCATGCATGTGCAGTGCACACTCTATGCTAACTATGGGCTACCGAGGAAAGCTGGCAGAGAATAAGTGCACGGTGGTAAACCCATTCTATGTCATGCATTAGCAGTGGGTGATTGGGACGCAGTTCTGCATTCTTGCCCTGGGCGCTGGACAAACCTTTCTCGGTACTGGCTGGCCAAGCTCTTTTGGACCCTCCCCAGGGAAGAGAGAAGGAAAATACTATGGAGTGCGATTTGAGTGACAGCTCTAAGTCTACTGGGGCTGCTGACATCACATCCAAGATGGCAGCACCCAGCAGCAGTCTTGGGGCCTTTGGTGAGGATGTTGTACTACCAGAGTTCCAATAAAAAAAAAAAAAACAGAATGTTGGTATCAAATCTTCTCAAGAGGAATCCAAACTCTGACAGCTGGAAATATTTAGATATTTACAAGTCAAACACTGCTGTGCATATACCATCCCAACCTAAGCCTCTGTTGACCACTCGTGTTTTGAACACAAAGGCTCTTAACACCCCATTCCCCAGACCTAATCTCAGTGCTTTACAATGATTACCAGACTTACACCTCATACTCTTCTTATACTAACAAATAGACCACTGACCTAAGTGTCACTCTTGAACCTGATGAGTGGGACCAAATCCGAGTCACCACATAGTCCTGTTCCCATAATTTGACACCCCTGGAAACAAGCTACAGAGTATTATCCAATGGTACCTAGTCCTGGCCAGGTTGGGCAAATTGGTCCCTCCTGCTTTTGGGGCTGCACAAATCTAGGCACCTACTTGCACATCTGATGGGCATGCCTGGCTATCGGTGAAATTTGGGTCAATTATTTTGGAACCTTCTTGGTTCCACTATCTCCCCAGACTCAACCACAACACTTCTCAATGGATGTCATGGCTGTCGGTAAAATTTGGGTCAATTATTTTGGAACCTTCTTGGTTCCACTATCTCCCCAGACTCAACCACAA
The DNA here is from genome assembly GCF_965119305.1 of Pelophylax lessonae. NCBI lineage: Eukaryota > Metazoa > Chordata > Amphibia > Anura > Ranidae > Pelophylax > Pelophylax lessonae. The sequence goes on from NC_138769.1 coordinate 22,115,812, forward strand.
CACTTCTCAATGGATGCCACCTGACATCACTAGCACACAATTCAGGCTTCTATTACAAACTAACACTGCAACCAAACAAACTACAATCAAGGCCTGCAAGAGTCACTCAAGTATGATACAAGAAAATAAATTGAGGCTATGCTACAAGATAGGATTTCTAAGCACAATAAAGTATGGCAGCCCTGGATAGATAAATATCTCTCACCTGGCTTTGATTCTTCCTTCCTGAAACCCATTCACCTTTACGAACCAACACCTGTCATAGGTCACAGAACTTCATGGTGATCCATCCACTGTCCTAAACCGCCAGGATTCCCCCGCCTACCCACACTTTCTCCTACCAATACCCCTCCTTTCCTCAGGTTCACCCTTGTATGGTTGCCTTGCAGGTACAAACACTTCTATTCTTATAATAAGCTTGTCAGATACATTCTGTATATGAGATAAAATAATGTTGATCCTATCCAAAATTAATATTATTTTTCTGTATTTTCAATAATATATGAGACAGTATTATAACCTGCCTAAAAATGCTCAAGGAAAGAAAAAAACATTGAAAAAAGCTCCCAAGGCACCACCTACATCTGGAATATCAGTGCCCCTTTAAAAGATCAGGCCTTTTTCTGATACTTTTTGTTTACAAGTAAAAAAAATCTGTAATTTTATTTTATTATTTATTTTATTTTTGTACACGGTTTTGTTAAAAAAATAAATAAAAATGTGATCACTTTTATTGCTGTCACAAGGAATGTAAACAGCAACAGGCAGTGATAAGTACTCTTTATGGAGAGATCTGGGGTTTATTAGACCCCAGATGTCTCCTCTGCCCTTAAAACCATTTGATCACACTAAGATCAGTGTGAGCAAATACTGTCCAAATTTACCAGAAAATGCTCGTCACTTCCAGTTTCTTATACCATTGAGCTCATCAGAGACCTTCGGGTCATTGACGGAATCTGTGGTAAACTGACGGAACTGCCGGCTTTATTCCAGGCTTAACGGTAGAGCGGTGCGTGTGTGTGTGTGTGTGGGTGGGTTAGGTTTGGGGACTGCCTGTAAAAGGCAATCCAGCGGCTAATTAGCCGTGGTTAAAGTGAACCCGAACCTTTAAAAAAGTGAATATTTTATATCTTACATGTCTAAGCAGCACTTTTGTAGTTTTATGTTGATTTCTTTCTGAAAAATAGCAGTGCACATCTTGTGCCTAGGCACTCCTGTTCTATAATCTCATATCTGTATCTGCAGTGTGAGGTCATCTAAGGCAGTCGTCCTCAACCCTGGTCCTCAGGGCCCACTAACAGGCCAGGTTTGCAAGATAACTGAAATACATCCCAGGTGATATCATTTGCTGCTTAGTGATTGCATTACACTAGTCTGCATCTCCCCAAGGTAATACTTAAAATCTGGGCTGTTAGCGGGCCCTGAGGACCAGAGTTGAGGACCACTGATCTAAGGTACTGCTGCTTCTGACTGCTAGTCTTCCCAGATTTGGTGATGTCACTACTGTTTTCTACTGTCTGCTTACTGTTCTCCTTGCTGGAGAGGAAGCTGTACCTGAGCAACTGCAGTGCAAGGATCTCCCTGCTCCTGCTCCATTCATATTGAGGATCTGTGCTTACTGCCCCTCTTATTACCCCACAGTCATCACATCACCAGTCATCAAGGGGGCAGTTCCAGCATAAGGAAACAAAGCCCTGCCTCTACCAAGAGACATAGAACAGAGCAGGGCTTTGTAAGACAGTAATGAGTAAAAGATCAGGTGCAAGGAGACTACTACAGAGAATACCAGTCACTAGTCCTTTGTCCTCTGCTTACTTATTTGGGCACAGCTTCCAAAGTACAGGTCCTCTTAATGCAGATTCTTTACAGGATTACACTGGGCTCAAGTGTGCTAGAAAGGGCTGTGGGAGGGGGCAATACTGTACCTGGTGTAGCTTTAAGGGAACAACAACATGCAGCTCATTGAGCTTCTGCTGCTTCTCCCTCTGGAATGCCTCAAGCTCCGCCACAGCCGACTTCAGATTCGCTTCGACTATTTTCACCTGACAAAGAAAATGACTCTACATGTTACCAACTGTATGTATTCAAATGGAAAAAGAGTCTAATTTGACCTACTAATAATTACTATATCTACAGCTCACTGTACATTGGCATGATAGCAGGAAAAAAGCTCCTGACATTGGTGGTCGGTAGGAAGAATGTTCCTTACATTGGTGATCAGTGGGAAGAATGTCCCTTACATTGGAGGTCAGTGGGGAAAATGCTCCTTATATTGGAGGTCTGTGGGAAGAATGCTCCTTACATTGGTGATCAATGGGAAGAATACTCCTTACATTGGTGATCAGTGGGGAAAATGCTCCTTACATTGGAGGTCAGTGGGGAAAATGCTCCTTATATTGGAGGTCTGTGGGAAGAATGCTCCATACATTGGTGGTCAGTGGGAAGAATGCTCCTTACATTGGTGACCGATGGGAAGAATACTCCTTACATTGGAGGTCAGTGGAAAAAATGATCCTTACATTGGTGATCAGTGGGAAGAATGCTCCGTACATTAGTGGTCATTGAGAAGAATGCTCCTTACATTGGGGGGGCAGTGGGAAGAATGCTCTTTACATTGGTGGTCAGGAGAAAAAATTCCCCTTACATTGGTGGTCAGTGGGAGGATTGCTCTATACATTGGTGGCCAGTGGGAAGAATGCTCCTTACATTGGTGGTCAGTGGGAAGAATGCTCCTCACATTGGTGGCCAGTGGGAAGAAAGCTCCTTACATTGGTTGTCAGTGGGAAGAATGTCCCTTACACTGATGGTCAGTGAGAAGAATGATCCTTACATTGGTGGTCAGTGGGAAGAATGCTCCTTACATTGGTGGCCAGTGGGAAGAAAGCTCCTTACATTGGTTGTCAGTGGGAAGAATGTCCCTTACACTGATGGTCAGTGAAAAGAATGCTTCTTATATTGGTGGTCAGTGGGAAGAATGCTCCTTACATTGGTGGTCAGTGGGAAGAATGTGCCTTACATTGGTGTCAGTGGGAAGAAGACGCCTTGCATTGATGGTCAATGGGAGGAATGCTCTTTACACAGGTGGTCAATGTCTTCTCTTTACATTAGTGGTCAGTGGGAAGAATGCTCCTTAAATTGGTGATCAGTGGGAAGAATGCCCCTTACATTGGTGTCAGTGGGAAGAAAACGCCTTGCATTGGTGGTCAATGGGAAGAATGCTCCCCTTACATATAGCTAAAAAAAACTTTAGTGTCAGTGGTAACGTATCCGAGAAGCAGAAATTGCTCATGGCCCTAGTAAACCCTAGCAACTTCCAGAGAAGCTCTGGTTGATAAAGGCTGTTATGGTGTAACATGATATAGACCTAGGTTCCCATTTAAGGTACATGACTTTCTGCACACATTTGATAAATGCAGCTAAGTTTGGTATAAAACACATATAATGTAAGTATGAATGTAGCGAAGTCATATCACAGTCCTAATAAATAACCTTTTTGGCCAGTGCGTCATATTCCTTCTTCAGATTATCAACAAGTTTCTTTTCTTCTGTGAGAGTCTCCTCGATGTCCAGGCGCTTTTCTCGCAGTTGCAAGGTGTTGTCAAACAGTTGGGGGTCGCAATCTGTACAGGACAGAAAGATGGTGAAAAAATAAACATGGCCGTCTCCAAAAACAATTATAATGATATAAAACATACGACATGGTATTGAAGATAGTTACATTATGAATATGCCTGTACCTTTGACCCCAGAAACCTGTTTTCTGGGTATATTAGATGAAATAACATGGTCTAGATATCACAAGATAATGCTTAGAGAAACGCTGTTTATGGCAAGGAAAACAATCACAGTTAAGTGGATACAAGTGAAGCCCCCTGCTGTTAAGAACTGGATAAGAGCGGTAAATCAGATTTTGCCATTTGAAAAAGTATTGTATATGCATAGAGGATGCTCAACGAAATATAATAAAATTTGGGATAATTGGTGTCAATCAACATTAACCAATGGTTGAATATAAGGAGATAACCAAGAGGATATAGAGGGATGCACATAGTATGATGAGGAAATAAATCTATGATTGCGTTGGAGCAAGGGGTTGGGGCACACCAGGACAACGGCGATCAATTAAGCTAAATGGATATACCTTGGCATAAAGAGATTATGAATACTAAGTAAACAGATAATTATTTGGATATTGTATAATTTTTTTTTTATAATGTTTTGTCCCTTTGTTGAAAGGACGTTTGGAATGTTCGTTTTATGCACATATTGAAATAAAAAGAATTAAAAAAAAAAAGATAGTTACATTACGGAAAAACTATCCTTCCAGGACCAGCATTGGGGGTCACCGGGGGGGTTGTAGAGGGTGCAGCTCTGCAACCAATCAGCTTCCAGGTTTTATTGTCAAAGCTTAACTGAACAAGCTGAAGTTAGAAGCGGATTGGTTTCTGTGCAGAGCTGCATCAGATTCTGCACTCTCTAGTCTTAGCAAATCAACCCCCTAATGTTTTAGCTTCCCACTTCAGACTCTCCCTTTTCACGTCCTTCAATCCGGGTCATTAAGAATATCTTGTTATGTTGGGCTGTTCCCCATTCCCACATCAGCAGACTTTTAGATAAGTAAGGCACTGCCTGTTACTCCAGGAAATGTCAAACTTTGACCCTGCAGCCTTCTGGAATATGTGACATGGGTCCCAGGAGGCTGAGGGCAGAGAGGGGTTAAGCCACCATTGCCTGGGTAAGGAACAGAGACGTAAAATTGTTGGACCTACAAAAATAGGGTATTTGCAAATGGGAAAAAAATAATAGTAGTTATGTCTGGGAGGATGAAGGGAAGACGAGGCTCTTCTGTAAACAGGAATGGAACAAGGGGTGGGCAGGGGGGAACAGCTGCACTGGGCACAATGGTTTATTGCAGGTATGGGGGAATCTTTGCCCTGGATGGCCTTGTCCTGACACTGTCTGTAAGACATTCCTGATTACATGGGCTAGGGGGACATAGGAGTCATTTAGATATGTCAATTAATATAAAATGGGAAAAACGTTATTACTCCAGTTACATGCATCACTTTGTATATTTTGTGTGCTATATTATTTCATTTTGATTTTTTTTTACTTTTGTTTTTAAAAATGTGGGCAATAAAGTTATGTTTAAAAAACACTGCCTCCAAGATGTATATTTTTTCTTTTTGACTTTTTTCATATCTGTAAACTTTTGGACATATTATGTACACTGAATCAGGTCTCTAACAATCCAATAAAAACGGAAGTGTGAGAGCTTTTCATGATTATTTTAATCATTTTAAATGATTTTTACTGCAGTTTTGATCACTTTAAACCAGGAAATAATTGAAAGGCGGAAGGCAGATTGCTGCAGACTCTTCAGTTCTGAGTGATCTTTTTTTTTTTGGAATTGAAAGCTAATTGAAATTGCCACAAAAGCATCTCAATGTCCGGCCATGATGTCTCTTGGTGGGCTAAAGCAAATGCCCATCTTGCACCATTGTACTGGTGTACAATGTTCTGCCAGTACTGCTTGGTGGGCAAGGAGCATGGAAGGCATACCAATTGTGCTGCTGTACAAGGGCTCTCTGGGCCCATTTATAATAGACATCTGTAGATGTCTACTGGAGATGTCTAAGATAGGTACTGGAACCACCAGGACTGAAAACTGGGCCTGGACATCATTTACATTTCACTGTTAATTTATACAGAATGAATAAGATTTTTACTTGGCCAGTAGTAGAATGGAGGAGGGGGGTCCTAAAATTGGTCCTGCAAAGGGACCCTTTGGTGACGCTGTCCACCACTGGCCAGCAGAAAAAGTTCAACCAGGTGTGTTTTTAAAATTTACACAAAGGACTGACAAGCAGGGCCGTCTTAATGCATTGGCACTGCCCAAGGGCCCCAGGTGCATGTGGGCCCCATGATAATCTTGCATCGTACTTGGAAACTATCCCAGATTTGCCGGGACAGTCACTCTTTTTACTAAGCTGTCTCGGGATGGCCGTGTCCCAGGCAGTGCCCCGGAACCTGTACTGTGCCCTCCTGCAGTGCTGGGACACCTAGAGCCCAGGGTGAACATACAAAACTGCCCCCCCTCCCCCCAAGATGTATGAGCATTATGTGTCAACAAAAATCCCCCCACAAAAACACTGAGCACTAATCTGCATGATTACCCCTTAGCCTAAATGCATAAATCCCAGAGTTGTATAAAGTACTCGAAACCCATACTTGAGTAAAAGTACAAGTTCCCCTCCTAGAACAATACTTACCCCCCTGCTGCCTCCTTCAAACATAAATCCCCCCCCCCCCCAAGCTCCTTGTGGTGCCCCCTCACCTCACCTGATACCACAGTGCCCAGGGCAGCCCTGCCTTCCACCCAGCCCTTGTCCTGGCCCTGCCCTCCTGATCCCAGTACTGTGCCCTCCTGATCCCAGTACTGTGCCCTCCTGATCCCAGTACTGTACCCTCCTGATCCCAGTACTGTGCCCCCCTGATCCCAGTACTGTGCCCTCCTGATCCCAGTACTGTGCCCTCCTGATCCCCCCCCCTATGCTGTGCCCTTTGTGTTGATTAGTCTTTCATTTATGGTATGTTTTCTTATTGTTTAAAATACATTTTATTGACAGTACTAATAAATATATGTTTAATTCTATTAAGTATTTATACTTTAATTCTTGAGAGTAGGTGCATAAATTGGGGCATGCTGGTAGGGGCCCCAGTACATTACTTTGCCCAGAGGCCCATGACGCTATTAAGATGGCCCTGCTGACAAATGGAAAGACAGAAATGACTCACTGTCAGGACAAATGGAATCATCAAAGACACCGTCCTCTGAATCCGATTCCTGCTCATCGCTTTCATAAGTCGACTCCTCATCAGACTCTTCATCGCTTTCTTCATCCTCCTCTAAGGATTAAACACAGAATACATTAACCCCAGGATAAAGCAGAGTTGTGCTGTGCACATATACAGTACAAGATCACATCAGAACATCTGGGTTCCCTCTCTGGAGTGCATTCTATAAGGAGTCCACTAGGGGGCCCCCGACAAACCACAATATACTGTATAGTCAGAGAGTCCAGGTCCCAGTGGAACCCCGGCTGTCGTTCTAGGACCAATAATGGGGCACTATTCCTCCCACTGACACCAATGATGGGGTACTATTCCTCCCATTGACACCAATGAGGGGACACTATTCCTCCCACTGATACCAATGATGGGGCACTATTCCTTCCACTGACACCAATGATGGGGCACTATTCCTCCCACTAACACCAATGATGGGACACTATTCCTCCCACTGGCACCAATGATGTGACACTATTCCTCCCACTGACACCAATAATGGGGCACTATTCCTCCCACTGACACCAATGATGGGGTACTATTCCTCCCATTGACACCAATGATGGGACACTATTCCTCCCACTGATACCAATGATGGGGCACTATTCCTCCCATTGACACCAATGATGAGACACTATTCCTCCCAAGGACACCAATGATGAGACACTATTCCTCCCATTGACACCAATGATGGGACAATATTCCTTCCACTGATACCAATGATGGGGCACTATTCCTCCCACTGACACCAATGATGGGGCACTATTCCTCCCACTGACACCAATGATGGGACACTATTCCTCCCACTGACACCAATGATGAGGCACTAGTCCTCCCAAGGACACCAATGATGAGACACTATTCCTCCCACTGATACCAATGATGGGGCACTATTCCTTCCACTGATACCAATGATGGGGCACTATTCCTCCCACTGACACCAATGATGGGGCACTATTCCTCCCACTGACACCAATGATGGGACGTTTTTTCTCCCACTGACACCAACAATGGACACTATTCCTTCTACTGACACCAATGATCAGGCACTATTCCTTCCACTGAAACCAAGGATTGGGCAGTATTCCTCCTCCTATTGACCACAGGTGCAATGTCGTTTTTTTAACTCCCACTGACCACCAAGCCTGATGCATTTTCTACTCCCACTAGACACAATCAGCCCATTAAAGTTTGAAGGACAGTAAGCTGGCCCTTTTGTTTAGAAAGTTTGGACACCCATGTTCTAGATCCTAGCTATGGAAGCACTGAGTTTACCAACCCGGCAATGAGTCTTGTTTATCCTATAATGAGCTGACACTCCTACAAACCTTCGTCCCCCGTCACTTCCTTCCTTTTGGTGCGTTTGATTTTCTTCTTAAAGACTTTGGTGAGAAAAGTGGCAAATTTGTTGTTCTCGCCCAGTGAGGTCTGGAAGGTGACATGTAGGGTCTTTTCTTTCTCCTGAAGCTTCACAATGTCCTTCTTCTTCGTCTCCAGCTGTTGCAGATAATCCTCAGACTTCCTCTATGGAGAAACCAAAGAAAGTCCATGTGCAATGCCAAAGAAATCTGTTCCCTTGTCTGGCTGGTCTTAGCTCTGTATAACCAGTGCGGTCACTGGTCACATCCCTGGTTGACCTTAGCTCTGTATAACCAGTGTGGTCACTCTTCACCTCCCTGGCTAAACCTTAGCTCTGTATACCCAGTGTGGTCACTGTTCACATCTCTGGATAAACCTTAGCTCTGTATAACCAGTGCAGTCACTTTTTACCTCCCTGGCCGGTCTTAGCTCTGTATAACCAGTGCAGTCACTGTTCACATCCCTGGCTAAACCTTAGCTCTGTATAACCAGTGCGGTCACTCTTCACCTCCCTGGTTGACTTTAGCTCTGTATAACCAGTGCGGTCACTGTTAACCTCCCTGGCTGGTCTTGGCTCATTAAAACCAGTGCAGTCACTTTTCACCTCCCTGACTTACCTTAGCTCTGTATAACCAGTGTGGTCACAGTTCACCTTCCTGGCCAGTCTTAGCTCAATATAACCAGTGTGGTCACTCTTCACCTCCCTGGCCGGTCTTAGCTCTGTATAATCAGTGTGTTCACTGTTCACCTTCCTGGTTGACTTTAGCTCTGTATAACCAGTGCGGTCAATGTTCACCTTCCTGGCCAGTCTTAGCTCTGTATAACCAGTGTGGTCACTGTTAACCTCTCTGGCCGGTCTTAGCTCAATATAACCAGTGTGGTCACTCTTCACCTCCCTAGCCAGTCTTAGCTCAATTTAACCAGTGCGGTCACTGTTAACCTCCCTGGCCAGTCTTAGCTCTGTATAACCAGTGTGGTCACTGTTCACCTTGCTGGTCGGTCTTAGCTCAATATAAGCAGTGCGGTCACTGTTAACCTCCCTGGCCGGTCTTAGCTCGGTATAACCAGTGTGGTCACTTTTCAAATCCCTGACTTACATTAGCTCTGTATAACCAGTGTGGTCATGGTTAACCTCCCTGGCCGGTCTTAGCTCAATATAACCAGTGTGGTCACAGTTCACCTCCCTGACTTACCTTAGCTCTGTATACTCAGTGTGGTCACAGTTCACCTCCCTGACTTACCTTAGCTCTGTATAACCAGTGTGGTCACAGTTCACCTCCCTGACTTACCTTAGCTCTGTATAACCAGTGTGGTCACTGTTCACCTCCCTGACTTACTTTAGCTACCGTATGTATACTCAGTGTGGTCACAGTTCACCTCCGTGGCTGACCCTGCTCTATATAATTAGTGCCGTCACTTCACCTTCCACTCACCTTCATCTCTTCCAGCTCAGAGACTCGGTCGCTGACCTTCTCCTGCAGAATGTCTTCTCTCTTCTCATATTCCTTCAGCAGCATCAGCTCCTCGAAAAGAGTGATGTGTCGGAGGTCGGCCATTTTCATTTGTACGTCCAGCTGAAGCTTCTTGTGTCGCAGGAGGCGGAGCTCGGCATCAAAACTAATCACCAGCTCATTTATCTGAATGCAAAAAAGTATGTCGCCTAAATTATTGGGTCCAGTTCAACACAAGAATTCTGTATTTATACATCTTTCGGTTGATCAGCCTATAATTGTGCATTGCATAGAGAAGCAAAAAGACGCAGCGATGACATCATTGGGTCTAAAATAAGGTATGTCATGAAAACAGAAAAAGGAAGCAAGTTACACTTTGCCTTTAATGTTTTCTTATATATATATATATATATATATATATAGGGGATATCCCCTCCCGCTCCTTGTAATGACAGCCAAGCGGCTCCTCAGCCGCATCGGTTGTCATTACAAGACAGCCGACCGTCGGCTTTGGACGTCGGTACCGGGGTGATGCCTCTAGCTGCAGGGATCACTCCGATACAAGCACTTTCCCGAAATATCGGCAATATCGGCAACCTCAGGGACCGATTCCGATATATCGGGGAAAGTGCATATCGGCCCTCGATAATCGACTCGATAATCGCTCGATTCATTTATATATATATATATATATATATATATATATATATACACACACACACACACATATATATATATATATATATATACACACACACACACACATATATATATATATATATATATATATATATATATACACACACACACACACATACACATATATATATATATATATACACACACACACATACACTATATTACTAAAAGTATTGGGGCGCCTGCCTTTACACGCACATGAACTTTAACCACTTCCGGACCGCCTGCCGCATTTATACCGTGGCAGTGCGGCTCGCCTGCGCAAAATCACATCCATGTACTTGATTTTGTGTAGGAGATCTGAGGCGCGCACGCAGGAGCCAATCAGCGGGTCTGGCAATGGCCGCCAGGACCTGCCAATCGTTCCGAGGAGAGGCAGAATGGCGGTCTGCCTATGTTCTTTCACAGAGGAAAATAGAGATCTTGTGTTTCTTCTAAGCAGAAACATGGATCTCTGTTTTCATCTAGTGCTTCCACTCCCCCACACAGTTAGAATGTACTCCCTAGGAACACATTTGACCCTTTGATCGCCCCCTGATGTTAGCCCCTTCCTTGCCAGTGTCATTTAGTGCCGGTTCACATATATGCGATGCGGGAAGTCTGAGAATCCACTGCAGGTTCCCGCATCGCATTCAAATCGCAGGCAGTTCACACTGCCATATGCAAATTGCTGGGGGTGTCAATACAAAGTTAACGACACCCCGGAATCAGTTTGCATATTGCAGTGCGAACTTTCTGTTCGGACATGAATCGGATCGCATGGGTGTGAACACCCATGCAATCCGATTCTGCTGTGGATCCAAAAAAGGGTCCTGTGCGAGTTGTGTCTGAATCTGATGCAGATTCAGCCACACAATCTGTATGGCTGAATTTGCATCGCACAGACATCGCATGTGATTTATAGAGCAGTGCGCTCCGAATCACATGCAATGTCTGTCATCGCACTGATGTGAACCAGGGCTTATACAATGACAGTGCATTTTGTTTACTGTATTGGTGTCACTGGTGCCCACTTAATGTCAGATTTGTCGCTGCAATGTCACAGTCCCACTAAAAATCGTTGACCGCCACCATTAATAGTAAAAAAATAAAAAGTCCATAAATCTATCCCATAGTTTGGAGATGGAATAACTTTTGCGCAAACCAATCAATATACGCTTATTGGGATTTTATATCATAAATATGTAGCAGAATACAAATTGGCCTAAATTGATGAAGAAATTTTATTTTTTTTTTGCATTTTTTATTAAATGTCTTTTATAGCAGAAAGTAAAAAATATCTTGTATTTTTTATTTTTTTTTAAATTGTCGCTCCTTTTTTGTTTATAGCGTAAAAAAAAAAAAAGAAGGATCGCAGAGGTGATCAAATACCACGAAAAGAAAGCTCTATTTGTAGGGGGGGGGGGGGGGGACATAAATTTTATTGGATATAGCATCACAGGACCGCGCAATTGTCAGTTAAAGTAATGCAGTGCCGTTTTACAAAAGATGGCCTGGTCATTGAGGGGGTAAAACCTTCCGGGGCTGAAGTGGTTATTGGCATCCCAGTCTTAGTCCGTAGGGTTCAATATTGAGTTGGCCCACCCTTTGCAGCTCTAACAGCTTCAACTCTTCTGGGAAGGCTGTCCACAAGGTTTAGGAGTGTCTATGGGACTGTTTGACCATTCTTCCAGAAGCTGATGTTAGACGAGAAGGCCTGGCTGGCAGTCTCTGCTCTAATTCATCCCAAAAGTGTTCTATCGGGTTGAGGTCACTACTGGTAGCATGAGGCCATACCTGGACCCTATAGAAGTTGCACAGGCACTCCTCCAGGATGGCACATCACTATGTGTCATTGCCAGAAGGTTTGCTGTGTCTCCCAGCACAGTCTCAAGAGCATGTATAGATCCTAACACATTACCTAGTCCATACCAGTATAGATCCTAACACATTACCTAGTCCATACCAGTATAGATCCGAACACATTACCCAGTATATGCCAGTATAGATCCTAACACATTACCCAGTCCATACCTGTATAGATCCGAACACATTACCCAGTATATGCCAGTATAGATCCTAACACATTACCCAGTCCATACCTGTATAGATCCTAACACACTACCCAGTCCATATCAGTATAGATCCTAACACATTACCCAGTCCATACCAGTATAGATCCGAACACATTACCCAGTATATGCCAGTATAGATCCTAACACATTACCCAGTCCATACCAGTATAGATCCTAACACACTACCCAGTCCATATCAGTATAGATCCTAACACATTACCCAGTCCATACCAGTATAGATCCTAACACATTACCCAGTCCATATCAGTATAGATCCTAACACACTACCCAGTCCATACCAGTATAGATCCTAACACATTACCCAGTCCATACCAGTATAGATCCTAACACATTACCCAGTCCATACCTGTATAGATCCTAACACATTACACAGCCCATACCAGTACAGATCCTAACACATTACCCAGTCCATACCAGTATAGATCCTAACACATTACCCAGTCCATACCAGTATAGATCCTAACACATTACCCAGCCCATACCAGTACAGATCCTAACACATTACCCAGTCCATACAAGTATAGATCCTAACACATTACCCAGTCCATACCAGTATAGATCCTAACACATTACCCAATCCATACCAGTATAGATCCTAACACATTACCCAGTCCATACCAGTATAGATCCTAACACATTACCCAGACCATACCAGTATAGATCCTAACACATTACCCAGTCCATACCAGTATAGATCCTAACACATTACCCAGTCCATACCAGTATAGATCCTAACACATTACACAGACCATATGAGTATAGATATCCAGCATGACGTTTCCCCTTTAGAGATCTGATGTCTTTTCAATGTGTTCCTTTAATCTTTTTGTACACAGTATGTTCCCCCCTATTGGTTATGATGGGTCAATGTACCTGTTTGATGATATTTTTCTGCCTGTAGAGATTTTGGATTTCCTCAACCCGAATCATCTCCTTCTCCAGCTCGGACAGTTCTGTATCCTCCGCATGCACAGACCCGGCACGGTAGGACCTGACGGTCGTTGTGGTGGATGGCCTTGAAGACCAGGCCTGCTTAACTGCAGCTTGCTGCTGCCCACCAAACCCCTCAAAGGCTCCGAATCCCCCTCCTTCCATCATCCGCGGGGCCTGGACCTGCCTCGCTTGCTCCTGTTTGAATTTTTGGAGGGTCTCGCTGTCATACTGGAACTTCCTCTCCGGAATCTCATCGGGGTGCATGGATGGGACTTTGGGGATGGGGAGATGTTTGGAAGGGTCCAGCATGGACTGGATGACTTTCAGCTCCACCACTAAACTCTTCATTTGTTCTATGGTCTCCACCTTGAAATCTCGCAGCTCTAAGATGGAGCGGTTCATGGCCGACTTTTGCCCATGGATCTGTATGAAGGCACAAAAATAAAAAATTGTCAGGCCGCTCTATGGTAGGATGGACAGAGGAGATAAAGGAAAGAACCGGTGAGATCAAAATCATAGCAGATTAAACTTTGGCTTTAAATTAGTATTAAACCCAAAAGCAAAAATGTAATTTGTTGCAGCTTACCAAACATTAGATGTGCTGGCTGCATTCGTTTTCTTTTTTTTAGGCTTTTTTCCCCTCTGTTTTCCCCTGGTGATCTGGCCACTACCACACCTCCTGTATTGGAGAGCCCCCACTCTGGATGAAGGAGCACAGGGGGCACCTTTGGACAGCAGCATTGTCTTGGGGGTGGGGGGGATGGGGGTGTTAGATGGACTAGACCAGGGGTCTCCAAATATTTTAAACAAAGGGCCAGTTTATTATCCTTCAGACTTTAGGAGGGCCGGATTGTGGCCCGCAGGGGCAGTAAATGTCCCGGGCTCGGCATCAATGAGAATAAATATGGCCTCAGGTTTGGTGGTGAATAGGAGAAAGGAGCAGTGTCCCTATTAGTAGGGGGAATAGTATCCCATCATTGGTATCAGTGGAAGAATTATAAGAATAGTGTCTCCTATCAGTGGGAGGAATAGTGCCCCCGAGGGCCAGATAAAGACTAGCAAAGGGCCACATCTGGCCCTCGGGCCGCAGTTTGGAGACCCCTGGACTAGACGTTTTAGATACAAATACAAATTGAAACCAAACTAGCTCACACTTCAAAGGCAATTACAGCAGTTTTTTTTTTTTTTTCGTTTTGGGATAAAGGTTTTACCTAAATAAATAAAATCTGATCATTGTAAGCACCCCTGTCAGTTTTAATAGGTTTGTCTTAACTGCTACATCTGCAGGACAGCTTGTAAACAAACAACAGACTTACTGGGTAGATGACCAGGTGAAAATAAAGGAAAAGGAGCCTAAAAATATATATATATATATTTTTCAAAATTGTCGGCCTTTTTTTGTTTAAAGTGCAAACAATAAATGCAGAGGTGATCAAATACAACCAAAAGAAAGCTCTATTTGTGTGGGGAAAAAACATGGCGAATGATATAGCGAATGAATATTCGCTAATATCACACTGATTTTCCTCCCAGCCAATCAGGAAGCGGGTCGTAAGACCCCTTTCCTGATTGGCTGAAAAGAGAAGCGATTTAACTGGCCATTGGCCAGGAAGAGGCAGGAGTCGTACGGCCGGAGGAGACTCACACCAGCTTAGGGAAGGAGCAGGTAAGGATGCTGGCTGTCTGGCTGGGAGGAGGTAGATTTGATTGCGGGCCGTCCCGCCGGAGGGGGGGGTGTTGGTTTTGCCGCCCCCCCATATTTTCATTCACCAGCCACCACTGGTGCTACATATGTATTAACCACTTACCGCAAAATAACGTATATTTACGTCGGCAAACTTTGCGGTGTTATACCGGTGTGATGCCTCTAGCTAGAGACATCACCCCGGTACCATTGTTTAGAGTCGGCGGTCGGCTTTCCAGTAGTATTGACCGATGCGGCTCGGGAGCCGCTCGGTCGTTACCCCGGCGAGCGGGAGGGGACGTCCCCCCCTCCTGCCGCCTTCCGCGGCTTTGCCCGGGTCTCCCGTCCCACCGGGAGGCCCGATCACCCAGCCGGCACGTCCGCCGGCTGGATGGAGTCCCGATCAAAGCCGGAAAGCGGCTTCTATCGGGTCTCCGATGACGTAACCCGGAGGCGGCGTCCATGACGTCACGTCCGGGTTACTCTGCCGCTAAAGGCGGCAGTTTCAAAAAGTGAATGTATTCAAAAATGCCATTTTCGGCGTTTTGAATACATGGAAGTGTAGTGGAGGGGTTTGGGGTCTTTTAGACCCTAGATCCCTCCATAAAGAGTACCTGTCACTGCATGTTGGTGTCACAAGGGATGTTTACATTGCTTGTGACAGCAATAAAAGTGATCAGATTTTTTATTTTTTTTTTAAACCTGTGATGAAGATAAAAAAAATTTAATAAAATAGCTCTGAGCTCGCGCATGAAAGAAAACGCATATGGAAGTCGAGCCGCGAATGAAATCGCTGTTCAAACCACACATGTGAGGTATCGCTGTGATCGCCAGAGAGTGAGCAATAATTTTAAAAAAGAGCTACACTCTAACTCTAAACTGGTAACCGTTAAAAATTTTTAAAGCGTCGCCTATTGAGATTTCTATTGACCGTAGTTTGTCGCCATCCCACGGGTGTGCGCAATTTTAAACCGTAACATGTTGGGTATCTATTTACTCGGCGTGACATCATCTTTCACAATATACAAAAAAAATGGGCCAACTTTACTGTTTAGTTTTTTTAAATGCAGTGAAATATGATTTTTCGTAATTTTTCCAAACAAATGGCGTTTTAAAGACCGCTGCGCAAATACCGCGTGACAAAAAATATTGCAATGACCGCCATTTTATTCTCCAGAGTCTTTGCTAAAAAAAAATAAATATATATATATATATATATATATATATATAATGTTTGGGGGTTCTAAGTAGTTTTCTAGGAAAAAATGCTGATTTTAACTTGTAAACAAAAAGTGTCCGAAATAGGGCTGGGGCTTAAGTGGTTAAGCCTATCAGAGATGAAATAGCAAGAGAAAGAAAATATGGTACTGGAGTGCTTGAAGAATGGGCATGAGCAGCAGGAGACCAAGATTTGGGACAATTTAAATAAGGCTTTAAGAAACCCTCGCCATTACAGCCTGTTTATAAATCAATGCTCCCGTATCTGACTGCTGGGGTCCAAGAGGCCCACAACAAGTACCGAGGAGCCGCATATGGCAGTAGGTCAGGCACCAATGATATACGTACAATACTCTCCAGCATCGCCAGCTCGTTCCTCTTCTGCTCCGCATTGATACGCAGATGTTCTGGGACCGTGTAGTCCCCCGCCGTCTTCAGTTTAAAGTCCCCCATGTTTTCTTTGGCGTTTTTTATTGCAAGAACATCCTGAGGATCCTCGTAGTCCTCGCTGGGTTTAGTCTTATATCTGGAGAGGAACAATAAGGTTGTCATTCTGATGCTCCTGTAAAGCTAGAACATTATAGATGTGATCAGTGTACTAATCCTGAACAGATAACAAGAATTCACCAACAAACCCAGTTATGTATTCTTTAAATACAATAAACATGATTTAAGTACAGATTCCAA
The DNA here is from genome assembly GCF_965119305.1 of Pelophylax lessonae. NCBI lineage: Eukaryota > Metazoa > Chordata > Amphibia > Anura > Ranidae > Pelophylax > Pelophylax lessonae. The sequence continues at coordinate 22,132,767 of NC_138769.1, forward strand.
GAGGGAGGGCCAGCGGTGTAAGTAGGTCATGCTGTCAGTCTAACATTGAGAGTTTGCTGACAGAAGGTAGTTACATAGTGAATGCAGGCTCCTGGGTTTAGTAACACTTTAATACATAGTTACATAGTTTGTGAGGTTGAAAAAAGACATCCGTCCATCCAGTTCAACCTACGATGTGTGTGTGTGTTTGCTGTTGACCGTACATTGTATACCCCTGTATGTTGTACACTGTATACCCCAGTATGTTGTACATTTTATACCCCTGTATGTTGTACATTTTATACCCCTGTAGGTTGTACATTGTATACCCCAGTATGTTGTACATTTTATACCCCTGTATGTTGTACATTGTATACCCCTGTATGTTGTACATTGTATACCCCTGTATGTTGTACATTGTATACCCCTGTATGTTGTGGTCTCTAAGGTGCCCATCTAAATCGTTTTTGAAACTATCAATGCTCCCTGCTGATACCACTGCTTGTGGAAGAGAATTCCACATCCTTACTGCTCTGACAGTGAAGAACCCCTTACGTATTTTAATGTTAAACCGTTTTTCCTCTAGTTTTAGTGAGTGGCCACGTGTCTTATTGTATTTCCTTTCTCTAAAAAGTGTGTTCATTATGCTAGGGTCACCAGTACAGTATTTGTACATTGATATCATATCCCCCCTCAATCGTCTCTTCTCCAGAGAGAATAAGTTCAGTGCTTGTAGCCTTTCCTCATAGCCGATGCCCTCCATTCCCCTAATTATTTTTGTTGCCCTTCTCTGGATTCTCTCCAGTTCTAGCACATCCTTCCTGAGGACCGGTGCCCAGAACTGGACGGAATACTCCAGATGTGGCCGGACCAGAGTCTTGTAGAGCGGGAGAACAATCTCTTTATTTCTGGAGTGAATCCCCTTTTTTATACATCCCAGTATTCAGTTGGCTTTGCTTGCAGCGGCTTGCCACTGCCAAGCCTGTTGTCCACTAGGACCCCCAGGTAGCACCCGCATAAGCATGCTGACCCTCTTTTGCGCCGGCACCTCCCGGAGGTTTAAGAGGTTTTAGATGCGGGAAGGCGGGATGGGCTTTATGATCATGTGACCACTGTGATTGGCTGTCACAGCGATCACATGATCGGAAAGCTCCCGCTCGCTCCTAGCTTTCCGTTAGCTGGGAGTGCACAGAGCAGCCACATGGCGCCAAGACCCACCCGCCGACAGGCCGCATATTTGCGCACTGTCAGCGCCTAGGGGTTAACCACTTGACCTCCAAAAGATTTACCTCCCTTTTATGGCCAGGCCATTTTTTGCTTTTTGTACTACGTTACTTTGACAATTTTGCAGCCCTGCAACGCTGTACATGAAATTTTTATAATTTTTTTCCCACAAATAGAGTTTTCTTTTAGTGGTATTTGATCACCATTGGACTGAAACTGAAAAACACAAAGAATTAAAAAAAAAACAAGCAATATTTTTTACTTTCTACTATAAAACACATCCAATAAAAAAATCAAACTTCTTCATAAATTTAGGGCAATATGTATTCTGTTATATATTTTTGTCCTTGGTCTTTATTTCCTTGAAGCACATTCACCAGTAAGTGTAGCTAGGGGAGAAGAGGCACTCCCCTAGACTAAACAAGCAATTAACCCTAAAGCCCCGTACACATGTACCGAATGTCGGCCGAACGATCGGCCGTCTTTTGTCCGGTGCTGTCCTGTCGGCTGAAAAGTGCAAAAGACTGCACACGAATTTTGTAGGCCAACAACAGCCGACTGCAGAAGTGATGTCATGTGATGGTTAACTTTCCGTGTGTTTTTTCTTTTCTGAGCATGCCCAGTCTTGCTAATCTGCTGTTTGTCGGCCGAATTCTGTACTGGCTGACGAACAATCGACCGTTCTGGTGACGGCCAACAAAAATTTTAAAGTCTGCACGACAGATTCTGTTCGGCCGAAAATGCGCTGTCGGCTGTCGGAAGCATCATACTAACAAGCCTACAATCGGCAGATTGGTCATCGGCCGAATATTTACGGCCTACAATCGGTACGTGTGTACGGGGCTTAAGAGACGTACTTTGTCAAGTCAACGAATGTGCTGTGTTTATTTCTACGAAACGTTTGTTTGAAAATCTGCTAGCGTATGGTCGGCTTTAGTATGAAGTGCCCGCAGTGTCCTGGAAGTAGCGAATTATACTCAGACTGTCTTCAGAAACAGAACTCACAGCTTATCCCATTCTTGCTTCCTCTGGGAAATCTTCGATTTGGCCTTCTCAGCCTTTTCTATGACTTTACGAATTCTTTCTACTTGACCTTCAGACCTCTTCCATGCCCACTGCGACCTCTGTTGCTGGTCCTGCTTCCGGGCCCCAAGACTGGGGTCTGCACCCGCCGCCACAACACTCCTGACCCCGACATCGGGCGCTGCTATGACATATAAACACAAAAAAGCCAGGATTATTAACTGTCCCATGAGTATATTGGGGGGGGGGGGGGGAGTGGGTGAGGGGAGACACCCAAGGTACACTGCCACACCAAGGGTCCAGTACCTTCTAGTACAATAAGGCCATTGCAGGTGCAGAACGTCAGTAATATAAACACATGCGCACATGTAGCAAGCCAGATACTGCCTCATTTCCTGGCTGAAGGATGTCTGGTATAATCTAGCCCATGGGTGCTCAACCTGTGGCCCTCCAGGTGTTGCAGAACAACAAGTCCAATGAGGCATTGTAAGGCTGACAGTTACAAGCATAACTCTCAAAGGCAGAGGTATGATAGGACTTGTAGTTCTGCAACAGCTGGAGGGCCACAGGTTGAGAACCCATTCTAGCCCTTTCCTCCCCAGCCTGACTGTTCCTGGCCTGCCCCTTGAATTCATTGGATTTTAGTTCTTTCAATCATGGAGGCTCAGTATCACATGTGGGCGGTTTGCATGCAGCTGTCTAGAAGTGTCCAACCATCCATTTTTGCATAACTCCTCCTAAGAGCCAGCCCACACACCTTGCATCAGGGCTGAGGGCTCTTTAGGCTCCATTCACACTTGTAGGACTCCAAATTTGCACCAACATTGGTGTGCAACTTTGCTGCAAATTTGACGCAGCTTTATGGCCCGTACACACGATCCGAAAATCGGACGAAAATTAACGCTTGTGAAAGGATCGGACGATAATCGGATCGTTAGTACACAGCTTACGAGAGGCGATCACGACAGTTCACCCGATATTATCCGGTCGTGCAAGCATAAAAATTTTGATCGTATTATAACACATCGTACGATAATCATATTATCAGTATGTTGTTCGTCCGAAAAAAATGGTGAGCAGTAGACAGCGCATGAGCAGTAGACATCATTTTCCTCTCACACGCTACAGCGTGGTTACGCATACCGGAAGCTAAGAATTATCGTCCGAGAAAATTCGTATCGTGAGTAACCTCTCCCGTTAGCGAATATTATTGAGAGCTGCTAGAATACGAAAAATAACGGATGGAACGTCGCCCGATTTTCTGATCGTGTGTACTGGGCATTAGATGGGTGCAACATGCATACGACTTTGGCTTTGACCAGTGATAATGGACATCTGTTGCACACAAGTTGCATTGTAAAGCATTCAGGTATGACTTTCATGCAACTTTTGAGAGTTACATTGACGTCTATGGCCCTCAAGGTGCATGGATGTCAGACCAAAGTAGTGCATGAACTACTCTGAAGTTGCTACAAATTTAAGTCACGCATATATGAATAGTTCTCATTGGAAAACATGGGGAACGACTTGTCGTGAAACTTTGATGTCCAAAGTTGCATGACAAGTTGCACACGTGTGAATGGAGTCTTAGAGGATATTTACAGAAAGCACCAGTAATGATCTGCCTGCATTGCAAAGAGAAGCACCAAGAGTTAATGATGATGTTACTGAGTCTAAAATAAGGTATGTAATGAAAAAAGAATGGCTTTACTTCCAAATTGACATAGTTACATAGTTGGCAAGGTTGAATAAAGACACCAGTCTGACCTGTGGACTTGTTGTATGTGTGTTCATGTCGATAATCATTTCCCATATCCCTGTATATTGTGTTCACTAAGATGCACGTCCAATACTCTTTAAAAACTATCAATACTTCCTGCTGACACCACACATTGTGGAAGGGAGTTCGACATCCTTGTTGCCCTGACAGTGAAAAACCCCCGACACAGCTTAAGGTTAAACCACTTCTTAATTAGCTTGTTGATGTGCGAGTAAGGGAGCGACCAGGGAAGGCAAAGTACAAGCAAATTAAAAATGCAACTTTATTTAGTCTCCCTTCTTTGTTGCCCAAAGCTGAACTGCACAATATACTGTAGGCTGTACACTTAGGCAGGACGTGAACACGTGAATTACGATACGTGGTTGTTAGCTCACCATAAGGCTGTCCAGCATGCACAGAAAAAGAAAAATACAAACAAATGCACCACCACAGATAATGGGTTTGATATGAACATTTCCCAATGAGCTCTCACCTAAATCCCGGTTCTCTTTAGACATTTCCTCTTTCTGAAAGATGTCATATCGGGTGGGCCTCCTTTTAAGGATCATCCCCTTCACCTTGAAGCCTTTCTCTGGAAGAGATAGGAGTCTGTATGTGGATACTTGGTGTTCAGTGCCGATTGCATGCACCATCACTGTGTCGAACTCCACCTTATCCCGAAACCTGGCATACAACATGAAGACCTTTACTGGAAGAAAGACATTGGTAGGCCACCTGCCTAGTTTTATACTCAGCTGTCCCCAAACCAGTGAGATGTCTCTCACTAGATCACTTGGCCTGTCAAATTATTCACTCTAATGAGCCGTCATTCTAGTTCAATCGTTTCCAACTATGACTATTCTTTACTGTTCCTCTCACTTGATATGTGTCCACCAATCTACCCAGATTCAGACTCCTTATGTGGCTGTTTTATTCATTTATTTCCAGTCATCATATAAAGCTTGTGTGTGAGTGTATGGAACCATTTAGTCCCCATCCCCCAAAAAGGACCTTACCCTCTAATGTCCATAACACACTCATATGGTCACATTAGGTGGAATTTGAGAAGAAACCAATAAACAATCAGTACGTTTTTGGATTGTAAGAGGAAAATGAAGCACGTGGATGAAACTTCCAGAGACACAACATACAAATCCAATGCAGATAGTGCTCTGGCAGGCATAAACACATGTATACATTATGACTCTTACAACCCTGCACTCATGGAGAGCATGAGGCTTTTGTTGCAGGACATATGCTGACTTTAGGTGTCACACTAGTTCCTTTAGCTTAGTCAATATTTTGCAGGGGCAGGGCTCACAATCCCTGTTATTCTCAATTCCAAGACCATAACTAAGAAACCACTTGAGAGGCCCTAAAAACCCAGATTAGGGACTACTTTGGTTCTCGGATCCTCGTACATAGTTTTTACAGTAGCACCTTCCCTCCTCTCTATATAACCAGAGACCCGCTTCCTAGAAGAGTACCTTCCTTCATCTTTCCTCATGAATAAAGCCCTAATTTTCCAATAGAGCACCATCTGTAATTTCTGCTAGTGACCAAAGCCCTCATTTCCTAGAAGAGCACCTTCCCTCACCTCTTTCATGACCACTACCCTCACTTCCTAGAGGAGCACCTTCCCTCACCTTTTTCATAACCATGGCCCTCACTTCCTAGAGGAGCACCTTCCCTCACCTCTTTCATAACCACGGCCCTCACTTCCTAGAGGAGCACCTTCCCTCACCTCTTTCATGACCACTGCCCTCACTTCCTAGAGGAGCACCTTCCCTCACCTCTTTCATAACCACGGCCCTCACTTCCTAGAGGAGCACCTTCCCTCACCTCTTTCATGACCACTGCCCTCACTTCCTAGAAGAGCACTTTCGCTCACCTCTTTCATAACCACAGCCCTCACTTCCTAGAGGAGCACCTTCCCTCACCTCTTTCATGACCACTGCCCTCACTTTCTAGAGGAGCACCTTCCCTCACCTCTTTCATAACCACGGCCCTCACTTCCTAGAAGAGCACCTTCCCTTACCTCTTTCATAACCACGGCCCTCACTTCCTAGAGGAACACCTTCCCTCACCTCTTTCATAACCACGGCCCTCACTTCCTAGAGGAGCACCTTCCCTCATCTCTTCTTAGTGACCATGGCCCTAACCTCCAATGCAACCACCTTCATTCATCTCTCCTCATTAACCAGAGCCCACTCTCATTTCCCAGAGAAGTACCTTATCTCATCTCTCCTCATGACCAGAGCCCCCAATTCCTAGAAAAAACACATTTCCTTATCTCCCTTCATGACCATTGCATTTACATCCCAGGGAAGCACCTATATTCAACTCCTTTGATGACCAGGGCCAAGACCTTTGCTTCCCATAGGAGCACTTTATCTCGTATCTACTAATCACCAATGTGTTCATACCCCAGGGGAGCACCTTCTTTCAGTTCTTTTAATTACCAGGACCTTTGCTTCCCTGGTAAGCAGCTTCCCTCATCTCTCATTACCATGACCCTCACTTCCCAGTTTAACACCTTCCCTCTTCTTTCTTGACGGACACGGTCCTTGCATACCAGGACAGAACCTTCCATGTCTCTTGCTTGCCAGGGAAGTGCGTTCCCCATCTCTCCTCATGACCAAGGCTCTCACCTCCCAGAGCAACACGTTCCCTTGTCACTTCTAATGATCATGGCCCTCAATTCCTAAGGGAACACCTTCCCGCATCTCTCTTCATAACTATGGCTTTCACTTCCCAGGGGAGTATTTTTCCTTGTCTGCTCTCATGACCATGGAACTCATTTCCCAGGGCAGTAAAGTTCCCTCTTTTCACTCATTAACAGGGTACTCATTTCCCAGGGGAGTACCTTTCCTTGCTTTTCCTCATGACCATGGCCCTTAGTTCCCAGGAGAATACTGTTCCTCATCTCTCCTCATGAACATGGTCCTCACTTCCCAGGGGAGTACCTTCTCTTGTCTCTCCTCATCAGCATGACCCTAAAGTAGCATGGTCCATTATCTATCCTCATGACCAGGGCACTCACTTCAATGGGGAGGACCATAGCTAGCTTGTCTATTCCTATGACTAGGGACCACTTCCCAGGGGAGTATCCTCCCTTGTCTATCCTCATTACCATGACCCTGACTTCCCAGTGCAAACACCTTTCCTCTTTTCTCCTGATAGACATGGTCCTCACATACCAGGACAGAACCTTCCATGTCTCTTGCTTGCCAGGTAAGCGCATTCCCCCTTCTCTCCTCATGAGCGTGGCTCTCCTCTCCCAGGGCATCACCTTCCCTTGTCTCTCCTAATGATCATGGCCCTCACTTCCTGGGGGGGAACATCTTCCCTCATCTCTCCTCATAACTATGGCTCTCACTTCCCAGAGGAGTGATTTTCCATGTCTCCTATCATGGCCAGGGCAGTAAAGTTCCCTTGTTTCACTCATTATCAGGATACTCATTTCCCAGGGGAGTGCCTTTCCTTGCTTCTCCTCATGACCATGGCCCCTAGATCCCAGGGGAGTATCGTTCCTCATCTCTCCTCATCAGCATGACCCTCACTTCCTAAAGTGGCATGTTCTGTTATCTATCCTGATGACCAGGGCCCTCACTTCCATTAGGAGGACCATAGCTTATCTATTCCTATGACTAGGGTCCTCACTTCCCAGGGGAATACCCTTCCTTGTCTATCCTCTTGGCCAGGGCCCTCACTTCCCTTGGAAGTACCTTCCTTCATCAATTCTTGTGACCAGAGCCCTCACTTCCCAACACAACACTTTGCTTCATCTCTCCCCATAACCATTGCCCTTAAAGGCCAGGGAATTACGTCCCTCCCTCCTTACCCCACATTTCCTTTCTCTCCCTTGCCAATAATGCACCCTTACTTCTTGTTAATACACAGCCTCTTTTATGGTGACTATAATAATTTGAGGCTTCCACATCAAATGTTGGAAAACTTGAATTGTACTTATCGTTCTTATCTGCTGTCCATTACTCTGCAACAAGGTTAGACAGGATGAAATCTCTTACCATCAACATTTGTCTCTTGCTTCATTATCACCATGAGTTCTCACAGAATGCCCAGAATGCACCTCATGCTGACATGGTGCCCCCCATTTTACTGGAAGAAGGGCCTACAGAATACTAGGGATAGGCCTTGGCATATGGGAAACAACTGCTCACTTGGTCCCCCCCCAAAACTCTGAATACTTCTATCTACCTCCTACTTTCTGAAAGGCCAAGAGAAGTCAACCACATGCAGCAGCCCCCCCCCCAGGTCTATAAACGATAAAAGCCATGTTAAAAATGATCTATAAAAGTTTTTAGAAAACATCTGCCTTTGCAAAGCAAAAGGAAGTTAACCCCTCTTGTCTCATGCAGTCTGTTATATAAATAGTTAATCTTATATTGGCAGTAATTTAGTAGAGCAGCTGTGTGAAAATCAGATGGCAAATGAAGAAACATCCACAAATTTGGATATGAAACACAGTTGTTAGAGTATGAAGCATCACAAAAGTGCAAATTCTGAAGGCAACCCTGCTTATGCGTTTTTCACCATTGTTAAGGATAAATGGCACAGGTTGATGACAGGTCCACTTTAAGACTAAAGTCCACTATATGTTCTGACATATTACTTACTGGGCTTGCAGTTTCTTCAGTCCAATGTTGTGTTTCTCTTGCTCCCATGCCAGCTCCTTTAGCGCGGTGCGCACGCTCTCTGACTTCTGCCGCTCCATTTCCTCGCGGATTCTGTGATCCATCTCAAACTCCTGCAGCATGGAAAAATTAGAAATGTAGACGGATAAGTGCATCCATTCAGGAATTGGGTCATCTGCCCCACCTCAATAAGGCAGGGGTCACCAAACTTTCTGAACAAAGGGCCAGTTTATTGACCTTCGCACTTTAGGGAGGCGGAACTGTGGCCAGCGAGTGGAATTTTTCCTGGCATCGGTGGGAGTAAATATCCCCAAAATTGGTATTAGGTGGAGGAATAGTGACCCATTGTTGGTATCATTGGGAGGAATAGTGCCCTATTGTTGGTGTCAATGGGAGAAATTGTGCCCCATTGTTGATGTCAGTTGGCAGAATAGTGTCTCGTATCAGTAGGAGGAATATTGCCCCAAGGGCTAGATAAAGGTAAGTAAAGGGCCACATCTGGTATGAAGACTTTTTTGATGACTTCTATGTACTGTATTTTTCCAAAGGTGTGTAACCTCGGTTTTTATTAAAATTAAAAGTAAAACCTGTGAGAATTTTATAACTAGCACACTGCTAGTAGAGGTGAAAAACAGACAAAGAAAGAGGCACCTTCATGCATCTTTGGATACCCCATGGTTTAGGCTTCCAGAGTGCTTTGAACATGTTAGGTTGATTTAATGGCTATTTGGGCTAAATACTGGTGAGAAAATCCATAAGGTGTAGTTAGGCAGTATGGTGTAGAACAGTGGTCTCCAATCTGTGGCCCAGGGGCCAGATGTGGCCCTTTGCTTGCCTTTACCTGGTCCTGGGGGCACTATTCCACCAATTGACACAAGTGATGGAGCACCATTCCCCCTACTGACAGTATTAATGGGGCACTATTCTTCTCATTGATATAAACAATGGTGCATTATTCCCTCCTATTTAATCTAATGATGGGGCACCGATGCTAGGGTATTTTCTACTCCTACTGGCCACAGTTCAGCCCCCCTAAAGCCTGAAGGACAGTAAACTGGCCCTTTGCTTAGAAAGTTTAGAGACCCCTGATGTAGGATATATACTCAAGGATACATACGGCTCTTCCCATCTGCATGTGTTTTGGCAGCTCGGCATTCTGTCTCAGAAGTTTTTGAAACTCTTTTCTCATCTGGGCCAGCTCTTGACGCTTCCTGGCCTTCTTCTCCTCAGCTTGTTTCATGAGAAGATCCTGCTGGCGCTTCTGTGTGGCATTCTCTATGCTGGAGAAGAAACAGAGTGGTCCTCAGAGGTGTGTTCCTTTAAAATCCATGTTATGGTGACCCAGTAGTCTTGGAAATATGGAGGTATACGTGTATATGTAGCCCAAAGCAATGAAAATAGTACCGCTCAAATGTCCCTCCAAAACTCTGTCAGTCGTATTAGCATGTGAAAAGACTGGTTACAAAACAGACAGAATCAGCTTTTCAGGCTTCAGTAGACTTCAACAAAATGGTGGCCATCTGCAAACAGGTAGCAACTCCCTGCTGCATAAATGTAAACAAGATGGGTAAAAGATGGCTTCAGCTCCCGTTATTCACCTTTTCGGAGCTTAATCGTAGAGACCAAAGGGCAAAACGCGTTTGAGGAGTTCTCTACGGGTGGAGAAACCATCTTTTACTAATCTCATTTACATTTATGCAACATGGAGTCGGTGTCTGTGTGCATATGGTCACCATTTTGTTGAAGTGATAGGGGGTTTTGTGTTTCTTTTGGAGAAACCTCAGGTCTCAATGTGCGGCCTGGCAGCAGCCAATGAATCCAGCAAGTCCTGTCACTGGTGGACTAAAATAAAGTCTGTTGAGGCTTTAGTCCAACACCTCGGGCTGTGACATAGCCAAGACACTTCCCCTTAAAAATTAAAGTCCAAATTCAGACAAAACTTTTAGTTTGAACAGAACAGTGGAACAGAACCTCAGTCAAGGGCTTAGGCTACCTTTGTCGGGTAGTTTCACTCTATGTCAAAGCAAAAATACGAAGGCACAGGAAGCTATAAAACCTCAACAGAGTTTCAAAACATTCCCCAACCATTTCCAAAACGTAAAGCCCAAATTCATGTTGGATTTGAAATGAAAGGATCAGTGACCCAGCATATCTAGAAATAAGGTAAGCAGTTTAAGTAAAGAATTAACATGCACCTCATTACTCATGAATATTTAGAACAGCCTTTCTCAACCATTTCAACACAGAGGAACCCTTGAAATAAATTTCTGGCGTCGGGGGAATCCCTGCTAAAAATCTACAACTCATGACACATTAGTGTGACAGTCAGTGCAGTGCTGTATTTTGGCCTAGGCCAACAAGGCCCAGGCCTAGGGCGGCACTTTGCAGGGGGGGCAGCAAAAAAGCCGCCCTACCTCCACCTGAGACTCTTTTGGCCACTGGTTGCTAGAGCCGCCTCTCCCACCTCTCTCTCTCTCACCCCCCCATCCTCTCTGTCATTTACTCACCCCTCTCTCTCTCCCCCTCTCTCTCAACCCCTCTTCTCTCACCCCCCTCTCTTTCTCTCTCTCACCCCCTCTTTCTCTCTCTCTCATCCTCTCTCTCTGTCACCGCCCCCCTCTCTCTCTCATCCCCCCCCTCTCTCTCACCCCCCTTCTCTCTCTCCCCCCCCTCTCCTTCCCTCCCTCACCCACCCCCTCTCTCTCTCTCCCTCACCCACCCCCCCTCCTTTCAAGAGATCTCAGGGGTTCATGCTGGCACTTGGAGCCCTTCAATTTTGGAAGGAGTAACATCCGTTAAAAAGGAAGGAGTGGGGCAAATTTACATAGGAGGGGGAAAGGGGGCGCCCAATTTTAGTCTTGCCTGGGGCAGCACAAAACCAAAATACACCACTGAGTCAGTGGGAAGGATGCTCCTTACTCTTGTCATCATTTGGAAGAATAAACCCCTTACAGAAAGCTAAAAGGAACAATGGTGTCATTGGGAACTTTTCTGAGAGCCAGAAATTGGTCATTGCTCAAGGAACCCCTAGCAACCTCAGGAGGAACCCTAGAGTTCCACATATGTTCTAAATCAAGTTTACCTGTAAGCATTAGGATCCTCAATATCCTCTGCATGTTTTTCCCCCTCCCGGTTCACCTGGAAAATAATACAGATGGAGTTAAAAGACGTCCTGACAAGGATTTGCTATGGCTGTAGCATGCAGATATTACACAACAGACAAGCAGTAAAAAGATCAATGGAGTAGGCTTGTAGGAACACCCAAGGTGAGGTTGGTTGAAAAGAAAAATATACAGAGTCATAGCTTTGTATGTGGTGTAGGGTGAGTTCCACTAGGAGAGGTCTACTCTGTATACTTTTCTGCCCCATGTGTGGTCATGTCTACTTTTTCTGGTATCACCTAGCTATATTTTGTTGATGAAGGCACATGACATCTAAAGTACGCTGTGGTTGTACAATTTGTCCATTTCAACTTTGTGTCCGCCATATGTCACTATTCAAAGCACAAGAGTACAACAGGAACACCAAACCAAATGGTGAAAGATTTTCATATTGCTTTAATGGTTCACAGCATAATTACATAAAACAGCCAACATTGGGGGTTTTGGGGGTCAAACCACTCCCCTTTCATCAGGGCTTAGAACTTTATCAGAACTAAGTGATCTTAATACACACATACCAGAATGATCTGTATAAGATTTCATCACTGATCTCTAAATTATCCAGAGAGATTTAGATGCACTTTAATGTCCACGATGATGATTGCTAAAAGTAAAGGTCAAATATAACTAGCAAAAGTGTGCACATTCCAGAATAGGAAAGGTTAGGAATATAAGAAACAGGTTTTTTCTTCAGGGGGAATGCGGAGGAATGAATTTCCGGCACCTCCAACATTAAATTTATGTAATGAGAAGGGGTGTTTGGATGTACTGGAGGGTCTATTGATGTTGACTGTTGGGGGATTTTGGCCCTGTTCATAACTGAGCATTTTTAAGCTCGTAAAATGCTCATCTCTGAAGTCTCGAAGACGCCCAACAAGCAAAATTCCATTCATTTCAATGGCCCCTGTTCACATATAAGCGTTTTTGTCACCTGAAGCAAAACGCTTAAAGCTCAAAAAAAGTACATGAGCTTTTTTGGCAGATTACAAGCGTTTTTGGTAGATGTCAATGCCTGCCTCCAAACACCTGCAAAAAATTCCTGAAAAAATGCCTGAAAAACACCCAAAAAATGCCTGAAAACGATACGCTCAGGTGTGAATGGAGCCTTATTGTCATTGGAGGTATCTATTGTTGAGGGGGGGTTCTATTGTTGATAAGGGGATCTATTATGTTGGTAGGGGCCAATCGTTGCTGGGAGGAATCTACTGTTGAGTCAGGGATCTAATGTACCTGGCTGCTGAAAAATCTATTGTTGCTGGCGGGAGTCTATTATTCCTGGGGAAGATCTATTGTTGCTCTGGATGTAGTTAATTGCAGAGGATCTATTGTTGCTGGGGATCTACTGTTAAGGGAAGGTTCTATTGTTCCTGGATGCTGGTTGATCTGTTGTTTCTGATGGGGTTCTATTGTTCCTGGGGTAGATCGATTGTTGCTGTGGGGGTATTTTGTTGCAGGGCTCTATTGTTGTTGTGGGGATCTATTCATGCTGGTTGCAGGGGATCTATTTTTCTGCTTTTCTTGTTTATCATTTAAAAATTCAATACAAATTACTTAGCATCACAAAGCGATCCTTGGTTCTGTATTCTCTAAAAGAAGCAGTACTGAAAGGTGGGTAGGGGGTGGAACCAAGGGACAATGCTCAGAGGTAAGTAGGGTGCAGAGACAAGGGGTGACTCAGAATGGGGGTGTACCTGCACCTATTTTCTGAGAAAAAAAGCCCTGGCAGTCAGTATATGCCGGAGAGGAGTGTGAAGGGTATGACAGTGGGCAGTATGTGCAGGAGAGAGTTGTTGTAGGTATAACAGTAGGCACTATGTGCAGGAAATGAAAGTAAGGGTACGACAGCAGGAAGAAAAGTTCATCATCCTAGTCACGAATGTTGGTTACTGATTTTTCCATAATGCGCAACAAAATCAATAAAAAATATAATCATAGCCATACAGGTGAATGACAGAGGTGGTTAAATGTGCCTGATAAAACTAAAGCAGGCTATTCTGGGACAGTGGAGGTGACAGGGGGACGTGTCAGCAGGACCAAGTACCATGAAGGTGGTTAGGAGGATACTGAAACTGAGAAAGGACTGAGCCAGTGGTACTGGGGAAAATGGAGGTTGAAAAGGAGACACCAACATTTTATCACGTTATTAGAAGGGACTATGTCATGGAGTCCAGAAACAATGGGGGAAGGGCTGAGAACGTAGACATGTAACTTTATTTTTTAGAGAGGAGGGGGGATGCAGAGACTGGCGCTGAACTAAGTGTCAAAAGGAGTTCCCAACCTCCAAACCTCGTGTCTGAGCTCGGTATGCAATGTCCACAGGGGGACATGGGCATTGTTCAATATGTTGTTTGTGTGGTTGGAGTGTGTAGCTAAAGAGTTTCTGGAAACCAGAAATAGTGAGTGCTGGGGAATGGGTACAAGGGAAAGACCAATCAGTGTTCTGAAGGTGGGATCTTACAGGGAAAAGACCAATTTGTGTGCAAGAAGTGGGATCTCACTGGGGAAGGACCAATGTGTGTGATTGTGTGTGCGCGTGTGTTGGCGGTGGGAATCTCAATGGGGAAAGACCAACAAGTGTGTGCTGGAGGTGAGATGTCACTGGGGAAAGACCAGTGTGTGTATGCTGGAAGTGGGATGTGACTGGAGAAAGACCAACATGTGTGCTAGACGTGGATTGTGACTGGGGAAAGACCAACGTGTGTGCTAGAGGTGGGATGTGACTGGGGAAAGACCAACATGTGTGTGCTAGAGGTGGAAAGCCACTACGATAAGGCCAATATGTGTGTGCTGGAGGTGGGATGTGACTGGGGAAAGACCAATATGTGTGTGCTAGAGGTGGAAAGCCACTGGGGAAAGATCAATATGTGTGCTAGAGGTAGGATATCATTGGGGAAAGGTCAACACGTGTGCTACAGGTGGGATGTCACTGGGAAAAGACCAACGTGTGTACACTAGAGGCGGTATGTCAGTGGGAAAATGACCAATGTGTGTGTGCTAGAGGTGGGATGGTACTGGGGAAAGTCCAGGAACAGGCTGATTTGCACAGTGGAAAAGTAAAAATAGAACAAATTCTTGCAGTACAACGTCTGGTGCTAAAACATGAAATGATTCCTTAGGTGAAGGTAAGGGTGAGGATATTCTAGATAGTGTGGAGTGCTAGTAATATGGAACTTGCCTAAGGTGAGGGTAAGCGTGTTGGAACTTCATAAAGCAGCCTCTCTCAACCTTTTACCCCAAAATGACCATTGGAATAATTTTTAGACCCCTGCTAAAAATCAGTTTGGGGGGGGGGGAGGGGGAGTGGGAAAGAACGGCCCTCACATTAACAGGGAACTAATCTAAGGAAAAGATAAGGGTGAGAAACATTTGCAGGTGCAGGTAACATCAAACTCACCTTAGGTGAGGTTGACATGGGAGGTCTTTCTAGAGAGTGTGGGATGCGGGTAACAGGGAATTACCATAGGAAAAGGTAAGCAAGAGGGGCATTCTAGAGATAGTGGGGGGCAGGTAGCAGAGAACTTACCTTAGGTAAGGGTGGGAAACATTCAAAAATAAGTGGCTTGCATGTAGACCTAAAATTGGCAAGGGTCAGTAGCCACAGCATCTTACAAAAAGTGAGGTAAGGTCAGGAAAGTTCAGGGTAAGAAGTGGAGGACATTCAAGTAAGGGGAGGTAAAATTAGCTTGAAATATGACATGGGCAGTAATATTGCGGATAGGATAAGGTGTGGCTAGACATACCCTTGGGGATGGCACTTTTGCTTTCTTGACTTTCAGGTCTCGTTCAATATCCTCCATGGAGAGGATGCTAAAAGTGAAGATGTTGCCATCAGCTCCACACGTCACCAGGTACTGGTCATCATAGCTGCTGCTGATGGCTTGCATGCTGCCATATTGGTTGTCATGGACCCCGAGGGACCAAAAATTGCCAATGGAGGTGAGTAGGGGGTCATTGGGCTGGAGAGGGTAAACACGAACTGCTCCATCCTTCATCCCACAGAACAGCAGCTTCTTGTTGGAGCTATAGAGGAATTAAGGAAGAGTCAAGATTAGAGCGCAGCAAACAACCACCAGTTAATTGCTAATATTATTCAGTAAACGCAACTAAGTCAGAAAGTCCAATACATTTTCATTTAATCTGGTTAATATTAAATTTCCCTCAGCATCTAGGTGCACATACCCATAGCAGCTTTGATGGAAAAGCTGGGCAAAGCTTCAACCTGATAGTGCTAAACTTTGACTACTTCTGCCCTGCCTCCTATATTCCTACTGGCCAGGAAGGCTGCCATCATAGTGATGGACCATAGGATTGTGTGTGTGGGAGCTTCAGTTTACGACCCAGAAGTGTCAGAGCAACTAGAATACCTGCAGCAATGTTGGGGCCCCCCCTTACACAGTCCTTTTAAGAAGATGTAGGAAGATTTCAACCAGTCAACCAACCACCAGTGTGATGGACTGGTCAAAATATGTTATATTACTATTCTGTAGGGGTCTCATTCCTCCATTTTTGTACTGCATCATAAATTGTCAAAAAAATCCCTTGAACAAGAAAAAAGATGTACAATAAATGAGCACCCCTGAGGGATGTGTGCACCTGAAATGAATCTTGTGGATGGGGTTGAGGCTGGTGTTGTCCATGGGCAAGGCACTTAATGGCTCATCTTTCCTTATTGAATGGTCAATTTGATCCTCACTTTTGGAGAACTCGCAGAGATAGAGGAACCCAGAGTCATATCCATCCTGCAGAGAGAGGGGAGAAAACATGTACGCCATCTTAACAAACCATATCAGGGACCACAGGACAATATGTTGGTACCAAGTCCCAGCCTTGTGTGCTGTACCATTGAGAGCCAGAACTTCCCAGGGGAGGCATAGAAGCCGCACAGGATGGGACTGGGCTCTTTAGGGACAAAAAGTTCTGGAAGTTTCTCCTCTTCGTCATCATACGGCTCCTGTAACTCCTCCTCGGTCAGTTCCACCCCTCGTTCTTTCTGTTTCTGCACCCAAGCCTGGTGCTCCTTTAGCTTCTGCTCTCTGTTCTTCCGTACCTGGGCCAGCTGCTCCTCTCTCTGGATTACAAAGAACAAGAAATAAATGCTGGGTATTAGAACTCAGCATATCGAGGAGTAAACAAATGGGAAGTATGTTACTGGCAGGATCACCAGGTGAAAAAAAAGAAAACGAATGCAGCCACTACATCTAAGGACTGGTAAGCTACAATATATCGCCTGCCACCCAGGTAAGTTAAGTGATATATCTGGTACTTTTAAGTATGGAGAATCATGTGATTCACTCATACACCCTATATGACAGTGTAGGTGCTTGGTGATTGGCTGCTCACTGTTAAACAGGGGTGGAGGGAAAATCTAAAGCTCTGTGTAAGCTCCAAGTCAAGACTTACACAAGGTTTATTCTCCTCACTTCTTATGGCCTAAATGAGAACAATAGAAAGGTACTGTAAGTCTACGTAGCTGCAGGGGAGAGCATTATAGAGAACCTGTTGACTTGTTCTGAATGGTCAAATCACAGGTTCTCTTTAGCTTAACACTTAAAACAGACCCATACTTGCCTTGACTGATGCTACAGTAATTTGGCCATCCTGTACCCAATGCTGCTCCAAATTCTTTCCAATTACATATAAATCAAGTATATACACTATATGGACACCGGAACATCACAACTAAATACGTTTTTTGGGCATCCCCATTCAAAACCATGGACATTAATATGGAGTTGCCCCCACATCCTGATTTGCAGCTTTAACATCCGCCACTGTTCTGAGAAGGCTTATGCCCCTTTGTGAGGTCAGGTACATTATAATGTTGGGTGAAAAGAACTGGTTCACATTCAGCAATCCAATTCTTCCCAAAAGGTGTTCAGTGGAGCTGAGGTTAGGGCTCTGGCAGGGCAGTTGAGTTTCTCCACACCAAACTCATCAAACTATATTGGAGATGGCTTTGTACAAGGCCTTCACCAAACTGTCACCACAAGATTGGAAGAGCACAGTTGTCTACAATGTTTTTGTACGCTGTAGTTTTAACAGCACCCTTCACTGGAAACACCTGTACTCAACCGTTTGGAGGGGGGTCCTCATACTGTTGGACATACTGCAGGTGCAAAGGTCAGGTGTCCTCATACTGTTGGCCATATTGAAGGTGTGATGGTCAAGTATTCTCATACTGTTGGCCATATTGTAGGTGTTATGGTCAGGTGTTCACATATTGTTGGCCTTATTGTAGGTGTGATGGTCAGGTGTTCTCATACTGTTGGCCTTATTGTAGGTGTGATGGTCAGGTGTTCACATACTGTTAGCCATATTGTAGGTGTGATGGTCAAG
This sequence comes from Pelophylax lessonae, assembly GCF_965119305.1. Classification (NCBI taxonomy): domain Eukaryota; kingdom Metazoa; phylum Chordata; class Amphibia; order Anura; family Ranidae; genus Pelophylax; species Pelophylax lessonae. Next base: position 22,150,907 of record NC_138769.1, read on the forward strand.
TATTCTCATACTGTTAGCCATATTGTAGGTGTTATGGTCAGGTGTTCACATATTGTTGGCCTTATTGTAGGTGTGATGGTCAGGTGTTCTCATACTGTTGGCCATATTGTAGGTGTGATGGTCAGGTGTTCTCATACTGTTGGCCATATTGTAGGTGTGACGGTCAGGTGTTCACATACTGTTAGCCATATTGTAGGTGTTATGGTCAGGTGTTCATATACTGTTGGCCATATTGTAGGTGTGATGGTCAGGTGTTCACATACTGTTGGCCATATTGCAGGTGTGACCGTCAGGTGTTCATATACTGTTGGCCATATTATAGGTGTGATGGTCAGGTGTTCACATACTGTTGGCCATATTGTAGGTGTGATGGTCAGGTGTTCTCATACTGTTGGCCATATTGTAGGTGTGATGGTTAGGTGTTCACATACTGTTGGCCATATTGTAGGTGTGATGGTCAGGTGTTCTCATACTGTTGGCCATATTGTAGGTGTGATGGTCAGGTGTTCACATACTGTTGGCCATATTGTAGGTGTGATGGTCAGGTGTATTTCCTAAAACTGTAGTCCAAGGTAGATCATACCTCAATCTTTGACTTGATACTACTGAATCGGAAGTAGCGCAGAGGCAGATTAGAGATCTCGTAGGTAGAAACTAGGTTGTTTTTTTCAGCCACCGGAGCCGGAACCTCTACAGCGAATCCATTCTCACATAGAACCAGTAATGTGTTTTCTTCCTGATGAGACCAAACAAAATGTCTGTTAGTGATTGGGTTTAAATTTGCTTTAACATGATAACATGATAGCAAAAGGTGTCAATGTCCAGAGGTATTATACAATATTGGGGCACTTCAAATGTGTATATATATATATATATATAATTATTATTTATTATTATACAGGATTTATATAGCGCCAACAGTTTGCGCAGCGCTTAACAAAATGAAGGCAGACATTACAGTTACAATACAATTTGGAACAAAAGGAATCAGGGGCCCTGCTTGTTAGAGCTTACAATCTAAAAGATATATATATACATACACATATATATATATATATATATATATATATATATATACACACACACACACATACATATATATATATATATATATATATATATATATATATATATATATATATATATATATATATATATATATAATTAGCATGGGGGACCATTAGTTCTAGTTGTAGATGCATTTTCAAGTGATTTACGGTAGTCAGGAACTATATTTTAAAGGACCTGGTAGCCTATTTTTATTAAAAGCCAAAGAAAGTCTATACCATAGGTTTCCCATGCAGAGGTTCTTCTCCCATAAATACACAACAGAAAATACTAGCCAACCTGCCTCCTAAGCTCTCCCTGGGCTTTAGTTTCAGTACCTCTGCAAACCTAGAGAAAGCTACAAAAGCAGTATCAGTTTTCTGCACTCCACATCTACACCCTGCAGTCCTGCACAGAGCCAATGTGCATACTCTGTGTCCTTTTAGAATCAACATTTTCTATGGGACCCTATACTACAAAATGCTCCCACAAATGCGGGCCATTGATTGCAACCAAGATTTGTTAGTTTGCACACACAAAAAAAGTATTTTTCCTAACAAATTCATTCAAGACCATGCTGGAAAAATGAATACACCCCAATGAAAGTCTTAGACCCCTTTCACACAGTGCAAACATTCCCATAGACACACTCCTAAACCTTGTGGACAGCCTTCCCAGAAGAGTTGAAGCTGTTATAGCCGCAAAGGGTGGGCCAACTCAATATTGAACCCTACGGACTAAGACTGGGATGCCATTAAAGTTCATGTGTGTGTGAAGGCAGGCGTCCCAATACTTTTGGTAATATAGTGTGTATATATCTATATCTCTATATATCTATAAATCTATATATATATATATCTATCTATATATATCTATATCTATCTATCTAATATCTATCTATCTTTATATATATATATATATATATATATATATATATATATATATATATATCTCACACACACGGTATATAAAAGACCCAAGGGCTAAGCTACAAGGGTCCCCCTTTACCATTAACTAAAAGGGTATTTTAAATGTCCAAATTCTACAGTGCCTTCACATGTTAGCTTAACCTCACTCACATTTACTAGAATACGATATTTATACACTCAGGGCCTAAATTTATACTACATGCTGCCAAGGGCCCACAGAAACCCTTTTCACCAGCTCTGCATCTTGTGTGATGTTTTTTTAGGTATTTTTTAGGTACAAACAACTGCCAAAATGAACATGCACTTTGCTTAGTATGCAAAGCTACATTTTAACTGTACAGACCCCCAAACAACAGCATGTGGAGATGATGTTGTGCTCCTAGAACTGTAGAGAGTCTTGTGACTCCCTTCAACATTACCGGTTTCCTTTCCCCCTACAGTTAATAATTTGTTGAATTAAGCCACAAATGTCCAGTGGTTGACAATAGAGGGACACCAAAAAAGGTAAAAAAAAGGATCACAATGAAGGACCGTGCTGAATGCTTTTTTCTCGTCAGTATTTACACAGGAAACGGAGGGGTACACTGACCATGACTGTATGGTTAGTAGTAATACACAGGACTTGCCACTATGGCTAACAGAGGGTGAAATCAGGGAAAGGCTGGATAAACTTAACACAAACAAATCACCAGGCCCGGATGGCGTACATCCAAGAGTACTCAAGGAACTCAGTAAGGTTATATCCAGACCACTGTTCCTGATCTTTGCTGACAGTATTAGGACAGGAGATGTACCAGGGGAGTGGAGGAAAGCAAACGTGATTCCGATATTCAAAAAGGGTCAGAGGCATATACCGGGAAATTATAGGCCTGTCAGTCTGACATCAGTAGTATGTAAACTTCTGGAGGGGATGATAAGGGACTATATCGTAGAGTTTGCTAAAGACAACAGCATCATCAGCAGTAACCAGCACGGGTTTACAAATGGGCGTTCTTGTCAAACCAATCTCTTAACATTCTACGAGGAGGTGAGCTGTGAGCTAGATAGGGGCAGATCAGTGGATGTGGTGTACCTAGATTTCGCTAAGGCGTTTGATACAGTTCCCCATAAGCGCTTAATTTATAAAATAAGGTCTGCAGGTATCGACAGCAGGGTTTGCTCTTGGATACGGAACTGGCTAAAAGGGCGTGTCCAAAGGGTGGTAATAAACAGCGCATACTCAGACTGGTCTGAGGTAGTAAGCGGGGTCCCCCAAGGCTCAGTCCTGGGACCAACCTTGTTCAATTTATTCATAAACAGCATTGAGGTCGGGATCAGTAGTTCGATATCAGTTTTTGAAGATGACACAAAATTGGCCAGGGCAATAACTGCACAGCATGAAGCAGATATCCTACAGGATGACCTGGACAAAATAATGGAGTGGGCAATGACTTGGCAAATGAGGTTTAACGTGGAGAAGTGTAAGGTTTTGCACTTGGGGACTAGAAACGTAAAGGCACAATACACGTTAGGAGGGGAACCCTTGGGGGAATCAAAAATGGAGAAGGATCTGGGAGTATTGGTGGATGATAGACTAGGCAACAGCATGCAATGTCAAGCGGCAGCTGCCAAGGCCAGCAGAATATTAGCATGCATAAAGAAAGGGATGTATTCCAGAGATAAGACTATAATCCTTCCACTTTATAAAACTCTGGTCCGACCGCATCTGGAGTATTCTGTCCAGTTCTGTTAGCCAGTCCTCAGGAGGGATGTGTTGGAGCTGGAGAGAGTCCAGAGAAGGGCAACTAAACTAATTAGGGGATTGGAGGACCTTGATTATGAAGAGCGTCTGCAATCGCTTGATTTATTCTCCCTGGAGAAGAGATGCCTGAGGGGGGACATGATAGCAATTTTTAAATATCTCAATGGGGATCTAAGCTTAGAAAAAAAGCTGTTCAGTCGAAGGGATTGCATGAGGACTCGGGGGCATACAATGCGATTAGAGGAGAAGCGTTTCAACCTCAGGCAACGTCGGGGGTTCTTTACTGTTAGGGCTACAAGATTGTGGAATTCTCTACCACAAGGGGTGGTTTCTGCGGGTAGTATGGAGCTTTCAAAAGACTCTTAGACGTACATCTCAAGGATCAGAACATTCAGGGGTATGTGAGATGATTACAGCCGCACACACCTACACAGGTTGAACTGGATGGACTATTGTCTTTATTCAACCTCACCTACTATGTAACTATGTAACTATGTAACACAATAGGAACATGTTGGGGCTCATTGCGCCTCCCTCAGTTCTTTTTGTCCCAGGCACTTGCTCATGAATGTCAATTATACTAAATGAGGCTCTGATCCCACCCTTACCCACAACGAGAAGAAAATCCTACTGCAGAGAGACATGATTGCACATATGTGACATGACAATGCAAATATCACACAGATGTATATATTGGTGAAAGCTGTAGGCAGCACCTCTTCCATCCCCAGCAACTTACATGTGATGGTGGAGACCAGTGCAATTCCTTAACAGGCCCTGGAACGCGGATGAATCCAATAGGCTCATAGGTGTCACCAACAGCAAAGAAGAAGACGGTTCTGTCTGTGCTCTATGGGGTAAGAGATGCGAGTTATAAACCAGGAGAAAATTATAATAAAATGTTTTATACAAAAGTTTCTTGGGACTTGACCGACTTAATTTTTAATGGAATATAAAAAAAAACATTTTTCAAAAGTTTCTAAAAAGGTAAATGACTACTTATACAGTAATCCAGTAAAAAAATTTTTTTTTGGTTTTGTACAGTTTGGAGGAAGAGTTAGAACCTTTGTTAGGTGTTACAGTACCTCAAGGACCTCTGCCAGGAATTACTAAATCTCTGCCAGTTCTTATAATGATGCTTGCAGAATATCAACCAGTACTTCCAATTGTGCTTACTGAATCTCTTCCAGTACTTCCAATGGCTCACACAGAATCTCTGCCAGTACTTTGAATGGTGCTTGCAGTATTTCTGCCAGTACTTATATTGGTGCTTGCAGAATCTCTGCCAACATTTCTCAATGGTGCTTACAGAATTTGAGCCAGTACTTCTAATGGTACTAATCAGTATTTCTCTCAGTACTTCTAATGGTGCTTGCAGAATTTCTCAAATATTTCTAATGTTGCTCACAGTATTTCTGCCAGTACTTCAAATGGTGCTTGCAGAATCTTTGCCAGAATTTCCAATCATGCTTGTGGAATCTTTGTCAGTACTTCCAATAGTGCTCCCAAAATCTCTGCCTGTACTTCCAATGGTGCCCACAGAATCTCTGCCAGTATTTCCAAAGGTGCTCACAGAATCCCTGCCAGTACCTCCAATGGTGTTTTCAAAATCTTTGCCAGCATTTCCAATGGTGCTTGCAGAATACCTGCCAGTAATTCCAATGATTCTCAGTGAATCTCTGCCAGTACTTCTATTGGTGCTCACAGACTTTCTGCCAGTACTTCTAATGGTGCTCACAGATTCTCTCTTAGTACTTTAAATGGTGCTCACAGAATCTCTGGCAGTACTTCCAATGGTGCTTACAGATTCTCTTGCACTACTTCCAATGACGCTCGTAGATTCTCTAGCACTACTTCCAAAGGCGCTCGCAGATTCTCTGGCACTACTTCCAATGGTGCTTGCAGAATCTCTGCCAGTACTTTCAATGGTGCTCACAGAATATCTGCCAGCACTTTCAATGGTGCTCACAGAATATCTGCCAGTACTTTCAATGGTGCTCACAGAATATCTGCCAGTACTTTCAATGGTACTCACAGAATCTCTGCCAGTACTTTTAATGGTGCTCACAGAAACTCTGGCCTTACTTTCAATGGTGCTTGTAGAATTTCTAGCAGGACTTCCAGAACTCCTTGAAACAACACTGGGCATATCCTCTGACCCAAAGGCTATTAAGCATCATCATTGAAAGTGTCGGGTGCTGCCTTCCCAAGACCCACCCTTTTTATAAAGAGCTATAAAAAACTTACCCATAACATCTGACTTGCATTGACCTGACTACTCACCTGCTTGCCACATGCCTCAGCCCCCGCCTCAACCGCACTACTCTCTTGCTGATTCCTTAGTGTACAGTCTGCACACAATAGCCATTCTGTTCTCGCTGGTCTCCCTCCCATCTACCTGTCGGCACCCTCCATGCCAGTCTCAGGTCTGCGGGTGGCAGTGTAGAGACCAAGAAACATGGTGGGGGGCACCCTTAGAAGGGAAGAATGTTCCCAGGGTGTGTGTACAGCCATCTAATCACTTCCAGTGGCAGCTAAAAGGGTTAAAATTCTTGATTTTCCCGTGTTTTACCTGCAATTTTTTTTAGGCTGGTGGCAGGGTCTCTTTAAGAAACATAACATTTTTGGCATAAGTTGAGCTTATAAAACACAAGAAGAAAGGTCACCCCGGTGGCGAGGATCTCTCCGTTGCGCTCATAGGCCAGACACGTGACGGGGGCCTCGTGAGGTTTGAACGCTTCTTTCAGACTGATTGCCGCATCCTGAGTGCCGCTGCGCCCGGCCAGAAGTCTCATCCCGGAGGAGTTATAGACCTCCAAGATACGGACGACTCCATCCTGGAATCCCGCCACGAATAGTCCTCCTTTCGGGTTGACCTGTAGAAGATAGGATGAGGGACAGCGTAAGCGTGGCCCATAGTCACAAGATAATGGTCAGCTTCCCCGATCAGGTCTCATGACAGTGTGATGGGTGGAGCCTAGCTACTCACCATGCGGGGAGCCCAGATCAGCGATGTTCCTCCTTGTTTAAACTTCATCTCCACTAATGGAAGCTTCCCGGCAAAGTCATAAATCCTCACCGATCCTAAACAGAGAAAATGTTCAAGAAGACACAAAAAACTCCAGGTGGATGTAACAGACACGAATAAATGCAGTGTAAGTACCTACCAGTGTATGTATCTTAATAGCAAAAAGTAACTGCAGAATACAGGATACTGTTGGTATGCAATAGGTACAGTAACTAGACAATAACTTTATGACCACTTTCTCTGAATTACAGCGGGTGAGAGAACTAGGAACACACACAGTTGCACATTACTACCATGTTTCCCCGAAAATAAGCCCTACCCTGAAAATAAGACCTAGCCTAATTTTCGGGGAGGGCTGCAATATAAGCCCTACCCCGAAAATTAGCCCTAGAAGAGTCCATGTAAAATTTGTAATCCGTTTTGTAAAAATGTTATATAATGTCCACTGTTTCTCCTTTTGTAATTTTATTGTCGGAAATACCTTATTTACAGCACCATATTTACTTTAACAACTTCAACCTGGGTAAGCCTATCATGTTTGGAGTTGGGCTTCAAAGCTGAATTGCAGGAATTCAGACTCTTTGTAAAAATTGAAGGCACACTATGAGTTAAGTCCAAGGAGCTGCATGACATCTCCAGGGCTTATCTTTTATTATATATATCTGACAGGTTTATTGATCTGCCAGGAATTACACTTAGGGCCGTTAGAGAAGAGAAGCACTCAGAGCAGCTATACCCACCATTCCCCTGTGCTGCCCATTCAAAGAAGCCTTTGTTCACATAATACAAAGGCTTTTGTGAATGGGCAGGAGGAGAGGAGGGACGGGCGTAGCTGTTAAAGTTCAAGATGCAGAGCTCAAAAGGAACAGCATCAGGCTCCTGGGAACTACAGTAATAGCTGTCTTCTGGGAGTACTAAAAGGCTGTCAATTATAAATAATAGAGCTAAGCCCGGGAGGTGTCATGCACCTCACTAGACCTAACTCACAGTGCACCTTCTTTTGTTTTTTCAAAAGAGCTAAATTCCTTGAATTTAGCTTTAAAATAAAATAAGCAAAAATGTAACATTAAAACAAAGTAAATTGCATTGAACATGGAAAGCAGTGGTTTGGATGATATTTATAATAGGTGTGGACTGAACTCACGGTCTGAAGATGTCGTTGCCATGAGGTATGTAGAGGGGGAGGCATCTAAGGCGTTAATCTCCCCAGAATGGAAGGAGAAGAGCTGTTCAGGGTCCTGGGTCTGGAGGAAGAATATGAAGAAGAACCAATGTAAATGTAGAGCCATAGAACACATTATCATCGCTGTCATAACTATTCGATCTTTATTCTCCCTTTATAATGGGAAGCAACCATCCGCCATCTTGGATGTGATGTTAGCAGCCTTAGCAGACTCCCAACTGTCACTCTAGTGACACTCTATAGCAGAGGTAGGCAACCTTTCAGGGGTCGAGATATACTTGACAACATGGAAGAAATCAAAGATCAAAGGGAGGGGGGGTGCCTCTGCCCCCTTTACATCCCCACCCAGCCACTGTTGTGTCCTCAGCCCCTGTGCCCCCCATAACAGTGTAATCTGCTCCCCTCCCTCCCATAGTAGTGTCCTTTGCTTTCCTCACAGTAGTGTCCTGTGCCCCCCCCCCCCCCCCACACAAAGCAGTGTCCTCTGCCCCCCTTCACATCACCTATCCCCACAGTAGTGTCCTCTTCCCCCTTTACATCAACCCCCTACACACACTGTAGTGTCCTCTACCCCTCCCCCATAGACGTGTCCTGTGCCCCCTTAACAATTTCTTACCCCCTCCTCTACAGTACTGTCCTCTTCTCCCCTTCACATCACCCCTCTTCACTGCAGTACTGGATGGAGGGCCAGAGCGGGAGCAGCATCAGTTAACTTTTCATATTAACATGTTGGTAATTGGTTGCTAGGGCTGCCCAGCTTCCTAGGAACCAATCTCCTGCCAGTTAACTTCAAAAGTTAACTGAGGCAGCCCCTGCTCCAACTCCCCCCCCCCCCCCCCCCCAGTACTGTGCTGTCTCCCACTCTGCTGTAAAGCGGAGAGCAGTGGACTGGCAAAGCAGGGCTCTGTCCACAATCTACCCATCAGCTACCCACGGTCAATGGGTAGATCGCGATCGCCAGCTGGCCAACCCCCACTCTATTGTATTCCTTTTACTTCTCTCCCAGAGCTACATAAAAGGTTACGTAGAGAGTGGAGGGGAAGAGGAGCTGGGCCAGCACAGAGAGTAATTAGACACTCCCAGAAGAGGAGAAGAGGGCTTTGATGCACAGGGAGGGAGGTGGCTGTGCTAGGGAATTGATTCCTCCAAAGAGCTCAGACTTGCAAGCAGGTTTGGGGCACGTTGCAAGTCAATAAAAAATTGTTGATAGAAAGAAAAAAAGACTGTGACCCCGTTCAGACATTGCGTTCCTGCTTTCAATTCTGGAAGCGCGATTTACACGTAATTCCACATCTCATGCATAGGGCATCCTATTCACTTCAATGGGCTGCCCTATGCACATTTGTTGCCAAAAAGAAGCTTCTGCTGGACACTGTATGTAAGCGCTTACTACATGTAAATTAAAGGGACAGATAAGCAATAAGGAAAAATATTATTACTATATTTGAAAAGGACAGGTCCAGTTTCCAGATTCCACCGCAGGCATCCTAAAAAACAAAAAGAGAAAGTGAATTAACTACTGTCCCCCTGGAAGGTTTACCCCCCCTCCATGACCAGGCCATTTTTTGAGGTACGGCATTGCATTACCTTAACCCACAATTGCGCAGTCATGCAACACTGTACCTAAATAAAATCTATGTCCTTTTTTTTTCAAAAAAATAGAGCTTTCTTTTGGTAGTATTTGATCAACTCTGCAGTTTTTATTTTTTGCGCTATAAACAAAAAAAGGCCGATAATTTTGAAAAAAAAAAAAATATTTTTTACTTTCTGCTGTAAAACATCCAATAATTTAAAAATCAAATGTACTCATCAATTTAGATCAATATGTATTCTGCTACGTTTTTGTTAAAAAAATCCCAATAAACATATATTGATTGGTTTGCGCAAAAGTTATAACGTCTACAAACTATGGGATATATTTATGGGATTTTTTTTACTAGTAATGGTGGTGATCAGCGATTTTTAGCAGGACTGCAACATTGCCGCAGACAAATCAGACACCTAACTGACACTTTTAAAACTTTTTAGGGACCAGTGACATTATTACAGTGATCAGTGCTAAAAAAAATCACTATCACTGTATTAATGAGATGGTAGGGAAGGGGTTAACATCAGGGGTGATCAAAAGGTTAGGTGTGCTCCTAGGGAGTGCTTTCTAACTGTGTGGGGGAGGTGGTTTGACTGGGGAAAGACAGAGATCCGTGTTCCTGCTTAGCAGCAACACAAGATCTCCATCTTCCCCTCTCACAGAACGGCAGTCTGCTTTGTTTACACAGGCAGACCGCCATTCTGCCTCTCCTGAGAACGATCGGTGAGTCCCGGCGGACATCGCGTCTGCTGGACTCGCTGAATGGCTCCCGCTGTGTCCAATTACATCGGGTCATCGGCGGCACGCGCCCCAGACCCACTGCAAAAAATCACATACAAGTACGTGATTTCATGCAGGAGGGCCGCCTTGCCGCAGTATATCTGCATGGGGCGGTCCTTAACCACTTAAGTTCCGGAAGATTTTACCCCCATTCTGACCAGGGGGTATTTTGCCATTCGGCACTGCGTGACTTTAACGGACTATTGCGCGGTCTTGCGACGCTGTACCTAAACAAATTTGGCGTCCTTTTTTTTCCCACAAACAGAGCTTTCTTTTGGTGGTATTTGATCACCTGTGCGATTTTTTGATCATGCGCTATAAACAAAAAAAGAGCGTCAATTTTGCAAAAATAGCAATATTTTTCACATTTTTTTATATGAAATTCCCCCCCAAAAAAATGTAAAAATCTAAATTTTTTAACATTTTCGGCCAATTTGTTTTATGCTACCTATGTTTGGTAAAAAAAATCGCAAAAAGCGTATTTTGATTGGTTTGCGCAAAAGTTATCGCGTTTACTAACAAAGGGAAAGATTTTTGTCATTTTTGTTGTTTTTTTTTTTAACGCGTAATGGCGGCGATCTGCGATTTTTTTTGCGGTACTGCGACATTGGGGCGGACAGATCGGACCCTTGACTGACATTTTTGACACTTTTGGGGTTACCAGTGACATTTCTACAGTAATCAGTGCTATACATATGCACTGTTACTGTAAAAATACACTGGTAGTGAAGGGGTTAACTTTATTTGGGAGGGAGGGGCTGTGTGTGTCCCTAGGGGCGTGCTTTCTACTGTGATTGGCTGTGGCTTGAGCTGTAAGGACACTGATCAACGGATCTACATAGTAGATCCGTGTGATCAGTGTCTTTACCCCGAGGAGAATGACAGGTCGCTTGTTTACACAAGCTGCCTGACATTCTCCCTCTCCCCCGCCGATCGCAGAGTGGCCGGCGGACATCGAGTCCGCTGGTCACACGCGCGGGGGGGTTCCGTGACCACGCGGGAGCGGGAGCGCGCCTCCGGGGGCGCGCGCTCGCTCCCTCGCTCCCTAGACCCTCACAAGCAAGCGACGTAGACCTACGTCAGTTTGCCTGTGAGGGGCTGACCACCGCCGTAGATAGTCGTGCGGCGGTCGGCAAGTGGTTAAGGGGTCAAAGAAGGATCAGATTTACTATAAATAACACTAGTTATGGACGCGTAAATGATGAGTTTAAAGAACAACTCCAGGTTTGTAGAACATTTATAAATAATGTACATAATTGCTACATGTGTTGTTTGGTAATTGAATAAATGAAAAATGATATTACTATCTCAGTTTCAGCCAGCCATGATATCCTAAGCCTGCCACTATTATAACATTCATCGATGAACACCAGGTGTTAGTTCAAGCTAAAGTACTGGTTAGATATAAAATACAGAGTTTGATGCAGAAATGTGTCTTCTGTGTCCTGACTGTCTCCACATGTCATAGCAGATACATCAAAATAAAAAAAAAAGTACTGGTAATTACATCTATGTAAACCTTGATGAGTCTGGTATACCTGAGCAAACCACACAGGTGAGTCATTTTCTTTTGTCTTCACCATAAAGCGAAGGTTTACATTCTTCCCAACCAACAGCTCATTCATTGGTTCCATTTCCAGTAGCCCAGTGTCATCGATGGTGTCAGCAGTGTCCACAGTCTCAAAGTCCCAGACCTCACAGAGGAAAATGGATGATGGAGAGGATTTTAGAATCACGCTGCTTTCAAAAAGACCTTGTGAAGTTCTAAAAACATATTTTGTACTCACCCTAACGTATCCATCTGCTCCAATAGTGATAAGCTCGCCTTCATCCAGAACAAACTGGTTAATAGGACCATTATGGCATTGTCTACGGCCTCTTCTGCAGATCTCCACCTTGATAAGACCTCCTTCCCACAAAAGCATGTTTCCCCATTCAGAGCCTGATATCACCTGAAGGATTAGAGGTGAGTGGGGTTAAGACCGTACCCATTGCAGTACCCTAAAAACCATTCAACTCACTGCAATTGGTTTTGATTTTCATAAGATTAAATTCTTTCTCCTTTAATGTGTCCTTTATTTCCTAAGCATGAAATTCATAAACTTTTGTCTTAAAATAAAAATCCGTCAAACCTAAATATTTACTGACATATCAGACTGTTCCTGGCTTATCTAAATTTTCAAGCCAAATTGACTAGGCTTGGCCTATAACATTGGTAAATCATTCTTAGTAACATTCGTAGTAACAAATAAACCCCTTTCATCACCTACACAAAAGTATTCAGAGTTTTACCTTCCCGTCTGGTAGTTCCACATATCCCTCTATATCAGTAAGAGAAGTCTTTCCAAATCTCCCAAGTTCTCCCTGAAGCTTTAAGCCAGTGAACGTGCGTGCCATCTTCCAAAATCTAGGCAGGAAGAAGGTAGACACTTGATATTTTATAATGAATTTCTAGGGGGTAAAACCACTTATCCAGGTTTGTTAAAACTATATAGGTCAGGAAGATCTCACCTGATGTGTCCTGTCCCACAGGTTGTCAACTGCTCCTCATTCTCTGGAGAGAAGGTGACTTGGAAGACATCCTGGGAAAAAGCCTTCGACCTCAGCATGGTCTTCTCTTGTTTCCAGTCCCAGATAGTCAACATGTAATCTGGACTGCTTCCCACGCTGGCCAGGAGGGTCCCAGACATATTAAAGTCTATAAAGGCGTAGGCTTCTTCTGTACCCCCTGATGAAGGATAGTTGGCCATTAATTTCTATGCATCTGGGATATAAACTGTACAAGGATGATGCAATGAACCTGGAGAATTTGATCACAGTGTGATTTTTGAACCCCTGTGTGACTTTAATCCAGTTTTCTCCAGGAACCACCACAAGATGCATAAAACTCTCCCAGCCCTTTGGTTTGTCCCACTAGCAACTTCTAACATTTAGGCAACTACTCAAAGTGTGCAATCTGTTAACAAGCTACCTAAGGGTAGGCTGTATCCAAGCCACATTTTTGGACTGTAAGTTCATGGCACGTAACAACAACTAACTAACTAAGGAAACTAACAAACTACAAAATTCCCAGAACAACTCTGTAAAGGACCAATGAGAGGAGGCTGTATTGCATGGAGAATTTACACTCACTGGACACTTTAACCACTTTAGGACCGGAGGATTTTCCTGCTTTACGTCCAGGCCACTTTTTGCAACTTGGCACTGTGCGACTTTAACTGACAATTGCGCGGTCATGCAACACCGTACCCAAACGAAATTTACGTCCTTTTTTTCCCACAAACAGAGCTTTCTTTTGGTGGTATTTGATCACCTCTGTGCTTTTCATTTTTTTGCGATATTAATAAAAAAATGCGACAATTTTGAAAAAAATAACAATATTTTTCTACTTTGACAGTTAAAAAATATCCAATATATTCAATTTTTGTCATATATTTAGGCCAAAATGTATTTCTTTTGGTGGTATTTGATCACCTGTGCGATTTTTACTTTTTGCGCTATAAACAAAAAAAGAGTGACAATTTTGAAAAAATAACAATATTTTTCAAATTTTTTTATATGAAATTCCCCCAAAAAATGTAAAAATCAAAATTTAACATTTTAGGCCAATTTGTTTTCTGCTACATATTTTTGGTAAAAAAAAAAAAAAAAAATCGCAATAAGCGTATTTTGATTGATTTGCGCAAAAGTTATCGCAGCTACTAACTACAGGAAATTTATGTCATTTTTATTGTTTTTTTTTTAACTAGTAATGGCGGCGATCTGCGATTTTTTTGCGGGACTGCGACATTGCGGCGGACAGATCGGACCCCTAACTGACATTTTTGACACTTTTGGGGGTACCAGTGACATTACTACAGTAATCAGTGCTATAAATATGCACTGTTACTGTAAAAATGACACTGGCAGGGAAGGGGTTAACTTTATCGGTGATCTAAGGAGTTAATGTATGCCTGGTGCTTACTGACGAGTGTAGGGGGGAGGGGACTGTGTGACACAGGCACAGATCGCAGGTTCAGCTATGCTGAATCCTGTAATCTGTCCCTGCCTGTCACAGAGGAGATCCACCCGCTTTGTTTACACAATCGGGCGGACCTCCTCACTCGATCCCCGACGATCGGGGAAGAGTGGCGGTGATCACCGCCTCTCCTCCCCTGGCCCGACTCCCGCTGTGTCTGAATACAGCGGGAGCGAACCTCCGGCGGCGTGCACGGGTCGCCCACAAGGGGAGGAGTCCAGCGACGTAAGTCTACTTCGCTGGACGATAACGAGACGCTTTGCCACAGTACGCTCAATGTGAGCGGTCGGCAAGTGGTTAAAAGGTACACCTGTTCAATTGCTTGGTAACACAAATTGCTAATTAGCCAATTACATGGCAGCAACTCAATGCATTTAGGCATGTAGACGTGGTAAAGACAACTTGCTGAAGTTCAAACCGAACATCAGAATGGGGAAGAAAGGTGATTTAAGTGACTTAGAACCTGGTATGGTTGTTGGTGCCAGACGGGCTGGCCTGGGTATTTCAAAACCTTCTAAACCACTGTGATTTTCACACACGTTTTCTCAGATTTACAGAGAATGGTTTGAAAAAGAGAAAAATCCAGTGAGCGGCAGTTGTGTGGCAGAAAATGCCTTGTTGATGTCAGAGGTCAGAGGAAAATGGGCAGAGGTTTTAGATGATAGAAAGGCAACAGTAATTCAAATAACCACTTTTACAACCAAGGTATGCAGAATACCATCTCTGAATGCACAACACATCGAACCTTGAAGCAGATGGGCTACAGCAGCATAAGACCACACTAGGTGCCACTTCTGTCAGCCAAGAACAGGAAACTGAGGCTACAATTGGCACAGGTTCCCCAAAATTGGACAATAGAAGATTGGAAAATGTTGCCTGGTCTGAAGAGTCTCGATTTCAGCTGCAACATGCAGATGGTGGGGTCAGAATTTGGTGTAAACAACAAGAAAGCATGGATCCATCTTGCCTTGTATCACCGGTACAGGCTGGTGGTGGTGGTGTAATAATGTGGGGGATATTTTCTTGGCACCCCTTTGTACTAATTGAGCATGGTTTAAAGGCCACGGCCTACCTGAGTATTGTTGCTGACCATGTCCATCCCTTTATGACTACAGTGTCCCCATCTTCTGATGGCTCCTTCCAGCAGGATAATGCACCATGTCACAAAGCTCCAATCATCTCACCACTGGTTTCTTCAACATGACAATGAGGTCACTGTACTCCAATGGCCTCCACACTTACCACATCTCATCCAATAGAGCACCTTTGGGATGTGGTGGAACAGGAGATTGACGTCATGGATGTGCAGCCGACAAATCTGCAGCAACTGCGTGATGCTATCATGTCACTATGGACTAAAATCTCTGAGGAATGTTTCCAACACCTTGTTGAATCTATGCCACGAAGAATGAAAGCAGTTCTGAAGGCAAAAGGGGATCCAACTCGGTACTAGCAAGGTGTACCTAATAAACTGGACAGTGAGTGTATATTTGACGCCTTGTACATTCTCTTTTTTGGTGAAATAAGAGCACAACTCCAGGAGTAATTACTTCCCAAAACTGGGGATAGATGTGGGGACAGAGGACTGGCAGATACCAACAGGACGTAAGCAGCAGCTAGATCATTACAGTCATCAAATAGGTTCTTGCTTTAGCTTGCAAATTTAGAGCAGAGACAAGCAGATCAAACTTGAATCGAATTCCAAAACAAATTTGAATTCAAAAACAAGAATAGAATAAATAGAATAAAGGGAAAATAATAGAATAGAGCAAAACAGAACAAAATAAAATAAAAAATGAAATAATAGAAGAAAATATATTAGAAAATAAAGGAAAAGAATATAAAAGAATAGAACAGACTATAAAATAAAATAATAGAATAAAAAAAAGAATATAAATTAAAGGAATATAATAGATAAGATTATAATTGAATAGAACAGAAAAAAAAATTGAATAGAATAAAATAAAAAAAAGACTATAACCATCTTCTGAAATTCAAATAGAATAAATTCGAAATTTTAATAGAATAGATTAGAATAAAAAAGAATAGAAAATAATAGAATAAAATAAAATAGAAAGAATATAAGAGTCTTCAGAAATTTGAATAGAATAGATTAGAGTAGAAGTAAAAAAAGAATAGAAAATAAGAGAATATAATAGAAAAAAATATAACCGTCTTCTGAAATGTGAATTTAGAATAGAATAAATTTGAATTTGAATGCCAATTTGAATTGGAATGCCAATTCCAATTTTCCGAATTCGGTCGGAATTGAATTCCATTCGACCGAATGTGGAAAATACGAGTCTAATTTGAAAATGAATAAACAAAACAAAACTAAACAAATTCAAAAAAAATTTTAAACTAATTTAACTAAATTCAATTATTTAAAATAACAAATCGAAGTGAAACTAATTTTTGTTAGTTTTGCATATGTCTATTTGATATATAGGAGAAGTAATGACACATTACAGATTACAGCTTAAAACAAATATGTAGCAATTAGTCAAATATACATGGTTATATTTACCCCTAAGAATCCGGAATGGTTTTAGCGATGGAAATTCATAAAGGATGATGTTTGGTTTGTGTCCTTTCTCTGCCACAGCAAAATATTTCCTGCTGGGATGGACCTGGAAAAAAAGAAAGAATAAAGAGGTGTCCAAGAGTATTTATACCCATAGAGATATAACCTGTGAAATCTGGGGGTCTTCATCCATTATCATTCATAAATTGGGTTGAAAAGGAAAATATGGACATTTTGTGATTATTTTCGACATTTGAGACTTTCTTCACAATGCTGTACTATTAATAGGTGTAGCACCCTCCTAGGTAGGTGCTAAGATTAGTGTACAATAGTTTTTGGTTTCTCTGCTTAACAAAAGGCAGCTAGGTAAATTTATATGCTGTCTGCTTAACAGAGAGCGTTGATCAGCTAGTGTAGTCTGCTCAGTGTGCTCTGGCGCTGCTCATGTTGAAGTTTCACACTGTCCTAGCAAATATGGAAAGTGCTGGATTGTAGGCAAAAACCATGCAGATGGGAGAATGAATATTCATACAGCCTTGGCCAATTAGAAGGGGAGGTTCCCCTAGGCATGCTGGGTGCCTGTAGTTATGTTCAAGGAGCACATGGGATCTGGGTCATTCCTAGCAGAGGATTGCACCAGGCTGGGGGAGAGGCGCTGCCTCCCCCGGCACTTGCTGCCATGTGGCCTCAAGTGGATGACCCCCGGCACTTGCTGCCATGTGGCCTCAGGTAGGTGACCTAGGGCCCACTATTGCTGACATGCGGCCTCAGGTGGGAGGCCTGATACCCTCTATTGCTGCCATGTGGCCTCAGCTGGGTGACCTGAGGCCCTCTATTGCTGCTATGTGGCCTCAGGTAGGAGACCTGAGGGCCTCAAGTCTGTATGGCAACCCTGGTCCTACCATATCTGACAGAGGGAGAGTCTACAGTGCATCTGGTCTGATATCACGGTGTCAATAGTTCAATTCGGACTATCCTACTATATCCCTTCCCTACCCAAGTTCTCCAATAAAACTACAGAACACAACCCCTAGAGAGGTCATTTGAGTAACGAGCAGAAGTGTGTAGGTGCACCTGGTTGTGTGAATCGACCTTGTGCCTGGCATGGCGGAGCAAAAGTGGGGAAAACCTGGGCTAAATACCAGCGGATCCTGCGGGGGTAGCGCTACATAGGACTAGCAAAATGTTCTTGTTCCAGAACGGGAAGGTTGGGGTGGTCTGAGAATTGGGAGGGGGGTGGTTGCAGGTGCAGTGGTGAGAGTTAGGGGAGGGTTATTGGTTTCCGGGTCATAGGGAGTAAGGAAGGGGGATATGTGTGCTTCCAGCTGGCACAGGGTATTGGCACAGGGTAGCAGAAGTGGGGGGAGGGAGCCTAATGTAGTAGAAAATAAAAAGTCCACAGGTTTGGTGAGAGAGGGGTTACGAGGTTATCAATAAAAATAAATGCACAGAAATCTGCTCCCTAAATTAAAGTCCCATCGCTCCCTCCAAAAAAGGAGATATAATACCTTAAGGTAGACTACATATGCTAAAAAGTAGGAGGTTCAGAACTGAAATATCTTCGAAAAAAAAAAAAAAAGCACGTTGGGGCCCAAGGGGAATAGGAGGGTAAAAAGCCCCCAGACTGAAGTGGGTAAAGAGAAACTATGTTACAGTATTTTAATGAGAATTTCAAACTTTTGTATGCTTGCGCTTCCATTGTTTTGTAATAAATATAGGGATTTGTAGATTAGCCATTAGAGGGAGCTCTCAGTGGCACAGTACAATTACCGTATATACTCGAGTATAAGCCGAGTTTTTCAGCATGTTTTTTCATGCTGAAAATGCACCCCTCGGCTTATACTCGAGTCACTGGCTAGGGTGTCTTTTTAAAAATGGCACCGCTCGGCGCCGACGTGTCACTGCGCATGTGCTGCATGCCCGGGAATAGCCGAACGTGTTCGGCCTTTCCCGAGCATCGGCGGCGCATTTGCGGTGACGTATTGGCGGCGTCGGGTGGCGCGATTTTTAAATCGAAGACGCCTCACCGACAGGTATGTGAGACTCCTCCGCAGCCCCTGCATTTCCTCATGCAGTGCTGCGGGCATGGTACAGGACATTCTCCTGTACCATGCCCGCAGCACTGCATCTCCTGTGCCATGCCTGTACATACTGTGCCATGCCTGTACTTACTGTGCCATGCCTATACCTACTGTGCCATGCCTGTACATACTGTGCCATGCCTATACCTACTGTGCCATGCCTGTACATACTGTGCCATGACTATACCATCACCTGTGCTATGCATATACTATCACCTGTGCCATGCCTATACTATAACCTGTGCCATGCCTATACCATCTCCTGTACCATGACCTGTGCCATGCCTGTACCATGACCTGTGCCATGCCTATACCATCACCTGTGCCATGCCTGTACCATCACCTGTGCCCTGACCTGTGCCATGCCCTTACCATGACCTGTGCAATGCCTGTTCTATGACCTGCGCCATCTCCTGTACCATGCCGCACCCCTGTTTTGTGTCTCGTGGGGGTCCAGTTGGGTCCAGTAGCTGCTGCATTTCCCACCCTAGGCTTATACTCGGGTCAATAAGTTTTCCCACTTTTTTGTGGTAAAATTAGGGGTCTCGGCTTATATTCGGGTCGGCTTATACTCGAGTATATACGATACTTTGTCTTTCTCTTAGCAATGCTGCTCAGGGAGGACAGAATGATCAAATGAAGCAACAATATGTGTTCAATATCCTCACAGAACCCTGGGTGACAGCTTCTTGAAGATAGATTTTCCACCATGTGGTCTGAACAATATTGGGTGGGAGGAGATAAAAACATGACAGGACCGGTCTTGACCCCACCACCGAGTCTGGATAGCTCAGTCCCAGCACATCCATTATTAGGGTTAATGTGATCAGTGCTCCAACCTACGTTATCTACTGTAGATGCCCATCAACAGCACTGTGCCACCCATTTTCAAGGACAGGACTGACCCCTGAACCATTGCCTGCTCCATAGAGATGCTGGTATATTCTATATCAGAGTTTCTCAACCAGGGTTCCTCCTGAGGTTGCTGGGGGTTCCTTAAGAAATAGGAAATTTCTGCCTCTCAGATAAGTTCCCAATGACACCATTGTTCCTTTTAGCTATCTGTAAGGGGGTAATTCTTCCCAATGATGACAAGAGTAAGGAGCATTCTTCCCAATGTCACATGAATTTCCCATGAGTTGTAGGTTTTTAATTTTTAGCATGGGTTCTCCGAGACCAGAAATTTATTTCAAGGGTTCCTTTGTGTTGAAAAGGTTGAGAAAGGCTGTTCTATGTGATAATAATGTAAGCATGTTCCTCAGAAAACCAAACTAAATCAAAAGCTTTTCTTCTATGAAATATCTTTATTACTCCACTAGATTAAAAGGCTCCAAGAAAACATACCGTGACCGCTCCGATTCCGCTGCCGCTGCTGCTCCTCAGATATCGCTGTTCCTGCGTTTTCAGGGTTAGGATGATAATCACTGTACCGGCAACATACAGCAGTGTCTGGTCATCAAGTAAATGGAGGTTGGCTCTTTTGTTGCAGTCATAACCAAAAGAATGTCTGAGAAATATTAAGGAAACTAGTCTCTGACCTGAGGATCCCATCACACATTATAACAGACCCTACCTGTTCTCTAAAAGAAGACTACAGTACAGGAACTGGTCCACCTGGACTACATCCCCTGTACAATGGACCCTACCTCTTCTCTACAGGAAGACTACAGGAACTGGTCCACCTGGACTACATCCCCTATACAATGGACCCTACCTCTTCTCTACAGGAAGACTACAGGAACTGGTCCACCTGGACTACATCCCCTATACAATGGACCCTACCTCTTCTCTACAGGAAGACTACAGGAACTGGTCCACCTGGACTACATCCCCTATACAATGGACCCTACCTCTTCTCTACAGGAAGACTACAGGAACTGGTCCACCTGGACTACATCCCCTATACAATGGACCCTACCTCTTCTCTACAGGAAGACTACAGGAACTGGTCTACCTGGACTAATTCCCCTTATACAACAGACCCTACATGTTCTCTACTGGAAGACTACAGGAACTGGTCCACCTGGACTACATCCCCTTATACAACAGATCCTACTACCTGGATTACATCCCCTTATACAATAGACCCTACATGTTTGCTACAGGAAGACTACAGGAACTGGTCTACCTGGACTACATCCCCTTATACAACAGACCCCTACATGTTCTCTACAGGAGGACTACAGGAACTGGTCCACCTGGACTACATCCCCTGTACAACAGACCCTACATGTTCTCTACAGGAAGACTACAGGAACTGGTCCACCTGGACTACATCCCCTTATACAACAGACCCTACTACCTGGATTACATCCCCTTATACAACAGACCCTACATGTTTGCTACAGGAAGACTACAGGAACTGGTCTACCTGGACTGCATCCCCTGTACAACAGACTCTACTACCTGGATTACATCCCCTTATACAACAGACCCTACATGTTCTCTACAGGAAGACTACAGGAACTGGTCTACCTGGACTGCATCCCCTTTACAACAGACCCTACATGTTCTCTACAGGAAGACTACAGGAACTGGTCCACCTGGACTACATCCCCTGTACAACGGACCCTATCTCTTCTCTACAGGAAGACTACAAGAACTGGTCCACCTGGACTAAATCCCCTATACAACAGACCCCTACATGTTCTCTACAGGAAGACTACAGAAACTGGTCCACCTGGACTACACCCCCTCTATAAAACAGACCCCTACCTGTTCTTTACGGGAACTGATCCACCTGGACTACACCCCCTGTACAACAGACCCTACATGTTCTCTACATGAAGATCACAGGAACTGGTCCACCTGGACTACATACTTTCTATACAACAGACCCCTACCAGTTCTCTACAGGAACTGATCCACCTGGACTACACCCCTGTACAATAGACCCTACATGTTCTCTACAGGAAGACTACAAGAACTGATCCACCTGAACTACATCCCCTGTACAACTCCTGCCCCCTCATTGGCTTTTGCAGACGTTTCTGGGCCAATCACGGGCTTTTAAAGCCCAGTTCCTGTCCCAGTGCATTTTGGGCGGTTCTGGTGGCCGAATACCGAACTTTTGCCGCAAAAAGTTCGGTATTCGGCCGAATATCGAACATCCAATGTTCGGGTCGAACCGATGGTCGACCCGAACCGTTCGATCATCCCTAGTCCCTACCTGTTCTCTACAGAAAGACTACAGGAACTGATCCACCTGGACTACATCCCTTGTACAATGGACCCTGCCTGTTCTCTATAGGAAGACTACAGGAACTGGTCCACCTGGACTACACCTCCCTATACAACGGACCCCCTACCCGTTCTCTATAGGAAGACTACAATAACTGGTCCACCTGGACTACATCTCCTGTACAACATACCCTAAATGTTCTATATAGGAAGAATATAGGGACTGTTCCACCTGGACTACACCTCCCTATACAACAGACCCCTACATGTTCTCTACAGGAAGACTACAAGAACTGATCCACCTGAACTACAAACCCTGTACAACCAACCCTACCTGTTCTCTACAGGAAGAATATAGGGACTGATCCACCTGGACTACATCCCCTGTACTCTGGACCCTACCCGTTCTTTACAGGAAAACTACAAGAACTTATCCATCTGGACTATAAACCTTGTACAACCAACCCTACCTGTTCTATACAGGAAGATTATAGGGACTAATCCACCTGAAATAGTTTCCCTGTACAAAAGACCCTACCTGTTCTCTACAGGAAGATTACAAGAACTGATCCACGTGGACTACATCCCCTGTACAACTGACCCCCTACCTGTTCTCTACAGGAAGACTATAGGTACTAATACACCTGGACTACATCCCCTGTACAATGGTCCCTACTAGGGATGATCGAACTTTTGAAAAGTTCGGTTCGACCAGAACACCCGAACTTCACGAAAGTTCGGTTCGGATTTCAGAACCCCATTGAAATCAATGGGACCCGAACTTCTGTAATCAAAAAACACCATTTTTAAGCCCTAAAACCCAATAAATGCCCCTAAAAAGTGCCTAGGGTTCTGGGTCATGCCCCAGGGACTATTAATCACACAAAAAAAAGTTCTTAAAAATTGTCGTTTTTGATAGATAGCCAATTATTGAAAAAAAAAAAAAAAAAAAAAAAAAAAAAAAAGAGATTTCTTTGGATTTAGTGTCTGGGGGGTCTAAAAGTTGTACCTGTGAAGTTTCAGCTCTGTAGCATGTCCAGAACCAGAATTACAGCATACCAAACCTTCAAAAATGACTTTTTTGCTTAACCGCACCTTTCTTTTGCTCCTAATCAACGGCTCAGCCAATGTGTATGATGGGGACATAATGCAGTGCACTGGGAACAAGATTAGAGGTTTTTTTGGAAAAAGGTGCTGTCTCTTTAAATGTGCATATAATTAACGGGTGTATTTCCACAATGGGGCTTTTATTACCAAATGTTTCAAGAAGTCCAAAGATGTATGTAATTGCACTTTATTTCATGTAAAATGGTGTTTGGTGCACTTTAACTTGAAATCTCACAAGAAACAGACATATATGCACGGATACATTGAGGGTTAGGGGTAGGGGCCACAATGTAGTGCAGAGTGAACAAGATTAGAGATGTTTTGGATGAATACTGTTGTCTCTTGACTTTGAATAGAAGTAAAGGATGCTTAAAAATTGGGCATTTGGTGGTGCGGACGATGCCTTGACACCATATCCCTATGAAAGTGCTGGTAATGAAAGCAATAATTGCCTTTGTAAGGAAAAAAATTACAATGATATGCATCTGTGTGACAGGTGCGCAAAAATTGTTGTTTGGGTGTTGGCGGAGCCATACCACTGTAAGCCCAAAGAGCTGGTGTTGAAGAAGGCGTAAAAATTATGAAGGTGTGCACCTGTGGAACAGGTGCGCAAACATGGTAGTTTTGGTGTTGGCGGAGCCTCCCCACCATAACCCCAAAGAGCTGGCTTTGAAGGAGGCCCAAAAATTGTAAAGGTGTGCACCTGTGGAACAGGTTCGCAAACATGGTAGTTTTTGTTTAGCATAGCCTCCCCACCTTAACCCCAAAGAGCTGGTGTTGAAGGAGGCCCAAAAATTGTAAAGGTGTGCACCTGTGGAACAGGTTCGCAAACATGGTAGTTTTTGTTTAGCATAGCCTCCCCACCTTAACCCCAAAGAGCTGGTGTTGAAGGAGGCCCAAAAATTGTAAAGGTGTGCACCTGTGGAACAGGTTCGCAAACATGGTAGTTTTTGTTTAGCATAGCCTCCCCACCTTAACCCCAAAGAGCTGGTGTTGAAGGAGGCCCAAAAATTGTAAAGGTGTGCACCTGTGGAACAGGTTCGCAAACATGGTAGTTTTTGTTTAGCATAGCCTCCCCACCTTAACCCCAAAGTGCTGGTGTTGAAGGAGGCCCAAAAATTGTAAAGGTGTGCACCTGTGGAACAGGTGCGCAAACATTGTCGTTTTTGTTTTAGCATAGCCTCCCCACCTTAACCCCAAAGAGCTGGTGTTGAAGGAGGCCCAAAAATTGTAAAGGTGTGCACCTGTGGAACAGGTTCGCAAACATGGTAGTTTTTGTTTTAGCATAGCCTCCCCACCTTAACCCCAAAGAGCTGGTGTTGAAGGAGGCCCAAAAATTGTAAAGGTGTGCACCTGTGGAACAGGTTCGCAAACATGGTAGTTTTTGTTTAGCATAGCCTCCCCACCTTAACCCCAAAGAGCTGGTGTTGAAGGAGGCCCAAAAATTGTAAAGGTGTGCACCTGTCGAACAGGTGCGCAAACATTGTCGTTTTTGTTTAGCATAGCCTCCCCACCTTAACCCCAAAGAGCTGGTGTTGAAGGAGGCCCAAAAATTGTAAAGGTGTGCACCTGTGGAACAGGTGCGCAAACATTGTCGTTTTTGTTTTAGCATAGCCTCCCCACCTTAACCCCAAAGAGCTGGCGTTGAAGGAGGCCCAAAAATTGTAAAGGTGTGCACCTGTGGAACAGGTGCGCAAACATTGTCGTTTTTGTTTTAGCATAGCCTCCCCACCTTAACCCCAAAGAGCTGGTGTTGAAGGAGGCCCAAAAATTGTAAAGGTGTGCACCTGTGGAACAGGTGCGCAAACATTGTCGTTTTTGTTTTAGCATAGCCTCCCCACCTTAACCCCAAAGAGCTGGTGTTGAAGGAGGCCCAAAAATTGTAAAGGTGTGCACCTGTGGAACAGGTGCGCAAACATTGTCGTTTTTGTTTTAGCATAGCCTCCCCACCTTAACCCCAAAGAGCTGGTGTTGAAGGAGGCCCAAAAATTGTAAAGGTGTGCACCTGTGGAACAGGTGCGCAAACATTGTCGTTTTTGTCATAACCAAAATGAGGTTCTGTGAACGTAAAGAGAATGAGAGGAGGGTTTGAGGGTGGCACCATGGTCCAGGCTTAAACTGAGGCTCAACTGCCACATCACAACGATAGCCTAGTCTACAAGGTCTGCATCAGGTGCATCAAAGCTTGATATCCACGACTGATTCATCTTAATGAATGTCAAACGGTCGACTGAGTCGGTGGAGAGTCTAGTTCGATGGTCTGTGACGAATCCTCCTGCTGCGCTGAATGCCCGTTCCGATAGGACACTGGAAGCAGGGCAGGCCAACAACTCCATGGCATACTGGGCCAGTTCTGGCCAGTGGTCTAATCTTAAGACCCAGTATGCCAGTGGATCGGATTCGTCACATGAAAAGCCCTCTGTGTCACTTTGTGCCCTCACGTAATCGTCCACCATGTGATGCAGACGGTGTCGATGCGATGTGGCAGCTGAGAGGCCTGGGCGGTGAGGACTAAAAAAAGACCGAAAGGCATCCGTCAACCGCACGCCTTCTCCAACGCTCCTCTCGTGACCACCAGTAGAATCCATGGTAGGTTGTCCCCGCCCCTGCACCCTACGGGAGTCGGGGAACATGTTCACCAGATTCCTCTTGAGACTGTCCTCAAGGGATTTGATCCTGTGGACTCTATGGGTGGATGGGAAAAGCTCCGAGACTTTACACTTGTACCGGGGGTCAAGTAGGGTGGCCAACCAATAGTGGTTAGTCTCTTTAATGGCCTTGATTCTGGGGTCCTTTCGCAGGCTCTGGAGCATGATGTTTCCCATGCGTCGCAAATTAGCGAAGGCCTGAGAAGCTGACTCCTCGGGGTCACTCATAACGACATTATCTTCAACGGGCTCCTCCTCCTCCCAGCCACGTACTACTCCAAAGTGTCCCGAGGGAGTCAAACTAGGCCTTGCAGATTGCCGCATGTCTTCCTCCTCCTCCTCCTCAAACCCTGCAAAAGTTCCCGCAGAATCGTCCTCCTCCTCCTCTTCCACCCCTGGATCCTGCTCGGGCCTCTGGGAGCTAGGCATAATGGGGTCAGGATTCTCAGGATAAAGGGGGCCTTGAGAGGCAAGGAAGTCCTCCTCTTCCTCCTGCTGCTCTGCCTCCAGTGCCCTGTCCATAATGCCACGCAGAGTGTGCTCCAACAAAAACAGTACCGGTAGGGTGTCACTGATGCATGCGCTGTCCCGGCTGACCATCCTTGTGGCCTCCTCAAATGGCGAGAGGACAGCGCATGCATCCTTAATCAAAAGCCACTGCCGTGGTGAAAAGAAGCCCAGGCGCGCAGAGCCAGTGCTGGTGCCGTACTCGCATAGGTATTCATTGAGGGCCCTCTGCTGCGTGTACAGGCGCTGCAGCATAGCCAAGGTGGAGTTCCAGCGGGTGGGCATGTCACAGATGAGGCGGTGTACCGGCAGGTGAAACTCGCGCTGCACTTCGGCCAAACGTGCAGTGGCACTGTACGACCGCCTGAAGTGACTGCACACCCTTCTTGCCATCCTTAGCACATCCTGCATTCCCGGGTACGAGTTCAAAAACCGCTGTACCACGAGATTCAGGACATGCGCCAGGCATGGCACATGGGTTAACTTTCCCTGACGAAGGGCGGCCAGGAGGTTTGACCCATTATCAGTAACCACCATCCCTGGCTGCAGCTGGCGTGGTGTCAACCACCTCTGGGCCTGTGCCTGCAGAGCCCCAAGAATCTGAGGGGCAGTGTGCTGCCTGTCCCCTAGACACACAAGCTGCAGCACTGCGTGACACCTTTTGGCCTGAGACATAGAATAGCCCTTTGAACGTTTACGTGGTATCTCATCATATTCAAAGGACCATTCTGCAGAGGAGGGCATGGAGGAGGTAGAGGAGGAGGAGCAGGAGGGGGTAGAAGTGATCGATCTACCCGGATCAGCGACACCACCAGCTGTTTGCAGACGTGGGGGCAACACTGGCTGCAGCACCGAGCCCTGGCTACAATCCCTTCCACTGGCAAGCAGTGTCACCCAGTGAGCAGTGACAGAAATGTACCGTCCCTGCCCATGTTTGCTTGACCAAGTGTCAGCCGTCAAGTGTATCTTACGGCTGACTGACTTGGCCAGGGATGACACTACATTGCCTTCCACATGTTGGTATAGGGATGGCAGGGCCTTACGGGAAAAGTAATGCCGACTTGGCACCTGCCACTGTGGAACTGCACATTTTGCGAAGTCACGGAAGGGAGCAGACTCTACCAGGTTAAATGGTAATAGTTGCAGAGCCAGTAGTTTAGCCAAACTACTGTTTAGACGCTGGGCATGTGGGTGGCGGGGAGTATACATTTTTTTTCGTTCCAGCATGTGTGGAATCGAAATTTGGCGTCTAGATGATACAGCTGGTGGTGTGCTGGAGGTAGATGCGACACTGCCTGCTATATCATCATCCCTGCCAGTGGAGGCTGCCAACAGGTGACGAGTGACTATAGCAGGGCCAGGAACAGACTGATGTGCAGGTGGAGCAGGTGGAGCAGATGGAGCATGAGGAGGAGCGCGAGGAGAACTAGGAGGCCGACTGACCAATCTTTGGCCCTTTTGTGGGTTCTTTAAATGCTCCTGCCAACGGGCCGAGTGGTGGGTTGTCAAATGCCTGTTTAGGCAGCTTGTACCCAGGTGGTTGACATTTTTGCCACGTTTTATACCCTTCTTACAAATCTTGCAGATCGCAACTGTTTTATCTGCATGGGATGTCTCGAAAAAGGCCCAGCAAGATGAGGTGTGTATAGTGGCCCGGGAGACAACAGGTGCGGCCTTAGATGGAGTAGGCCGTCTGCTCTCCCCTCTTGCTTGCTCTGCCTCCTCCTCAACCTCAGACCCAACATCTGACTCCATCAAAGACTGAGCATCAGGCCTGGCCTGGGAGACAACAGGTGCGGCCTTAGATGGAGCGGGCCGTCTGCTCTCCCCTCTTGTTTGCTCTGCCTCCTCCTCAACCTCAGACCCAACATCTGATTCTATCAAAGACTGAGCATCAGGCCTGGCCTGGGAGACAACAGGTGCGGCCTTAGATGGAGCGGGCCGTCTGCTCTCCCCTCTTGTTTGCTCTGCCTCCTCCTCAACCTCAGACCCAACATCTGATTCTATCAAAGACTGAGCATCAGGCCTGGCCTGGGAGACAACAGGTGCGGCCTTAGATGGAGTAGGCCGTCTGCTCTCCCCTCTTGTTTGCTCTGCCTCCTCCTCAAACTCAGACCCAACATCAGACTCCATAAAGGACTGAGCATCAGGCTGGAGTAGATGGCCGACACTGTGGTCAAACAGCTCAGCTGACTCCTCTGCCATGTCTGAAATTGGGTCTAAGGGAGGACATGAGGTGGACATGGACTCATCTGTATTTGTTCTGACAACTGCAGAAGACTGACCACTTTTCTCTGCCTGGGTCACTGTAGTTGCAGATGATGCCGATGATGAGGGTTTGTTCATATAGTCCACCACCTCCTGTACATACTGTGGACGTATAGCTTGGCCACTGCCGGAGAACAATCCAAATGGTGGCCTGGCTGAGGACTGACCACCACGTCCACCCCTGCCTCTAGACACCCTAGAAGCTGTGCCCCTTTCCGCAGCAGGGCCACGTATGCCTTTTCTTGGTCTACCAGGCATATTTGTCACTGATGCGTTGGCAACTGTGTGCGGTGAAAAACGCACACTGCTATGCGACCCACAGTTGTCGCTGGATACAGCACAGCAGTTGCGGTTCACGCACAGTAGCAAAGCCTTTTGCACAGTGGACCTAACGCTTTGAACAACAGGCGTTAGGTTGTCACTGATGCGTTGGCAACTGTGTGCGGTGAAAAACGCACACTGCTATGCGACCCACAGTTGTCGCTGGATACAGCACAGCAGTTGCGTGTCACGCACAGTTGCAAAGGCTTTTGTACAGTGCACCTAACGCTTTGAACAACAGGCGTTAAGTTGTCACTGATGCGTTGGCAACTGTGTGCGGTGAAAAACGCACACTGCTATGCGACCCACAGTTGTCGCTGGATACAGCACAGCAGTTGCGGTTCACGCACAGTAGCAAAGCCTTTTGCACAGTGGACCTAACGCTTTGAACAACAGGCGTTAGGTTGTCACTGATGCGTTGGCAACTGTGTGCGGTGAAAAACGCACACTGCTATGCGACCCACAGTTGTCGCTGGATACAGCACAGCAGTTGCGGTTCACGCACAGTAGCAAAGCCTTTTGCACAGTGGACCTAACGCTTTGAACAACAGGCGTTAGGTTGTCACTGATGCGTTGGCAACTGTGTGCGGTGAAAAACGCACACTGCTATGCGACCCACAGTTGTCGCTGGATACAGCACAGCAGTTGCGTGTCACGCACAGTTGCAAAGGCTTTTGTACAGTGCACCTAACGCTTTGAACAACAGGCGTTAAGTTGTCACTGTATTTTGCTGCCTAGCAAGCACGTATACCTGCTGTGATACAGCAGCACTGTGCCACGTGCTCACTAAACAGAACCCTCACACTTTCCCTACAGAAACTAAATTTTCAAATCTAACTAATGTAGTACAAAGTTCCCTAACTACACTAGATATCCCTTTCCACTAAATAGAAAGCTCCATACAGCAGAAGACTGACACTGTCCCTTAAGTTTTTTTTTTTTTTTTTTAACTCTAAGAACCAGCACAATCGCTGTATCTAACTACACTGGCTGTAAGCTAAATACAATTCTGCTATATGGAGCTTTAGAACCACTCGATATGTAGGAAATGTAGTGTAGCAAGCAGGAGTCAGACAGAACTGCTTCAACTCTCTTCAACAGGCTCTGGATAACTGTGCTAGGGGTTAGGCGGGGCCATCTTATATAGTGTGGGGCGTATTCACTCCTGATTGGCCTCTGGTCCCCGTAGTCACTCCAATCACGTTCCTAGGAGACTCCTGCCCCCTCATTGGCTTTTGCAGACGTTTCTGGGCCAATCACGGGCTTTTAAAGCCCAGTTCCTGTCCCAGTGCATTTTGGGCGGTTCTGGTGGCCGAATACCGAACTTTTGCCGCAAAAAGTTCGGTATTCGGCCGAATATCGAACATCCAATGTTCGGGTCGAACCGATGGTCGACCCGAACCGTTCGATCATCCCTAGTCCCTACCTGTTCTCTACAGAAAGACTACAGGAACTGATCCACCTGGACTACATCCCTTGTACAATGGACCCTGCCTGTTCTCTATAGGAAGACTACAGGAACTGGTCCACCTGGACTACACCTCCCTATACAACGGACCCCCTACCCGTTCTCTATAGGAAGACTACAATAACTGGTCCACCTGGACTACATCTCCTGTACAACATACCCTAAATGTTCTATATAGGAAGAATATAGGGACTGTTCCACCTGGACTACACCTCCCTATACAACAGACCCCTACATGTTCTCTACAGGAAGACTACAAGAACTGATCCACCTGAACTACAAACCCTGTACAACCAACCCTACCTGTTCTCTACAGGAAGAATATAGGGACTGATCCACCTGGACTACATCCCCTGTACTCTGGACCCTACCCGTTCTTTACAGGAAAACTACAAGAACTTATCCATCTGGACTATAAACCTTGTACAACCAACCCTACCTGTTCTCTACAGGAAGAATATAGGGACTGATCCACCCAGACTACATCCCCTGTACTCTGGACCCTACCCGTTTTTTACAGAAAAACTACAAGAACTTATCCACCTGGACTACATCCCGTGTACAACAGACCCCTACATGTTCTCTACAGGAAGAACAAAGAAGCTGACCCCCCCAGGGATATGTTCCTCTAAACGGCAGCACTATTTTCAAGAAATTACTCACCTGGGCTATGGTCCCCTGTAAGTGCAACAGATCCTACCTGTATAGGAAAGGAGTTCACGTGCCTGGACTATGGTCCTCTGTACAGCAGACCTATTCTCCAGGGAACTATTCCTCTTCTCTACAGATAGACTACAGAACGTGACCCACCTGGGTTATGTTACCTGTACAACAGACCCTGCCTGTAACCTGCAGGAATACTACAGGAGATAACCCAGCTGGGCTATGCCTCCCCGTACAACAGATCCTATCTGTTCTCTACAGGAAGAATAAGGAAGTTGACCCCCATAGCCTATGTGCCTCTGTACATTAGCACTTTCTAGGGAACTATTCCCAGGGCAGCCATCGGGGGGGACAGCCCATACACATGAAGGGGGCCCGGGCATTCAGAGGGGCCCGGCCGCCCAGGCCCCAACCATTGAGAGTTGTTGCTGCTGTAGTAACTAGCAATTGCTAAAGCAGGGCGGCTGCAGAGTAAGCTGACGCAGCTGAAGGGATGTCTCTTTGCTCGATTGGGATGTCTCCTTGCTGAATATATGGGGCCATCTCTTTACTGGATTAGGATGTGTCCTTGCTGAATATATATGGGGCCGTCTCTTTACTGGATTGGGATGTCTCCTTGCTGAATATATGAGGCCGTCTCTTTACTGGATTGGGATGTGTCCTTGCTGAATATATGAGGCCGTCTCTTTACTGGATTGGGATGTCTCTTTGCTGAATATATGGGGATTCTCTTTACTGGATTGGGATGTTTTAGGCTGAATATATGGGGACGTCTCTTTACTGGATTGGGATGTGTCTTTGCTGAATATATGGGGATGTCTCTTTACTGGATTGGGATGTCTCTTTGCTGAATATATGGGGATGTCTCTTTACTGGATTGAGATGTCTCTTTGCTGAATATATGGGGATGTCTCTTTGCTGGATTGGGATGTCTCTTTGCTGAATATATGGGGATGTCTCTTTACTGGATTGAGATGTCTCTTTGCTGAATATATGAGGATGTCTCTTTGCTGGATAGGATTAATTTTTATGTATTAAGTTATAAGAGTGGTAAAATAGAAGTGGGTGCACTGAAGGACTCGGTGGGATGGCCAGTGGGCGGATTCAGTGGGACGGCCAGAGGGCGGGCCCTGGGGAATGTTGGTGATCGGGCCCAGAGGGGTCCGTGCCTAAAAATGTGTGAGGGGCCCCGAAATTTCTGATGGCTGCCCTGACTATTCCTATTCTCCACTGTAAGATTATAGCGAGTGATCCACCTAGGCTTTGAAGAACAGATCCTACCTGTTCTCCACATGAAAAAAATACAGGAGATGACCCACCTGGTCCAGGTTCTTCTGTATAACAGATACTACCTTCTCTCTACAGAAGTGATGCACCTGGACTATGGTCCCTTGTTCAGCCTTTATAGATAGACCCCTGTGGAGTATAATAGACTCTTCTTTCTGAATTTAGAAGGATACAGGAGTTGGAGGACTCCACTTGGGATTCCTGAGTCCGGGGTGATGTACGGCTGGGAGCAGATGCTCTCATAATCGTAGTAGAAGTCTTCTGGAATCTTCTCCTCCATTTCCTCCTCCTCCTCATTTTCACCTTCTTCTGGTTTTGGTTGTTCACTGGGTTGCTCATTGGTTAGTGACTCAGGTACTTGGCCTATATCCACAAAAACAATCTCATAGTCATACAGAAATAAAAATATACCACCTTGATTACTGTGCTAACTAACAAAAGTATTCACACACAGCGCACTGTGTTAGGAGCAGGCAGGCGGGGCATTGAGCTCCACTGCCGCTCCCACACCGCCGGTTGCCGTGTGTGCTGTTCTGTATGGGAGGCGGCGCCTCGGGGTAGGAGTCGGATTGAGTGGAGCAGTTATCAGAGTGCAGTGCATCGCATCGGAGCTGAGCACCAGGATCAGTCACCAGGTAGGCCAGACACTGCTTGATGGCTTATTTTAGGCCTGGTTGGCGACCCACATTTGCACAGGCATAGCAGCCCTTTGATTCGAATGGGCTGCTATGCCTGTGTTTTCCGCTGAAAAAAGGTGCATGCAGCATTTAAAAAAAGTGGCCTTGAAATTCATCCTGCTTTTGCATCATGGGACTTACCTACAGTTCCTGCACACGTAAACTGTTTTTAAATGCTGGGCCCACGTATATAAAAATGCAGAAAGCTTGCCATGCAGGTAAGTCGCATGGTGCAAAAACAGGACGGATTTCAAGGCCACTGGATTTTTTAAAATGCTGCATGCACCTTTTTTCTGCGGAAAACGAGGGCATAGCAGCCCATTCAAATCAATGGGCTGCTATGCATGTGCAAATGTGGGCCGCCAACCCGCATACATGTGAACCACCAACCCGCATACATGTGAACCACCAACCCGCATACATGTAAACCACAAACCCGCATACATGTGAACCACCAACCCACATACATGGGAACCACCAACCCGCATACATGTAAACCAGGCCTAAAGCAACAGTAAAGTAATTCATAGATAAAAACACCGCTCCTCCTGCAGGTTTAACCACTACTGGACCGCAAGGATTTGCCCCCTTAATGACCAGGCCATCGGATCGGAGCCGAGCGCCAGGACCAGTCATTACCAGGTAGGCCAGACACTGCTTGATGACTTATTTTAGGCCTGGTTGGCGACCCACATTTGCACAGGCATAGCAGCCCATTGATTCCCGCTGAAAAAAGGTGCATGCAGAAGTTTAAAAAATCCAATGGCCATGAAATCCATCCTGCTTTTCCACCAACTGTGTTTTTAAATGCTGGGCCCATGTATACAAAAACGCAGAAAGCTTGCCAGTGCAGGAACTGCAGGTAAGTCGCATGGTGCAAAAGCAGGATGGATTTCAAGGCCACTGCATTTTTTTAAATGCTGCATGCACATTTTTTCTGCGGAAAACGAGAGGGCATAGCAGTCCATTCAAATCAATGGGCTGCTATGCCTGTGCAAATGTGGGCCGCCAACCAACATACATGTTACCCAGGCCTAAAGCAATAGTAAAGTAATTTACAAATATAAACTGCGACGGGCGGTCGGGAACCAGTTAAGTCATACCGCACTACTATAACACTGTGATGTGTAAAGGAGCACTGTGATGTGAAAATGGCTGCAAGTGGGTCCCGAAAAATATTTGTATTCAGAAGTGGGTCTCGGCCCAAAAAAGTTTGGGAAGCCCTGCACTAGAGACCCAGGATTAACCCTTTTGTGACCAGAGGCTATTGAAGCCTATATGCCTTTAACAGTGTCAGTAGGATTCAGCTAACTTGGACCTAATTCGATGTATAATTTACACATCTAAATAAATTTATAGATTTCTGTATTTTGTTATAGAGTGAGGAATCTTCCAATGGGGACACTCAGATTTCGGCACCTCAGTGACGCCATGTCCGGTTAGCAGTGGAACGCATGCGGAAGTGCGCGTACCACGCTGGTATCCACACTAGCCAAACTGAACGGCTGCCTTTCTCTGCATTATTTAGGCTAAGGAATGCGGTTGTTTATCTGGAACATTGGAAGTGTTTTATCTGCTTATGAATAGAGTTGAGCGGACACCTGGATGTCCGTGTTCCACCGGTTCGGCTGAACTTTAAAAAAAAGTCCGGGTCCGTGTCCCGGACTTTTGCCGAACTTTTCCCGGACACCGAACCCCATTGAAGTCAATGGGGACCCGAACTTTCAGGCACTAAAATGGCTCTAAAACACCA
This sequence comes from Pelophylax lessonae, assembly GCF_965119305.1. Lineage (NCBI taxonomy): Eukaryota > Metazoa > Chordata > Amphibia > Anura > Ranidae > Pelophylax > Pelophylax lessonae. The sequence goes on from NC_138769.1 coordinate 22,185,705, forward strand.
AAGGAAAGGGCTAGAGTGCTGCAAATGGCAGCAAAACGTAATTAAGAGCATGGCAAGTGCTCTGCAAACAAATGTGGATAGGGAAATAACTTAAAACAACAAAAAAAAAAACAGAAAAATAAAACAATGTTCTTCATCTCTGAAGGACGAGGCCCATATGGAGTAGGAGGGAGGTTGAGGTGGTGGTGGATGTGGCGGTGTCATAGGCGTGCGCACAGGGTGTGCCGGGTGTGCCTGGGCACACCCTAATCACCTAGGGCACATAGCATTATCACTCTGTTTGCCAGTGAGGAGATGGGAAAGATCTCCCTCGGACCTGCTCTGCTCTATTTCTCTTTGCCAGCAGGGAGAGTAATGTATCGGGGCCATGTACATGTAGGCAAACACATGCATGTGTATTTCAACTTTGGGGTGCACACCCTAATGCAATAGGCTGCGCACACCTATGGGCGGTGTAGGTGGAAGCGGCAGTGGAGGAGGACCAGGGCCGGATTAAGAGCATCATGGGCTTGGTGCTGAGGATTTTAAAGGGCCTTAAGGGCCGTGCCTTGGCATGCACCCAGAGGAGGAAGCCCATAAACACATCCATGCATCGGCAACTGTCCCTCCTTGTCCGGCCTTCGCGCTGTGTGGGGAGGTTCTGAGGGTGCTGCCTGGGGAAGCGAGCATAGAAGCCAGACTTCTGTGTTTACAAGTGACAGAAGAGCGGTAACAGTGAATATGGCCAACCCGGGGCCTATATAAAAGGTAGGGGCTATTGGAGCTGCAGCTCCAATAGCCCCTACGTTAATCTGGCCCTGAGGAGGAGGACGAGGTAGCCAACACTGCTTCTTTTCACAAATTTTAAATGAGGGTACACCCCAAAAGAGTGAGAAAGAGCAAAAATGGAACAATGGGTGGGTAAGGTCGGTATCCATTGCTATTCTGCACAAGGTACAGAAGAGTCCCGTGGGATCCATGCCTGGTTCATTTTAATGAACGTGAGCTTGTCCACATTGTCTCTGGACAGGCGGCTGCACTTGTCTGTTATAACGCCCCCAGCCGTGCTAAATACCCGTTCAGATAATACACTGGCTGCAGGGCACGCCAGCACCTCCAAGGCGTAAAGGGCAAGCTCAGGCCATGTGCCCAATTTGGAGACCCAGAAGTTGAAGGGGGCAGACCCGTCATTCACTACATGTAGGCGTGTGCACACATACTGCTCCACCATGTTGGTAAAATGCTGCCTCCTGCTAAGACGTTCCATCTGAGCTGCTGGTGCTGCTGTTTGTTGTGGCGTGCTGACAAAGCTTTTCCACATTTCGGCCATGCTAACCCTGCCTTCTGAGGTGCTGGCGGTGCCCTGGTTGCGTTGGCGACCTCCTCCTCCTCCTCCTCCTCCTCTGCCTTGTGCTTCCACTGTGGCCCCGCTGTCAGATGGGAATGCCAGCAGCATCGCGTCTACCAGCGTGCGCTTGTACTCGCGCATCTTGCGATCGCGCTCCAGTGAGTGAATTAAGGACGGTACGTTGTCCTTGTAACGGGGATCCAGCAGCGTGGCCACCCAGTAATCAGCACAAGTTAGAATGTGGGCAACTCGGCGGTCGTTGTGGAGACACTGCAGCATGTAATCGCTCATGTGTGCCAGGCTGCCCAGAGGCAACAAAAGGCTGTCCTCTGTGGGAGGTGTATCGTCCGTGTCCTCTGTATCCCCCCAGCCACGCACCAGTGATGGCCATGAGCTGGCCTGGGTGCCACCCTGCTGTGAACATGGTTCCATCTCCTCCTCCAGCTCCTCCTCCTCCTCCTCATCCTCCAGAACTGTGCCCCTGCTGGACAATTGTGTCCCTGGCGTTTGTGTGTGCAGGAACCCACCCTCGGAGCCCCTTGCGAATGACTGCCCTGAAAGCCTTGGAAATGTTACCTCTTCATCCTCCTCCTCTTCCTCCTCCTCATCCTGTGCCACATCCTCTTCCATCATCGCCCGAATTGTTTTTTCAAGGAGGCATAGAAGTGGGATAGTTAAGCTGAGAACGGCGTCATCGGCACTGGCCATGTTGGTGGAGTACTCAAAACAGCGCAACAAGGCACACAGGTCTCGCATGGAGGCCCAGTTATTGGTGGTGAAGTGGTGCTGTTCCGCAGAGCAACTCACGCGTGCGTGCTGCAGCTGAAACTCCACTATGGCCTGCTGCTGCTGGCACAGTCTTTGCAGCATGTGCAAGATGGAGTTCCACCTTGTGGGCACATCACAAATGAGGCGGTGAGCGGGAAGGCCGAAGTTACGCTGCAGCGCTGACAGGCGAGCAGCAGCAGGGTGAGAACGCCAAAAGTGCGCACAGACGGCCCGCACTTTCTGCAGCAGCTCTGACATATCGGGGTAGTTTTTAAGGAACCTCTGCACCACCAAATTCAGCACATGCGCCAGGCAAGGGATGTGCGTCAAACCGGCTAGGCCCAGAGCTGCTATGAGATTTCGCCCGTTATCGCACACCACCAGGCCGGGCTTGAGGCTCGCTGGCAGCAACCACTCATTTGTCTGCTGTTCCATGCTCCTCCACAACTCCTGCGCGGTGTGTGGTTTGTCCCCCAAACAGGCAAGTTGTAAAACTGCCTGCTGTCGTTTACCCCTGGCCGTGCTGAAGTTGGTGGTGAAGGTGTTACGCTGTGCGGATGAGGAGGCGGTAGAGGATGAGGAAGCGGAGTAGGAGGAGTTAGGAACAGGAGGCAAACTGAAGCGCCCTGCAATCCTCGGTGGTGGAAGGACATGCGCCAAATTGCTATCCGCCTCAGGCCCATCCGCCACTGCATTTACCCAGTGTGCCGTTAGGGAGATATAACGCCCCTGACCGTGCTTACTGGTCCACGTATCGGTAGTTAGGTGGACCTTGGCACAGATGGCGTTGCGCAGTGCGCACCTGATTTTTTCCCCCACTTGGTTGTGCAGGGAAGGGATGGCTTGCCTGGAAAAAGTAGTGGCGGCTGGGCACGACGTACTGTGGGACAGCCACCGACATAAGGTTTTTAAAACTGTGCGTCTCCACCAGACGGAATGACAGCATTTCAAAGGCCAAGAATTTTGAAATGCTGGCATTCAGGGCCAGGGATCGCGGGTGGGTAGGGGGGTACTTCCTCTTCCTCTCAAGTGTTTGGGAGATGGAAAGCTGAACGCTTCCACGGGACATTGTGGAGATGGTTGGTGACCCAGGTGGTGGTGTTGCTGACAGATCGTCTGTTTGCGGGGTGGCAGGTGCCGGTATCACTACAGATGTGGCTGGAGCGGCCGAGACTGCAGCAGAAGAGGAAGCAGGATGAGCCAGAGACGTTTCTTGGTTTTGAAGGTGTCTACTCCACTGCAGCTCGTGCTTTGCACTTAGATGCCTGATCATGCAGGTTGTGCTCAGGTTGAGAAGGTTTATGCCTCGCTTCAGGCTCTGATACAGACTATCCCGCAATTTAATTTTTTACACTCAAAGAGGGTGTATATTGAATAGCGAAATAGGACAAATTTTACAAAACGGTGTATCTCACACGTACAAACACAAACTAGGCCCCGATTACAATTTTTTCTACCCTAAAGGCAGGATGAGGAAGGGCAGGGCACGCTGCAGGGCACGCCAGCACCTCCAAGGCGTAAAGGGCAAGCTCAGGCCATGTGCCCAATTTGGAGACCCAGAAGTTGAAGGGGGCAGACCCGTCATTCACTACATGTAGGCGTGTGCACACATACTGCTCCACCATGTTGGTAAAATGCTGCCTCCTGCTAAGACGTTCCATCTGAGCTGCTGGTGCTGCTGTTTGTTGTGGCGTGCTGACAAAGTTTTTCCACATTTTGGCCATGCTAACCCTGCCTTCTGAGGTGCTGGCGGTGCCCTGGTTGCGTTGGCGACCTCCTCCTCCTCCTCCTCCTCTGCCTTGTGCTTCCACTGTGGCCCCGCTGTCAGATGGGAATGCCAGCAGCATCGCGTCTACCAGCGTGCGCTTGTACTCGCGCATCTTGCGATCGCGCTCCAGTGAGTGAATTAAGGACGGTACGTTGTCCTTGTAACGGGGATCCAGCAGCGTGGCCACCCAGTAATCAGCACAAGTTAGAATGTGGGCAACTCGGCGGTCGTTGTGGAGACACTGCAGCATGTAATCGCTCATGTGTGCCAGGCTGCCCAGAGGCAACAAAAGGCTGTCCTCTGTGGGAGGTGTATCGTCCGTGTCCTCTGTATCCCCCCAGCCACGCACCAGTGATGGCCATGAGCTGGCCTGGGTGCCACCCTGCTGTGAACATGGTTCCATCTCCTCCTCCAGCTCCTCCTCCTCCTCCTCATCCTCCAGAACTGTGCCCCTGCTGGACAATTGTGTCCCTGGCGTTTGTGTGTGCAGGAACCCACCCTCGGAGCCCCTTGCAAATGACTGCCCTGAAAGCCTTGGAAATGTTACCTCTTCATCCTCCTCCTCTTCCTCCTCCTCATCCTGTGCCACATCCTCTTCCATCATCGCCCGAATTGTTTTTTCAAGGAGGCATAGAAGTGGGATAGTTAAGCTGAGAACGGCGTCATCGGCACTGGCCATGTTGGTGGAGTACTCAAAACAGCGCAACAAGGCACACAGGTCTCGCATGGAGGCCCAGTTATTGGTGGTGAAGTGGTGCTGTTCCGCAGAGCGACTCACGCGTGCGTGCTGCAGCTGAAACTCCACTATGGCCTGCTGCTGCTGGCACAGTCTTTGCAGCATGTGCAAGATGGAGTTCCACCTTGTGGGCACATCACAAATGAGGCGGTGAGCGGGAAGGCCGAAGTTACGCTGCAGCGCTGACAGGCGAGCAGCAGCAGGGTGAGAACGCCAAAAGTGCGCACAGACGGCCCGCACTTTCTGCAGCAGCTCTGACATATCGGGGTAGTTTTTAAGGAACCTCTGCACCACCAAATTCAGCACATGCGCCAGGCAAGGGATGTGCGTCAAACCGCCTAGGCCCAGAGCTGCTATGAGATTTCGCCCGTTATCGCACACAACCAGGCCGGGCTTGAGGCTCGCTGGCAGCAACCACTCATTTGTCTGCTGTTCCATGCTCCTCCACAACTCCTGCGCGGTGTGTGGTTTGTCCCCCAAACAGGCAAGTTGTAAAACTGCCTGCTGTCGTTTACCCCTGGCCGTGCTGAAGTTGGTGGTGAAGGTGTTACGCTGTGCGGATGAGGAGGCGGTAGAGGATGAGGAAGCGGAGTAGGAGGAGTTAGGAACAGGAGGCAAACTGAAGCGCCCTGCAATCCTCGGTGGTGGAAGGACATGCGCCAAATTGCTATCCGCCTCAGGCCCATCCGCCACTGCATTTACCCAGTGTGCCGTTAGGGAGATATAACGCCCCTGACCGTGCTTACTGGTCCACGTATCGGTAGTTAGGTGGACCTTGGCACAGATGGCGTTGCACAGTGCACACCTGATTTTTTCCCCCACTTGGTTGTGCAGGGAAGGGATGGCTTGCCTGGAAAAAGTAGTGGCGGCTGGGCACGACGTACTGTGGGACAGCCACCGACATAAGGTTTTTAAAACTGTGCGTCTCCACCAGACGGAATGACAGCATTTCAAAGGCCAAGAATTTTGAAATGCTGGCATTCAGGGCCAGGGATCGCGGGTGGGTAGGGGGGTACTTCCTCTTCCTCTCAAGTGTTTGGGAGATGGAAAGCTGAACGCTTCCACGGGACATTGTGGAGATGGTTGGTGACCCAGGTGGTGGTGTTGCTGACAGATCGTCTGTTTGCGGGGTGGCAGGTGCCGGTATCACTACAGATGTGGCTGGAGCGGCCGAGACTGCAGCAGAAGAGGAAGCAGGATGAGCCAGAGACGTTTCTTGGTTTTGAAGGTGTCTACTCCACTGCAGCTCGTGCTTTGCACTTAGATGCCTGATCATGCAGGTTGTGCTCAGGTTGAGAAGGTTTATGCCTCGCTTCAGGCTCTGATACAGACTATCCCGCAATTTAATTTTTTACACTCAAAGAGGGTGTATATTGAATAGCGAAATAGGACAAATTTTACAAAACGGTGTATCTCACACGTACAAACACAAACTAGGCCCCGATTACAATTTTTTCTACCCTAAAGGCAGGATGAGGAAGAGGAGTAGGAGGAGCAGGCAGGAGGCAGACTGAAGCACCCTCAAAACCTCGGCAGTATGAGATGCGCCCCAAAAATTTGAAAGGTGTATCTCACACGTACCGACACAGACTATCCCGCAATTTAATTGATCCCCAAAGGTTTTTATTGAATAGCGGAATAGGAAATATGATCCAAAAAGTGTATGCATCTCACACGTACACAACCACACTAGGCCCCAATTACTATTGTTTGTACCCCTAAAAGGATGGATGAGGAGTAGGAGTATGGAACAGGCAGCACCCTCAAATCTTCAGAAGTATGAAATTGTGTTCACTGTACCCCACAAAGATTGTGTTCACTGCACTCCAAAAAGATTGTGTTCACTGCACCCCAAAAAGATTATGTTCACTGCACCCCACAAAGATTGTGTTCACTGCACCCCAAAAGAATTTTGTTCACTGCACCCCAAAAAGATTGTGTTCACTGCACCCCACAAAGATTGTGTTCACTGCACCCCAAAAGGATTTTGTTCACTGCACCCCACAAAGATTGTGTTCACTGCACCCCACAAAGATTGTGTTCACTGCACCCCAAAAGGATTTTGTTCACTGCACCCCACAAAGATTGTGTTCACTGCACCCCACAAAGATTGTGTTCACTGCACCCCAAAAGGATTTTGTTCACTGTACCCCACAAAGATTGTGTTCACTGCACCCCAAAAGGATTTTGTTCACTGCACCCCACAAAGATTGTGTTCACTGCACCCCAAAAGGATTGTGTTCACTGCACCCCACAAAGATTGTGTTCACTGCACCCCAAAAGGATTTTGTTCACTGCACCCCACAAAGATTGTGTTCACTGCACCCCAAAAGGATTTTGTTCACTGCACCCCACAAAGATTGTGTTCACTGCACCCCACAAAGATTGTTTTCACTGCACCCCAAAAGGATTGTGTTCACTGCACCCCACAAAGATTGTGTTCACTGCACCCCACAAAGATTGTGTTCACTGCACCCCAAAAGGATTTTGTTCACTGCACCCCACAAAGATTGTGTTCACTGCAACCCAAAAGGATTGTGTTCACTGCACCCCACAAAGATTGTGTTCACTGCACCCCACAAAGATTGTGTTCACTGCACCCCAAAAGGATTTTGTTCACTGCACCCCACAAAGATTGTGTTCACTGCACCCCAAAAGGATTTTGTTCACTGCACCCCAAAAAGATTGTGTTCACTGCACCCCAAAAAGATTGTGTTCACTGCAGCCCACACACAGCAAAATGGATGTGGATCACTGACACCTGCCTATCTCCTATCCCACACCACACAGCAATATCGATTGTAGTTTGTAGAACACACTTTCCCTAAAAATCTGCAGACTCTATCCCTAACAGGATTGATAAGAGATCGTAGATCGGGACTGAGTGCAGACCCCACCCCACACAGCAATATCGATTGTAGTTTGTAGAACACTCTGACCCTAAAAATCAGCAGCAGCCTCGCCCTAAAATGCCTACAACTCGCCCTGCCTAACACACTCCGACCTGTCCCTCAATTCTATCCGGACACAAATGTTTTTTTCCTGCCTGTCTGTCCCTAATCAACAGCCAGCACGTTGATGTGTGCTCTGTCCCTGATCTAAGCAGCAGAATGACGCCGTAGCTGCGCTGCCTCGAACTTATAAAGACTTGGTCACATGCTTCAGACGGCCAATCACAGCTACTGATACATTTGCAGGCATGGCTGGGATGGCTTAGGCACACCAGTTAAACGCTTGTTGATTGGCTGTTGAAAGCCCGCCATGAAAAGCGCGCCAAAGCATGCAAAACCCGGAAATAAAACGACCGAACACGGATTTTTACCCGAATATACAGTAAATTGTTCTTGTCCATGTTCGGGTAACAAAAATCCAATTATTCGGTACGAACACGAATAATACAGTCCGTGTTCGCTCAACACTACTTATGAATAAAGGGAATGTATTGCACTATTTGGATCCCTTTTCTGTTTTATATATATGAGTGGTGATTATACAAAAAACCTACAGGAAGTGATATCCCTCTACTGGCCCAGAATTAGGCCCCTTTCACACGGGCGGTTGTTGTGCCGCTGGTAAAAGCATGTTTTGTTATTTTAAAATTCCAACACTCCTGGCACAAAGATTACTCACATTTGTACACTGCGATTATATGCGATTACTTGCGTTTACATGCAGCTGCGTTTAGCTGCAGTAGTAAATTCTTGCCTTTTGTATAGCAACTGTGTCCTTATTTTTTCTTTGCACTGCGATTAGCTGCGTTTATCTACAGATAGCTGCGGTACATCGCTCCTGGACGCTGTCAACTTTATTTTTCTTAAATGCACAAAACCCGTATGTTTTGAAAACGTTGCTAAACGCAGTGTGTGAACGGGGCCATAGGGATGCATTGTCTGCATTTAGCTGCGATAAATAAGTTCCTCTTTCTGCAGCTAAAAGCTGAATTCTAACCGTTTGCGTGAAGGGGGCCTTAACCAGTTCCGGACCGCCAACCGCATATATACTGCGGCAGGGCGGCCCTCCTGTATGAACCAACATAGTAGCGCGCTCCCATCCCCACTTGGCAGCGGGGACTCTGATGCAGCAGGCAGGTGGCTCCGATTGCCGCCTGACACCCGCGATCGCTCCCCGCTGAGAGAGAAGGACGCTCGGCTGTTGTAAACACAGCCGACCGTTCTTCTCTCTGGAATGATCACAGAGCTCCTGTGATCCTTCTATATAGGAACACAGGTCTCTATGATCATTTCATAAGCCCCACCCCCTTACAGTTAGAAACACACCCCAAGGCTCACATTTAACCCATTAATCACCCACAGTGTTAACCCCTTCCCTGCAAGTGTCAATATTACAGGACCACTGGTGGAGGATTGACCTTGTTTACACTGACACTGATTATCCATATGCACTTTTTTTGTAGTTTTATGGACTACTTCATTATTTTATGGAGTTCATTATTTTTGATCATATGCACTATATGTTCACTAATTTTATGTTTTAGCGCTGCAACCTATTTTTTCACATGTCCTTTTTACAGTGACAGTGCATATGTATAGCACTGATTACTGTAGTAATGTCACTGGTACCCCCAAAAGTGTCAAAAATGTCAGTTAGGGGTCCGATCTGTCCGCCGCAATGTCGCAGTCCCGCAAAAAATCGCAGATCGCCGCCATTGCTAGTAAAAAAAAAAAAAAACTATAAAAATCTTTCCTGTAGTTAGTAGACGCAATAACTTTTGCGCAAACCAATCAAAATACGCTTATTGCAATTTTTTTACCAAAAATATGTAGCAGAAAAAAAATTGGCCTAAAATGTTAAACATTTTTGATTTTTAAATTTTTTTTTGGGATGGGAATGTTATATAGCAAAATGTGAAAAATATTGGGGTTTTTTTCAGAATTGTCGCTCTTTTTTTGTTTATAGCGCAAAAAATAAAAATCGCACAGGTGTTTAAATACCACCAAAAGAAAGCTCTGTTTTGGTAAAAAAAGGACACCAATTTTATTTAGGTACAGCGTCGCATGACCGCGCAATTGTCCGTTAAAATAACGCAGTGCAGAATCGCAAAGTATGGCTTGGTCATTAAGGGGGAAAATCTTCCGGTCCAGAAGTGGTTAAGCTTGTCAGACCCACATGCAATATTGCTAAGGGGTCCACGTTTTCTGGTAAGTTTAAGCACATTGGGGTGTGGAGCACAGCTTACTGCATGAGAGTCGCAGAACAGCACGGCATTTTAAGCATTAAGGCACAGAAGTACTTTATTTTGATTTATCTTCATGGACTTTCACTGGACACCTGATTGTTCGCCACATGGACAATTGATTTTGTAATTTTTGTCACTTTGAGAGTTCACATTATTTGTACTGAATATCTTCTGGTGTTGATGGTTGATGGTTTATATATAAATTTAAAGATAGGCACCTTTTAGTTTAACAGAGATATACCTGGCACTCATATTGGTATATGCACATTATTGCATTGTAATGAAGGTATATATAGTCTGTTGGGCACATATATATATATATTTATTAGTATCTACACTGTTTTTGCGCTGTGGTATTAAGTTTGTTTGTCTTTTGGTATAAACTACATAATGCACAAAAATGTAAAAAAAAGTTTTTTTTCTTACATTATTTAACGTAATTCTTTTTTTTTTTTTAATACTATAGTTGTTTCTAACCATTACAGTTCTAAACAGAGGCACACTGCCATCTTCAGGCTGCAGTGGCATCTGCAGTCTAAAGGCTTATTTTGCAAACTAAGACATCAGCCTACATAACGTGAAGCTGCGCTACATGTGACTAGATATATATATATAAATAAATATATACAAAATAGTGTAACAACTAATGTGTGCGCACACTGGTGATATACACTTAATAACAGAAAACAAATGAATGAGTCATATATAGAAAAATTTGGATAATCTAAACAATCAAAAAGTAAAATAAAGTAATAAAGTCCCAAAATTGAGAAGTACAACAAAAATGTGTAGATAGAGTCCTCCCACAGCGGTGTCCGGGGGTCCGTGTCGGGGCTTCGTTTTAAGGTAAGTATTTCATAATGAGCTAGTATGCGATGCATACTAGCTCATTATGCCTTTGTCTTGCAGGGTTTTGTTTTTTTTTTTTTTTTCAGTATACAACCACTTTAACGTAATTCTTTTTTTTTTTTTAATACTATAGTTGTTTCTAACCATTACAGTTCTAAACAGAGGCACACTGCCATCTTCAGGCTGCAGTGGCCTCTGCAGTCTGAAGGCTTATTTTGCAAACTAAGCCATCAGCCTACATAACGTGAAGCTGCTCCACCACAGCAGTGTAAATGAATTCCTCCACGGTGCCAACACTTTCACACAAGAAATACAATAGGTGGGAAATAATAATAGGATAGCTCTCGTGCTAAATCACACAAAATATAAATGTAATAACCAGTGTGTTAATCAAATATCATGTGAATTCAATATCATATAAATAACTAAATAATAATTGAATACATTTGCTGCAGCGGGGAATTACGCTCATTAAATCCACCCTAAAAATCAGGAAAATGGCAGCGTCAGCACATAGAATATGGTGTTTTGAGGCCCCCCCCCCCCCCGAATTACCGAGCACCAGCCGCCACTGGTCTTTAGGGTTAATCAATCCAACCACTGTGGTCTCCAGACCAAGTAAACAATACCCAAGGTGAGTTCTCATACAAGGCAAGAAGAAAAGAGAATTCCACTAGTGCAAAAAAGATTAAAAACTTTATAAAAAATAAAAATTTCTCCCATTTAACTCATGTCACAAAAATATAAAACGCATTAAAACGCCTGCATCGCTTAACAAAAGTGAATCCCAGTGAAGGAGAACTAGGTCAGCTGCGTCTCACCGGACCGCTCGTTCCTGCCTCTCTGAACGTCACTTCCAGGATCCCTGGACGATGTCGTAATGACGAAACGCGTCAAAAGGTGGATGTACGGCAACTGCAAGTGATGCATCACGATCAACCAGAAGTGATGTTGTGTGAAGATTGCATGTTTGACTGGAAGAAGATTTCTTTTGAAACACATTGTGAAGATTGCAGCGACTTAACCTTTTTTTTTAATTTTAATATGGACTTTCTTTGAAGGATTTATTTTACATTTTAAATGCTGGGTGTTTACATATTTATATTTGCTTTTTTATGTTCATTTCCTACTCAATTTGCCTCAATTTGCATTTTAGTTTTTATTTAAGTCACTTTTTGATGTTTAGCACTTTGGTTTTCTGATTTTGGTGATTCTGTTCACTTAGCGCCGCTATTTACTTAAAGGGGTTGTAAACCCTTGTTTTTTTGCTTTTTTTTTTTTAAATAGGAAAAAAAAAACCATGCCTATACTTACCTGCTCTGTGCAAATGTTTTGCACTGAGCAGCCTCAATCCTCCTCTTCATCGGATGCCCCCAGGGAAAGCCACTTCCCCTGGGGGCACCTGTGCGGGCCCGCTCCCGAGTCCTTCTACTGCGTCCATTGACACAGACAGTGGGATTCAGCACCGCCCCCTGCTCCTGTGTCATTGGATTGAATTGACAGCAGCGGGAGCCAATGGCTCCCGCTGCTATCAATCTGTCCAATGAGGAGAGAGACAGCTGCTGGAGCCGCTGTGCCCGTGCACATCGTTGGATTGGATCGGGCTCAGGTAAGCAAAAGGGGAAATAAAGTTTATAATCTAATTATAAGGAAGTGGAATTATTCCTCTAGCGGGGGTCCCTCTGCAAAGTGACCAGTTCCGATTGTTCCGCTACATGAATGAGTGGATTGACGTTGCGCGCTAGTCTCCATTCCCAGTCAATACCTTCTAAAATGCCCGTATATCCTACTTCTGGGTGTATTTATTATATATATATATATATATATCTATCATATAATAAGTATACACAGTATCTCACAAAAGTAAGTACACCCCTCGCATTTTCGTAAATATTTTATTCATAAATATTTTATCTTTTCATGTGACAACACTGAAGAAATGACACTTTGCTACAATGTAAAGTAGTGAGTGTACAGCTTGTATAACAGTGTAAATTTGCTGTCCCCTCAAAATAACTCAACACACAGCCATTAATGTCTAAACCGCTGGCAACAAAAGTGAGTACACCCCTAAGTGGAAATGTCCAAATTGGGCCCAATTAGCCATTTTCCATCCCCGGTGTCATGTGACTCGTTAGTTTTACAAGGTCTCAGGTGTGAATGGGGAGCAGGTGTGTTATATTTGGTGTTATCGCTCTCACTCTCTCATACTGGTCACTGGAAGTTCAACATGGCGCCTCATGGCAAAGAACTCTCTGAGGATCTGAAAAAAAGAATTGTTTCTCTACATAAATATGGCCTAGGCTATAAGAAGATTGCCAAGACCCTGAAACTGAGCTGCAGCACGGTGGCCAAGACCATACAGCGGTTTAACAGGACAGGTTCCACTCAGAACAGGCCTTTCCAGTGACAACACTGAAGAAATTACACTTTGCTGTAAATTTGCTGTCCCCTCAAAATAACTCAACACACAGTCATTAATGTCTAAACTGCTGGCAACAAAAGTGAGTACACCCCTAAGTGAAAATGCCCAAATTGGGCCCAAAGTGTCAATATTTTGTGTGGCCACCATTATTTTCCAGCACTGCCTTAACCCTCTTGGGCATGGAGTTCACCAGAGCTTCACAGGTTGCCACTGGAGTCTTCTTCTACTCCTCCATGACGACATCACAGAGCTGGTGGATGTTGGAGACCTTGCGCTCCTCCTCCTTCTGTTTGAGGATGCCCCACAGATGATTAATAGGGTTTAGGTCTGGAGACATGCTTGGCCAGTCCATCACCTTTACCCTCAACTTTTACCCTGTAGTTCATTTACATTCATGAACTGGAGGAAATAGCACACCAATACATGATTGCACAAAAAAAAGGGGGAGTATGGGGGGGAGCTGCAGCACAGAAGGTTTTTCACCTGAATGCATAGAATGGATTCACAACCACTTCAAAGTGGATTTAATGAGCTTTTGTTATTAATGTTAAAGGGGCAGCAACCTGCACATATTTGTTTTTTTTTTCAATTTAAGTTTATTTTGTGTCTGTAGTGCATAGGTAGGATTGGTATTCACTCTGTTAGAGGTTATCTATCTTTTTTTGAGAGGTGGGAATTATGAACATGGCAATTTATTTTTTTTTTTGTTTTTTTTTCAGAATGCTGCAAATTGGAGACCTACAAAGTAAGGTAATTCCGTTTGCATCAGATCAGACATAATGATAGGGTAGACTCTCAGGAGATGAGCCGAGGTCTATAGGTTTGTAGAGCAGACCCTTCCAAGTCAAATATAAATCATCAATATGTAAGTTTACCTTCTGCTTCCTCTTGGGGATTCTGCGGTGCAGTTTCTGCTATCTGATCTTTATCACTTCCAGCTTCAGCTGCAGCAATTTCCCCTGAAGTGGCTCCCTCCTTCTCTGTATCCACAACCATATCTTCAACCACACTGCCATCTGCTGGTAAGATAACAAAAGACATGACTGAATCGGTTTTCTGTACTATTTTCAATTACCTAACCACTTAAAGCGGAGTTCCACTCAAAAGTGGAACTTCCGTTTTAAGTGGTCCTGACCCCCTGACATGCCACATTTGGCATGTCATTTTTTTTGGGGGGTGGGAGAGGGTACCTAATTTTGACAGGTACCCACTCCTACTTCCGCTCGGACTGCCTAGGCGGCTCCGGCGGAAGTTCTCCTCTCCCCCTCCCTCCCTGCAATCTTCTGGAACACGTCACAGGTTCCAGAAGATTGACGGCCATTCATGACGCGCAGCGTGACTCGCGCATTCGCAGTGTGCACCCGGCTGTGAAGCCGCAAGCTGTCACAGCAAGGTACCCACACTAGAGATGCCGGCGCCACGGGGAGAAGACGGAGAGAACCGAGGCTCCCCCCGGCCACATCGCTGGACCATGGAACAGGTGTGTGTTTATTAAAAGTCAGCAGCTACACTTTTTGTAGCTGCTGACTTTTAATAAACACAAAAGCCAGTGGAACTCACTTTAAAGCGGAGTTCCACCCAAATGTGGAACTTCCGCTTATTTGCTTTCTCCCCCCCTCCGGTGCCACATTTGGCACCTTTCAGGGGGGAGGGGGTACCTGTTTTTGACAGGTACACCCTTCCCCACTTCCGGGAACGGCGCGGCGGCGAAGTGAGGACCCCTCCTCCTACCCTCCGCCGCCGAGCCAATCCCAATGCGCAGTGCGCTTCGTGCATGCGCAGTAGGGACCTGCCCGTGAAGCCGCAAGGCTTCACTGCCGGGTTCCCTGACCGGCAATGGCGGTGGGAGCACCATGCGTATTTTGATTGGTTTGCGCAAAAGTTATTGCGTCTACTAACTACGGGAAAGATTTTTGTCATTTTTATTGTTTTTTTTTTTTTACTAGTAATGGCGGCGATCAGCGATTTTTAGTGGGACTGCGACATTGCGGCAGACAGATCGGACCCCTAACTGATATTTTTGACACTTTTGGGGGGACCAGTGACATTACTACAGTAATCAGTGCTAAAAATATGCACTGTTACTGTAATAATGACACTGGCAGGGAAGGGGTTAACATTGTGGGTGATCAAGGGTTTAAATGGGAGACTAGGGGAGTGATTCTAGCTGTGGGGGGCGTGGCTTGTGAAATGATCATAGAGACCTGTGTTCCTATATAGAAGGATCACAGGAGCTCTGTGATCATTCCAGGGAGAACGGTCAGCTGTGTTTACAACAGCTGACCGTCCTTCTTTCTCAGCGGAGAGCGATCGCGGGTGTCAGGCGGCAATCGGAGCCGCCTGACCCGTGCATCGGCTTCCCCACTGCCGAGTGGGGGCGGGAGCATGCCGCTGCGTGCTCGCCCCCTAGCTGCCTGCGCAGGACCGACGTTTTGCGCAGGAGAGCTACCCTGCCGCAGTAAAAAAGCGGGTGGTGGTCGGCAACTGGTTAAAGTACCGCAGTGCCGAATCGCAAAAAATGGCCTGGTCATTATGGGGGTAAAACCTTCCGGAGCTGAAGTGGTTTTAAAGGGTAGATGGCAACTCACCAGAGGTGTTTGACCCCTCTTTACAGCAAGGTCAAAAAATGCTTTTGGAAAACCATATTGGTTCCACAGCTTACGCCACTCCACTCCGATGATCCCTCGGGGTATGGCTAGGATAAGTGAATTAACTCCACAGGAAACATACAGTGTATCCGGAAAGTATTCACAGCGCTTCACTTTTCCCACATTTTGTTATAATACAGTCTTATTCCAAAATGGAATAAATTCATTAATTTCCTCAAACTGCTACAAACAATCCCCCATAATGACAATGCGAAAGAAGTTTGTTTAAAATCTTTGAACATGTATTAAATATATATATATATATTTTTTTTTTAATATTTGCATTTGCATTGATTTTGCATTGTTTATCGGCATTGGTATCATACGTTTTTTTTAGACATCACTGTATACTTGCCTTATTATTTGCATAGCACTGTGAGCGCCACTTACTAAAACTTTTTTTTTTGTTTTGGATAGAGTTGAGATGGATTGGAACACCTGTCAAGTTTTTTTACGCTGTCTGTGCCCACGTTAGGGAGATTCAGCCTCTCTCTATGTCCTGATCACCATTTCCGCCCTCTATACGTGTTGCGTCACACGAATAAGTCAATCGTCAGGGACCTGTGACACAACGTGTATAGGGGGCGGAAACTTCCTAGAAGACGGGACTCGGCGGCCAGCTCTGATCTTTTACATACTTACATGAGATAAACCAATTATTGGGACTTTTTTACTAAAAATATGTAGCAGAATACAAATTGGCCTAACATGATAAAAAAAAAATGATTTTTACATTTTTCTTTTGGGGAATGTTATATAGCAGAAAGTGAAAAATATTGTTATTTTTTTTTTTTTTTCAGAATTCTCGCTCTTTTTTTTGTTTATAGCGCAAAAAATGAAAATCACAGAGGTGATCAAATACCACCAAAAGAAAGCTCTATTTGTGGGGAAAAAAAGAACATAACTCTTTTTGGGTGCAGCGTCGTATGACCGCGTAATTGTCCGTTAAAATAACGCAGTGCCGAATCGCAAAAAATGACCTGGTCATTAAGGGGGAAAAACTTCCGGTCCAAAAGTGGTTAAAAATGTTAGAACTCACAGTACATATCTGGCCAAATACAAAATCTTTATAGGTGTCCCAGTCCTTCCAATGATAGAAATCACAGCCGCTGGTGGTGCTTACAGGGCTTGAGGAGATGTACAGGCGGTCCGCCGCCAAGCTGACATCACTTCCGCCCCATACTTGCTATTACATAGTTACATAGTAGTTGAGATTGAATAAAGACAACAGTCCATCCAGTTCAACTTGTGTAGGTCTGTGTGGACGTATTCATTTCCCACACCCCTGAATGTTTTGATCCTGGAGATGTATGTGCAAGAGTCTTTTAAAAGTAGCCATACTCCCCGCAGTTACCACCATTTGTGGTAGAGAATTCCATGATCTTATAGCCCTTGCTGTAAAAAAAAACCCTGCGTAGCCTGAGGTTAAATCGCTTCTCCTCTAATCGCATTGAATGGCCTTGTGTCCTCTTACACTCCTTGCGACTGAATCGTTTTTTTTCTATGTTGAGATCACCATTGAGGTATTTGTAAATCGCTATCATGTCCCCTCTCAGGCGTCTCTTCTCTAGGGAGAATAAATCAAGCGCTTGTAAACGCTCCTCATAATTAAGGTCCTCCAATCCCCTAATTAGCTTAGTTGCCCTTCTTTGGACTCTTTCCAGTTCCAGCACATCCTTTCTGAGGATTGGCGACCAGAACTGGACAGAATACTCTAGATGTGGTCGGAGGAGAGTTTTATAAAGTGGTAGGATTATAGATTTATCTCTGGAATACATCCCCTTCCTTATGCATGCCAATATTCTGCCAGCTTTGGCAGCTGCAGCTTGACATTGCTTAGTCTATCTTCTACTAAGACTCCCAGATCTTTCTCCATTCTTGATTCCCCCAGAGGTTCCCCCCCTAACACGTACTTTGCGTTTATGTTTTTAGTCCCCAAGTGCAAAACCTTATACTTCTCCACATTAAACCTCATTTGCCACGTAGTTGCCCACTCTGTTATTTTGTTCAGGTCATACTGTAAGATTTCTGCATCATGATGTGAAGTTATTGCCCTGCCCCTGTGTCATCTGCAAAAACGAATATTGAGCTAATGATCCCGTCCTCAATGCTATTTATGAATAAATTGGTGAGTACTTAATGCTCAAGTATCTATACTCGTACTCGCTGATAAAAAAAATGGTATCGGTGCAACCCTAAAAATGAACCAGTAATATTCTGGGACTTCATCTTTTCCCTCTGCACCCAAGACAATACTCTCACCTTCCACATCTGCAGTCACTTGTTGCCCCATGCCCTCCTTTTGTCCCGTCACCTCTGTTCCTGTGGATAAGGAAGGAAGAAGAGAATTGAAAACTGATTGGTTACATATGTCCAGATCCCTCGGCCCTGCTGCAGCTCCCCTAACACCCCCCCCCCCCCCCCCCACACACACATTTAACAGCAATACTTGGTTGGTAAAATCAAAATCAAAGCCGGGAGTTGCTGTGAAAATAAATCCCTGATGCCTCTGGGTAGCTTAGTAGAGGGGAGGAGGCAGCTAGCAGGTCTCCTTTAATCAGTGTCCAGGTGAACCAGATGAGAACTACCAGTATGTTTCTGATTGTAGAAAATAACTGAACACCTAAAGTAGCCTTTGCCAACCTTCTCAACACAGAGGAACCCTTGAAATATCTTTACGGTCTCAGGGAATCCCTGCTAAAAATGACTATATCTACACCTCATGATACATTAGTGTGATGGTCAGTGGGAAGAATGCTCCTTACACTTGTGTAGTGAAGGACGAACATCGGCCGGGGCGGTTCGCAAACGCCAGCCGCAAAATTTTCTCAAAAGTCCGCGAACCGCAAGTTCGCAGCGGGCCCCATTGACTTTAATGGGAGGCAAACTTTAAAAACCTTTAGGTCATATTTGCAGCCACAAAATACTTACTAGCTGTGCACAAATAGTCCCAGCACATGGACAATGTCTTAACAGAAGTATTGCAATTGGAAAAGTTGCCCTAAAAATGTTTTTTTTTTTTTTTTACAGCAAAAAAAATTTTTTTTTTTTCATAAATCAGCCAGAACTGACAGCAGCTGGTAAATACATGTCAAATACATATAGGGTCCATTCACACATTAGTAAAATGGGTCCGCATCCATTCCACAATTTGGCGGAACCTTTACAGACCCATTGATTTTCAATTCCAGTCTGAAAAATTAGGCATTCACAGGATAAAGAAGTAAGTGTCGGCCATTTCAGGCCCCAAAAATTAGCCCACATGTGTTTACCTGACAGCTAAGAACATTGTATTCTGTGGCTGGAGGTACATTAGGCATTCACAGGATACAGAAGTAAGTGTTGGCCATGAAAGACCCCAACAATTAGCCTACATGCGTTTACCTGACAGCTAAGAACGTAGTATTTGATGGCTGGAGGTACATTAAGCATTCACAGGATACAGAAGTAAGTGTCGGCCAGTATAGGCCCCAAAAATTAGCCCACATGGGTTTACCTGACAGCAAAGAACGTAGTATTTGGTGGCTGGAGGTACATTAGGCATTCACAGGATACAGAAGTAAGTGTCGGCCAGTATAGGCCCCAAAAATTAGACCACATGGGTTTACCTGACAGCTAATAACGTAGTATTTGATGGCTGGAGGTACATTAGGCATTCACAGGATACAGAAGTAAGTGTCGGCCAGTATAGGCCCCAAAAATTAGCCCACATGGGTTTACCTGACAGCAAAGAACGTAGTATTTGGTGGCTGGAGGTAGATTAGGCATTCACAGGATACAGAAGTAAGTGTCGGCCAGTATATGCCCAAAAAATTAGACCACATGGGTTTGCCTGACAGCAAAGAACGTAGTATTTGGTGGCTGGAGGTACATTAGGCATTCACAGGATACAGAAGTAAGTGTCGGCCAGTATAGGCCCCAAAAATTAGACCACATGGGTTTACCTGATAGCTAAGAACGTAGTGTTTGGTGGCTTGAGGTAGATTAGGCATTCACAGGATACAGAAGTAAGTGTCGGCCAGTATAGGCCCCAAAAATTAGACTACATGGGCTTACCTGACAGCTAAGAACGTATTATTTGGTGGCTGGAGGTACATTAGGCATTCACAGGATACAGAAGTAAGTGTCGGCCAGTATAGGCCCCAGAAAGTAGCCCACATGGGTATACCTGACAGCAAAGAACGTAGTATTTGGTGGCTGGAGGTACATTAGGCATTCACAGAAAAAATAATTGTCGGCCATGAAAGGCCCCAAAAATTTGGCATTCAATGGACATGAAATGCCTTTTATGCCGCTGTATTTAGTGAAAACAAGGACCAGGAATTCTTGTGGGTGAATGGCGGTCTGGCGGATATTTGTGGCCTGTCATGAGGAATTTCAATGAAACATGGTCTACTGGTCACATGTGTTGAATTCCTCAGAGATCCATGCCTCATTCATTTTTATAAATGTGAGGTAGTCTACGCTGTCATGAGCTAGGCAAGTGCGCTTATCGGTCATGATCCCCCCTGCTGCGCTGAACGTCCTTTCGGACAGGACACTGGACGGGGGGCAAGCCAACAGTTCCATTGCAAATTGTGCAAGCTCTGGCCAGGGGTCAAGCCTGCCCACCCAGTAGTCCAGGGGTTCATAACTCCTCAGAGCATCCACATCGGCCGTTAACCTGATGTAGTCGGACACCTGTCGGTCTAGGAGTTCCCTGATGCTGGATCCCGAGTACAGCGGTCGATGGGTCGGCTGAAAGAATGATCTCATATCTGAAGTGACCAAGACATCTTCAAACCGCCCTCTTCTTGCAGGCACTGTTGGATTGCTACCCACAACTGTCTCTCTGTGACTGGAAATTCCTCTGCCAGTGCACGCAAAAGCAGAATGTAGCATTTCCTGCAGCAAGGCCTGGAAGTGCTGCATTCTGACCGCCCTCTGTGATTGTGGTAACATTTCCGCCATTTTTTGTTTGTACCGGGGTTCTAAGAACGTTGCCACCCAGTACTGGTCCTTAGCCTTTATGCTTTTTATACGGGGGTCCTGCTTAAAACACTGGAGCATGAAGGCCCCCATTCGCACTAAACTGGAAGCGGTGTAGTGGCCTGCTTCCAGCTCATCATCCAGGATAATGTCGTCCTCGTTCTCCTCCTCCCATCCACGGATAACACCAGGGATCCCAGAAAGGTTTAAAGCATGCTCTTCTTGCTCCTTCTCATACCACCCAGCACCATCCTCCTCTGACTCCTCTTCAGACGCCTGTTGTTGACTTGTCTCAGATGGAGTAGCACCCAATGAGAATTCATCCAACATTGCGACTTCCTCATCTTCCTGCTCCTGCTCCTCGATGGCTTGATCAATGACACGACGCAATGCACGCTCCAGAAAGAAGGCGTAAGGTACGATGTCACTGATGGCGCCCTGGACGTGACTGACCAGTTTGGTGATCTCATCGAATGGCCGCAGAAGTCTGCATGTGTCGCGCATGAGCAGCCACTGGCAAGGTGAAAAAAAACCAAGCTCCCTAAAACCTGTCCTGCCGCATAGTTCGTACAGGTAGTCGTTAACTGCACGTTTCTGCAGGAGCAGCCTATCAAGCATATGCAACGTTGAGTTCCATCGCATCGGGCAGTCACAAATAAGACGCCTGACGGGCAGGTTGTGTCGCCGCTGAATGTCAGCAAGGCGAGCCATGGCTGTGTAAGATCTTCTGAAATGGCCCGAGATTTTCCTGGCCTGCCGCAAGACATCCTGGACCCCCAGGGTATTTGGCAACCAATCGCTGCAATACCAAGTTCAGGACGTGTGCCATGCATGGCACGTGTGTTATTTTGCCCTGTTTCAGCACGCTCAGCAGATTGGCAACGTTGTCCCACACCACTTTACTGTCAAATTGAGCGGTGTCAGCCACTGATCTGCCAGTGAACGAAAAGCTGAAAGGAGTGCAGGACCAGTGTGGCTCTTGGCTTCCAGGCACAACAGACGCAGCACAGCATGGCAACGTCTCACCTGACATGGGGAATAGGTTCTGGGGATCTTGGGCGGCGCAGCGGAAGAGACGGTAGTAGCAGAAAAGGAGGAGTCAGCCGAGGAGGAGAGGGAAGATGGAGGAGGAGGAGTAGAAGAGGCAGGCCTGCATGCAATCCGTGGCGGTACAACTAAATCTACACGGGTGCCACGGGTTACATGCTTGACAGCCGTCAGAAGGTTCACCCAGTGGGCAGTAAAAGTGAAATACCTTCCCTGCCCGTGTTTGCTAGACTATGTGTCTGTGGTCAGATGTATCTTGGCACCAACACTGTGTGCCAGAGATATATTCACTTGCCGCTAAACATGGCCATACAGCTCTGGAATGCCCTTCTGCGAGAAATATTTCCTTTCTGGGATCTTCCATTGTGGTGTTCCAATGGCCACAAATTTACGAAAGGCCTCCAAGTCCACCAGTTGATATGGCAGTAGTTGGCGGGCTATCAGTTCCGACAAGCCAGCAGTCAAACGTTGGGCAAGAGGGTTATCCGGCGTCATCATTTTTTTCCGCTCCAACATTTGGGCCACAGAAGCCTGCCTTTTTCCAGAACAACGTGACGACGGTATGATGGAAGGTGGAGTGGAGGACAATTGTGAGGAGAGAGGAGAAGGAGAAGAGGCTGGATGGCGAGAGCCTGGAGTGTGGCTTTGTGGGTTCTGATGGTGTTGCTCCCACTGGGCTCAGTGATGGGAGTTCAGGTGCCTTCTTAAGGCTGTCGTCCCTAGGTGAGTGTTGGGCTTACCGCGACTTATGCGTTGACTGCAAAAGCTGCAGGTGGCAACACTGTTGTCAGCAACGGACACATTAAAAAAAGCCCACACTGCGGAGCCATGTGCCGGCGTCCTGGGAGTGCCAGATGTGACTGTACATGGCTGATGGCTCGCTCCTGATACATTTGCAGTCTGCTTTGTAACTCTTGTGCAATGCAAGTTCTGCCTGCCTCTCCTCCCTATCTGATGGTCCGTCTCTCCCTCTGAACTCCCCTCCTCTTCCTCTCTTGCTGCCACCCTTGTGACGTCCATAGACACGTCATCATCCACGTCACCTTCCCCACCACTAACATTTGAGATCTCGGAGTAGGCAGCAACAGCAGGGACCAACCTCCCTGGGCTGATCTGTGTACTATCGTCAGACTGCTGAGTGGCGGCTGTTGCTACCTCCTCTTCCTGATCCGATGCCAACAATGGCTGCGCTTTGCAAATGTGATGGATCGGAAAATAATTACAATGACTCAAGAGGAGGGTATGTGGTGGTGGTGTTTGTGCTGGTGCCTTTGGGGGTGCACACAGAAGAGAGTGAAGAGGGTGCAGATAGAGAGGATGAGGAGGGTGCAAAAGAGAAAGGCTGAGTGAGCCACTCAACCAAGTTTGGTGCATCCTTTGACATAATCTAATGCACCTTCTGAAACTTCACACTTTGGCTCCGGCCTACTGCTCCTGCCCTACCCCTTCCACCCCTGCGTAAGTGTCTGCCTCTTCCTCTGCCTGTCATGTTTTTAAATTACCCTGTGACAAAAGTCTCTAGAGAATCGCAGTATATCTGGAAAAAGGTATATAAAACCCTGCTTCAATTTGTGGTATTGCGAGGGCCACAGTTTTATCACACCAGTTCTACAAATAATTGGCCAGTAACTGTTGTCACTGTGTGTAGCACAGTTAACACAGCAAAATAGGCCAAATTTTTGCAGGACTAAAATACACTCTTAGAAAAGTATACTGTTAAATAATACCCCGCTTCAATATGTGGTATTGGGGGGCCACTGGTTTATCACACCAGTTGTTCCAAAAATTGGCCAGGGAGTTTGGCACTGTGTGTATCAGAGTTAACGCAGCAAAAGAGGCAATATTGTCGCAGGACACAAATACACTTGTAAAAGTATACTCAGATAACACCCCACTTCAATCTGTGGTATTGGGGAGCCCATGGTTTATTACACCAGTTGTTCAAAAAATTGGCCAGTGAGTTTGGCACTGTGTGTAGCAGAGTTAACACAGCAAAAGAGGCAATATTGTTGCAAGACACAAATACACTTGTAAAAGTATACTCAGATAACACCCCGCTTCAATCTGTGGTATTGGGGGCCACAGTTTAATCACATCAGTTCTACAAATAATTGGCCAGTAACTGTTGTCACTGTGTGTAGCACAGTTAACACAGCAAAAGAGGCCAAATTTTTGCAGGACTAAAATACACTCTTTGAAAAGTATACTGTTAAATAACACCCCACTTCAATATGTGGTATTGGGGGGCCACTGGTTTATGACACCAGTTGTTCTACAATTGGCCAGGGAGTTTGGCACTGTGTGTATCAGAGTTAATGCAGCAAAAGAGGCAATGTTGTTGCAGGACACAAATACACTTATACAAGTATACTCAGATAACACCCCACTTCAATATGTGGTATTGGGGGGCCACTGGTCTATCACACCAGTTATAATACATTAAAAGTGCTTTTGTCACTGTTGCTGCAGCAACGCTCAGTCACCACACCAGTCACAATGCTGCACAGTGCACAATACAAATCCACTATAATATGCTTTCTATATTACAAAGTATATTATACCGTGGATTACACCCCTATATAGTGCACTGCACACCTATACCAAATAAATAGCAGCCCTTAAAATGACTTTTAACAGAGCGATTTGTGTCACTGCTGATCTGTACCTACAGCACACTGGATATCTGTCCCTAAACTGAAAAACTGCACACATATACCAAATGAATACCAGCCCTCAAAACGACTTTTGTGGATCTTAACAGAGCGATTTGTGTCACTGCCGATCTCGATCTGTCCCTGATGAACACAGCATACCTGTCCCTAAATTAAAAAGAAAGTGTAGTAGACCTATACCAAATACCAACCCTGGAAAGGACATTTGTGGATCTTAACACTATTTGTGTCTGGCAATCTGTCCCTGCTGCACACAGCCAACCTTTCCCTATGCTGACAAAAAGCAGAATGTGAAATGTCTCTCAGCTCTGTTCTATTTATAAGGTAGGGGGAATGTCCATGTGCTGAAATGTTTCAATTGGCTGTCCCATTCCACCTGACGGCTGTGTCATGGGTCAAAGTTCTCCCCAATGTAAACTAATATGGCCACCGCGAACATCGGCAAAAGTCTGCCTTTTCGCGAATTTGCTGCGAACCAACCGCCGGGCGAACCGCAAGGCCATCTCTACACTTGTGGCCATTGGGAAATTATTGCTATAAAAAGTGCATGGGGACCTGGGTACTGCCCTGGGGAACATGCATCAATGCATACATTTTTTTTTTTTTTTTTAAACTATCATTTTTAAAGAAGCAGTGATTGTAATAATGCTTAAAGTGAATCAATAAAAATGAAAAATTCCTTTAAATACCATGCCTGGGGGGTCCCCTTAGTCTGCCTGTAAAGTGGTGCATTTGTACAATGTATGGAGCCTGCTGCAGCAATACTGATATTTCTAAAGTAAAAAATGTAATTTAAACTTGCTCGCGGCTGTAATTTATTGTCCGCTCCCAGCAATACAGATTAAAAAAAAAAAAAAGTACATTGTGTTGTGATTGGCCAAAGCATACAGGTCAGGTACATGCTTTGGCCAATCATCAGCAATCAATGCACTGCAAGAACGCAGTGCATTATGGGGCTCTCATCGGCGGGCGAACTTCCCGCCGAGCACCCCATTTGTTTGTGTATTCAACTCGAACACAGAGCCCGCCCCTGTTGACCACATAGCGACCTTTGCCTCTGGCGTACTAAGATACCTACAAGCATTAGACAGCTGGCTGTGCATGGATCCCATCACTAAATGATCTGATCAACAAAGAACTTTCTTTAAAGTGGTTGTAAACCTCAGATATGAATTGTGAACAAATTATATCCCTGTATAGTGTGTACGTGTTTTAATCCAGAGCAGTAAGTGTCATTTCTCTCTGCTGCTTCCTTCCTCTGCTATCAGCATGAATTACTTCTGACACGTTCTTCCAACACCAAGAGAAAAATATTGACAGGGGAGGGAGCTCCAGTACAGAGCCTGTGATTGACAGCATCAGTTCTGTTCCTGTGTGAAGGGGGGTAGCATCTCTCTTCACTGCAGTGTGTAACCTCGGCTCTCCCCTTTTATTCTGAACTATCAGACAAGCTTTAAAATTCAGCACTTTGAATGGCTGTAGAGAAGAGAAGACTGCAGATAGACAGATACAACTTATGTAAAAGGATTTGTTACATCTTGGTGTATCACCTGAGGATAATCCCTTCACTGGGTATATGTAAGGGTTTACAACCTCTTAAAGCATGCCAGTTCACATTGAGGTTTGATCTGTCTTGGGAAAAATAGTGATTGGACAGGAAAATCCATCCTGGTTGGTTAATCTCCATAGAGCAAACTCATCCAAGGAGGTTTGGATGGGGTCATGGAGAGGCCCACAATTGTACAAACGTTCCCCAATCTGACCATAACTGGCTGGATCTGGAGAATGTCCTCTTATAAACCAGCCAGGATGGATTTTCCTGTCAACTCACTATTTTCACAGAGAAAGAGATGTACACCGCTCAGGCAGTTGGAACTTCACAGCCAGACATGGGTGCAGGACCTTGGATCGCCACCACAAACAGGATACAAGAGAAATGGCCGCACACCAAGCGATGGCTCACGATGAAAGGCTTTATTGAACAAGGATGCAAGGTACAGCAAAATGGATGGTAGACATGTTCCACGCGACTCACAGCGTGCTTGTTCACGAAGTGTTGCTCGAAGTGCGGCCATTTCTCTTGTATCAAGTCACTATTTTCCCCATGGCAGATCAAACCTTGATGCGAACTGGCATGTTTAAAGAAAGTTCTTTGTTGGACAGATCATGTACCTACAGGCACATTTAGACTGTAGATGTCTCTGTCAAGCACTGTGGGGCTCTTTGGTGTCATATAAATTGAAAGCCATGTTTCACACACAACCAAATTAAAGTAAAATAAAGGCCCACCTGCTGAGCTTTCCTCTTGGTTTTGGTCATGCTGGATCTCCAGAGTTTCTTCAATAGTTTCTCCCACATCAGGTTGCTCAGTTTCTCCTTCCTTGCCTGGCGGCTCCTCCACATTTTTAATCTCTGAGCCACTGTCTGCTTCATTATGCTGGATCTCCTGATCTTCTCTAATAGTTCCTTCCATAGCAGGTTGCTCGGTACCTCCTTCCTCCTCTGGCGGCTCCTCCATAGTTTCAATCCCTGAGCCAGTGTCTGCTTCATTAAGCTGGATCTCCTGATCTTCCGCAATAGTTCCCCCCACTACAGGTTGCTCGGTTCCTCCTTCACCACCCATCACAGTTTCAATCCCCAAGCCAGTGTCTGATTTATTAAGCTGGATCTCCTGATCTTCTGCAATAGTTCCCCCCACTACAGGTTGCTCAGTTCCTCCTCCACCACCCATCGCAGTTTCAATCCCCAAGCCAGTGTCTGATTCCATAAGCTGGATCTCCTGATCTTCTGCAATAGTTCCCCCCACTACAGGTTGCTCGGTTCCTCCTTCACCACCCATCAAAGCTTCAATCCCTGAGCCAATGTCTGCTTCAATTTGCTGGATCTCTTGATCTTCTCCAATACTTCCTTCCACGGTATGTTGCTCGGTTCCTCCTCCCTCCTCTGGTGGCTCCTCCATAGTTTCAGTAGCAGAGCCAGTGTCTGCTTCAGTATGCTGGGTCTCCTGATCTTCTTCAATGCTTCCTCCCATGGCAGGTTGCTTAGTTTCTCCTTCATCACCCATTACTGATTCAATCCCTGAGCCAATGTCTTCTTCAATCTGCTGGATCTCCTGATCTTCTCCAATAGTTCCTACAACAGCATGTTGCTCTGTTCCTCCTCCCTCCTCTGGTGGCTCCTCCGCAGGTTCAATCCCTGAGCCAGTGCCTGCTTCATTATGCTGGATCTCCTGATCTTCTGCAATAGTTTCTCCAACAGCAGGTTGCTCGGTTCCTCCTTCGTCCTCTGGAGGGTCCTCCACTGTTTCAATCCCTATTCCAGTGGCGTCTTGTTCATTACCAACATCAAGGTTATCTGATGTCTGCTCCACCTCTACCTCAGACTTGTCAGCCAACATTGGCTCATGCATGGTACCTGATCCTTCATCTTCACCTGCAGACCCCTGGGTGATTGTCTCTTCTGACCCCTGAGCTTCTTCATCTCCCCCTTTTGTAATCTCAGTTCTAGAATCAGGGTTGTGCTCATTTCGTAAATTCTCTTTGCCGCTATTCAAAGTTTCAACATCAGCTTTTTCCTCTTGGATTTGATGGTCAGACTCAGCATCTACAGTAATAAAAGTAGACAATGTGGTTACTGAACAAACACATATACAAGTAATAATGAATAAAGTCACTGGCCAGAAAACACCTGTGATAGGACCAAGGTGTGTTTTACAAATGGTGGGCTAATAAGCAAGAGTTAGACTTAGAAGTTAGATTTAGAAGAACTTAGAAGCGGCATATGATCAGTCAGTCCAGCAGCATCTACTCACTGTACGGAATGCTCACAAAGCTGCTTCATTGATGCTATGGGCCCACCTACACCACATTTTATCATTATCATAATGAGACCCTGTTCTCTGTGTAGGTTAGGTTATCTAGCCACAAGGTACCTGGAAAGATCTTCCTAATCCTCCCCCAACATTATACTCCATTGTCAGAGCCCCCAAAAACTCCTGTGCAAGTTTCAACTTTCTGCAAATCTAGATTTGTAGAGGTCTATGAATACTCCTCCCCTGCCCCATGTGACAGCAAATAGGCCTGGCCATCATCTGCCCAGGGACCGAGCACTGAATTTATAGGAGGTGGAGGAAGTCTGGGCCTCCATACCTGGAACTACTCAATGAAGTTCCAGTGTATGGAGTAAGCAACAGGTTAATGATACCTTATAGAGCCCCGAAATCTGCTGCTTACTTAAAATAAACTCATACACAGTACAGTTTTGTTTCTAAAGTGCACACTCTGTGCCCAATGTCTCCAAGAGCACCCTGTGAGCCCCATGTCTGCAAGTGCACTCTGTGAGCCCCATGCTTGCAAGAGCACCCTATGTGCCCCATGCTTGCAAGAGCACCCTGTGTGCCCCATGCTTGCAAGAGCACCCTGTGTGCCTCATGCTTGCAAGAGCGCCCTGTGTGCCCCATGTCTCTAAGTGCAACTTGTGATCCCAACGTCTCCAATTGCACCCGGTGTGCCCAATGTTCCAAGAGCACCCTGTGTGCCCCATGTCTCAAAGAGCACCCTGTGAGCCCCATGTCTCCAAGTCCACCCTACGTGCCCCATGTCTCCAAGTGCATTCTGTGTGTCCCCATGTTTCCAAGTGCAACTTTTGTGCCCCATGTCTCCAAGTGCACCCTGTGTGCCCCATATGTCCAAGTGCACCCTGTGTGCCACATATCTCCAAGTGCACCCTATGTGCCCCATATCTCCAAGTGCACCCTATGTGCCCCATATCTCCAAGTGCACCCTGTGTGCCCCATATCTCCAAGTACACCCTGTGTGCCCCATGTCTTCAAGTGCACCCTGTGTGCCCCATGTCTCCAAGTGCACCCTGTGTGCCCAATATCTCCAAGTGCACCCTGTGTGCCCCATGTCTCCAAGTGCACCCTGTGTGCCCCATGTCTCCAAGTGCACCCTGTGTGCCCCATGTCTCCAAGTGCACCCTATGTGCCCCATGTCTCCAAGTGCACCCTGTGTGCCCCATGTCTCCAAGTGCACCCTGTGTACCCCATGTCTCCAAAAGCACTCTGTGAGTCCCATGTCACTAAGTGCACCTTGTGTGTCCCAGGTCTCCAAAAGCACCTTATGTGCCCTATGTCTCTGAGTGCACCCTTTGCACCACATGTCTCCAAGTGCACCCCCTTGTTCACCCTATGTTTCCAAGTGTGCCCTGTGCGCCCTGAGTTTCCAAATGCCATTCTTTGTTCCTTAGTCTCTAAGTGGGCCCCTGTCCCTCCAAGTGCACACCTGTGTACCCCGTGTCTTTAAGTGTCTCTTGTGCACCCTGTGTCTTCAAGTGCACTCCTGTGTGCCCTGAGTTTCCAGGGAACTCCTTGTGCCTCTAAGTGCACCCTTGTGCACCCCATGTCTCCAAGTTCACCCTTGTGCTCCCTGTGCCTCTAAGTGGGCCCTGTATTTCTGAGTGCACGACTGGCTGCCTCTGTGACTCCTGTGTCTCCATGCAGACTCTCACAGTTGTCTGGTTTTCTACACTTCATCATCAGCACCCTCTGCTTGCTCTCTACCTTCAGGTACACTACTGCAATCACCAGGACTATCTTTCCTCTACGGATATGGAAGGTTGCTTTAAAGCCTAAGACCAGATTTTTTTTTTTTTTTTTAGTTTTGGCTAAAAATGGGGAAGAGTTTAAATTTCTGTCAGGTTTACAATCCTGTCTGTAACTCCATTGGAGATAATTTTGTTCACTTCTAAAGGCTGTCAGGTTTACAATCCTGTCTGTAACTCCATTGGAGTTTTGAGCATTGAGCATCACCAGGATAGGAAGTCCAGACGACAATAAAAACAACGTAAAGAATTCTACCCCTCCCTTACTTTACTGAAAATCTGATTTAGTTTTTGTCTGTCCCCTGCTGTAGGAAGTGAGGTAGAATCCCCCAACAGGGACTCAGATGGTAATGAAAATCTGACAGAGGCTCTAACCCTTGCCCACTGTAACCAGAAGCTATATAAAATGTTTTGGTTGGAATTGGACAGTCATAGCCAAAGGCTATCCTGCTTGGGGAACCATCATGGCTGCCACCGCGCCATCTTTTCTTTCTATAATTATTACTGTTATCTGCAGGCCATGAACAAAGACATTAAAGTGGACCTGTCAGTTGTTTATTTTTTTGCCATTCCCTGCACAATGTCAGAGCTCTCTTTGGCCAATAGGGGCGCTCTCCCTCTCTCTTTCTCATTTAGTAGATGGATGGCAGTTGGGGGGAATTCATGGAGAAGTCAGGCCCCTGGAACCAAGTGAAACTAGTTTCAGAAAGAGGGAAATGTAAAGCAGGTGCAAAGCTCAGAGCAATGGAATCAGTGAGCAAACCTGTATTAGAATCCACAAAAACGGTGCTCTGTCTCAGATGTCCTCCGACTATTGATTACAAGTATAACTTGAAGGAGAAATGTGAGCTGGCAACTCCAAAGTCTATGTGAATTACTTTATTAATACATGACAGTGAGTATAAAACAGGGCCTTATCCATTTCAGCAGAAAGCCTTGGTGGCAGGCTTTCTGACGAAATGCGTAAGCCTTTGCATTAAGCTGGATACACACTATCACACAATTTTCTTTCGATTTTTTTCCTTTAGATTTACCAAAATTATATAATGAGGTCAAACCTAAACACTTTTAAGTTTTATGCAATCAGGCGGGCCCCTTGCACTACATAGTTGAAGGTAAATCTAAAGGAAATTGAACAACAAAAGTTGTATAGTGTGTATCCAGCTTTATACTCACTGTCATGTATTCCAAAAGCTTCAAAAAACAAAACAAAAAACAAAAATGAAAAAGTTGGGACTTTATATGAGGCATTATCCCAATGGTATAAGCCTCCATCCCTAATTGTATAAATGTCAAGAGGGGAGGGGGGGGGGATAATCATGATTGGTACCAGGTAAAAGGCGATCAGCATATTGGGTAAGAAAGAAAGATAGTGGATAATGTATAATAGACATAATATCCGTAAACTAAACTTTAGATAGTGGACAATGTATAATAAACATAATATCCGTACACTAAACCTTAGTATATAGCCGATTCACCAATTGTTACTAAAAAAATAAAATGGGAAGCGGGGGAAAAAAACAGGACTTTAAATGAGGTGTATGTCCAGGTGGGCAAGGAGTCTTTTTCGGAAGCTGTGGTGGCCTCATCTGCGGCCAGAGGGCACTGCCACGTGGACATCCATAGAAGTGGGAAGCAGTGATAGCCAAGATTGATGGGTGGTGAAAATGTCACATAGAATCCCCATGGATTACTGTGCAGATAAAGTAAGGGGTGAATGGTTACTAAAAAATGTTGGGATATTAAGGTGACATGTAGGATGGGGATAGCACCCAAAATCAAAAATATGTTAAACCAGTGATCACCAGAAAGAATAAATACCAGAAAAGAGTGGTGATGATCCATATGAGTGAAAAAAGATAAGAAAAGGAAGAAAAATGAATAGGAAAAATAGAACATAGCAATGGGTAGCCATAAGAAAGTGTGCAGAGTGCCTCAGAAAGGGATAGACAGAGTGAGACGAGAAACTGGTGAAGGTGGAGGATGTCCAGGGCTGCTGTTAGAAATCGCAGGGCCCCGTACAGACTACCTGGCAGGGCCCCCCCAAGAAAATATTAAAGATATATTTAGCTAAAATTACAACAAAATCACTATTAGCAGACACAAATATAACATAACTCGCATAATTCCTGATTGAGATGAGAAAAATATACAGGCTGGGCAGTTGGAGCTCAGTGATCAGAGAGACAGAGGAAGAGAAACAAAGTTACAAATAAACTCCTGAGCAGAGATAACATTAGAGCCAGTGCTGGGAGGGGGGCCCACACAGGGAGGGGGATTAGTGAGGGACAACTGTCTCTTTCTCAGCAGATAAAAGCTGATAGCAGAGAGAGGGACAGATCAGATTCAGGTGCTGGAGGAAGATTTCTGTATTTGTTGTCCATCACTAATCCCCCTCTCTGTGTGGGCCCCCTGTGTGCTTGGGCCCCCTACAAGAGGGCTGGTGGTCCCCCCCTATCAGTGGCCCTGAGGATGTCCAAAGGGTGTACCAGGAGCTGGTCACAGCGAAGTCCCCAAACGTCACGTCGAGCTTTTTAAAGATTAGTTTACGGATATTATGTCTATTATACATTATCCACTATCTTTCTTTCTTACCCAATATGCTGATCGCCTTTTACCTGGTACCAATCATGATTATCCCCCCCCCCCCCCTCTTGACACTGTCATGTATTAATAAAATAATTTGCATAGACTTTGGCGGTGCCAGCTCACATTTCAAGTTATAGTTTCAGAAAGACACACAGGTTTTATGGCTGACATAGGGATTTTCATGCAGCTCACGGTGTCTTGTTTTAGGGATTTAAAATAGCTGATGGGTTCACTTTATATAAAAATAAATAAAAAAAAAAAAAAGGATTCGGGGGCTTCACATACAACAAACCTCTGGTATTATAAAATCAAAGTGGAGGATTTGCTCTGATACACTTTTTCACTTTGAAAGTGGACTGTTTATTTGATCACTCTTTTCACTTTTAAGTGGATTATTTATTCAATCACGGAGGTGATCGTTCACAGCACTATTGTCACTTTTTATGAGTGTACTGTATGTTGTTTACCTAATTATATGAAATATTTGAAATTATATATGAATTTTGGCACTTTATATATTTATATTTCCCTATTTTGGTCACAATTTTGCCTGATTTTTTAACACCTGATAATCCAGCACTTTTATATATTTATATGATTAATTGAAGATTAGCACATGATAATTTATTTATTTATTTGCATTTATTTATTTATTTATTTATACACTGGAAGCACTTTAATTGCGCGGCACTAGTGATTTATTTATTTATAATAAAATTATAATAAAAAATAAGGTACAGCGCTATTGAAAGCTAGGCATCAAATTGCCAGTAAATACTAGCTAGCTAAGGTGCTTAAAAATATGAAAAGTGACTCAGTGCACAACGGTGCAAAGGCTAGTGCAAATTAACAAAGTAAAGTGCTTAAGACAAAATTGTAAAGTGACAATGTGCCAAAGTAAATCACATGGTGCATTAAGCATTAAAGCGGTTGTAAACTGCCAAAAAAAAAAAAAAAAAACAAACCCTGCAAGACACAGGCATAATGAGCTAGTATGCTATCGAATACTAGCTCATTATGAAATACTTACCTTAAAACGAAGCCCCGACACGGACCCCCGGACACCGCTGTGGGAGCTGTCATGCTCCCTCGGCGTCTCTTGAGGGTTCAGCGGCTCTGGCGCTGTGAGTGGCCGGAGCCGCGATGACGCCACTAGCCGGCAAGGAACTCTGAAGGTCCGCCGGACATTCAGAGCACATGTGTCGCTGGTGTCAGCGGCTGCATGCAGGGCAAATATCTCCTAAATCGTGCAGGTTTAGGAGATATTAATTTTACCTACAGGTAAGCCTTATTATAGGCCTTATTTTAGGCTTACCTGTAGGTAAAAGTAAAAACATTGAGTATACTGCCGCTTTAAGTTACTTTGTTAATTTGTCTTTTGCACCATGTGATTTACTTTGGCACATTGTCACTTTACAATTTGTCTTTAGCACTTTACTTTGTTAATTTGCACTAAAGCTAGTATTTACTGGCATATGATGCCTAGCTTTCAATAGCGCTGTACCTTATTTTTTATTACAATTTTCTGACTTTGCAGTGGTAAGCATAGTTGGTATACAGTAGCTGCTGTGTTGCACACAATATTATTTAATAGTTTGCCCTGATTTATAAAAAAAATTCAGATTTATTTAACCACTTAAGCCCCGGAGGATTTGGCTGCTAAAGGACCAGGGGTTTTTTTGCGATTTTTTACTGCGTGACTTTAACGGACAATTGCGCGGTCGTGCGACGCTGTACCTAAACTAATTTGACGTCCTTTTTTTCCCACAAACAGAGCTTTCTTTTGGTGGTATTTGATCACCTGTGCGATTTTTTGATCACGCGCTATAAACAAAAAAAGAGCGTAAATTTTGCAAAAATAACAATATTTTTCACATTTTTTTATATGAAATTCCCCCAAAAAAATGTAAAAATCTAATTTTTTTTAACATTTTTCGGCCAATTTGGTTTATGCTACCTATGTTTGGTAAAAAAAATCGCAAAAAGCGTATTTTGATTGGTTTGCGCAAAAGTTATCGCGTTTACTAATAAAGGGAAAGATTTTTGTCATTTTTGGTGTTTTTTTTTTTAACGCGTAATGGCGGCGATCTGCGATTTTTTTTTCGGTACTGCGACATTGCGGCGGACAGATCGGACCCTTGACTGACATTTTTGATACTTTTGGGGTTACCAGTGACATTACTGCAGTAATCAGTGCTATACATATGCACTGTTACTACAAAAATGACACTGGCAGGGAAGGGGTTAACTTTATTGGACAGGGAGGGGTTAAGTGTGTCCTAGGGGCGTGATTCTAACTGTGCAGGGACATTCCTATTGGTGTAAAAGCAAAGATCAACCGTTCTACATAGTAGAACGGACAGATCTTCACTTTTACACAGGGAGAACTGACAGGCAGCTTGTTTACACAAGCTGCTCTGTCTTTCTCCCTTCACAGGAGCGATTGCAGTGTGACTGGCGGACATCGAGTCCGCCGGTCACACGCACTGACTTGTCTGTGAACGAGCCGCGGCGGGCGCGTGCCCGCCCGCAATAGGCTCGCAAGTCAGTGACAGGCGAGTGACGTATCGATACGTCACTCCGCCTGGCCGGGGCTGACCGCCGCAGTATATAGTCGTGCGGCGGTCGGCAACCGGTTAACCTACACTTATGAGCAAGTGCTGCGCTTGCTGCAGTTATAAATAGATCTTAAACCTGTTTGCTCGCAGGATTATTTATTTAGATACAATTACACTGACCTGTGTGATCGGGCCCCTGGTGGAAGCTCTCATCTTCTCCGGCTGGGCCCTCTGAACTCTCCATACCTGCAAATAATGCAAAAAAAAAAGCAAGCGGTCAAAAATGAAAACTCTGGAAACACATTGAGGCTTGTTAGTTAGATATGGTCCAATGCTGCATCAGGAATGGTTTACTATAAGGCCTGTGCTGAAGAGCTCTTCTTCACTTTAATCTTATTTGGTAATCCTATAGAAGTCTATGAGAATGCAAAACCAGCTTGAAGGAGGTCAAAGGCAGGTCAGAAGGAGGTCAACTGCAAAGCTGCCAATTCTTGCAGGAACAGTTCTCTATTTGGCCCATCCTGGCACTTATTTGAGTTTTTGCACATGCAAGGTCTGGGCTGTTGCCTCTCTCCACTCCAAATCCTAACATTCAAAAAGGCATTGAAAATGCACATCAAAATGTAGGACACTGCGCCTGCCTAACCGCTACCAAATAACGCACCTCCACACACCCACAGACCGCGTGTGCTTCATTGCTGCAGCACCCCTACCTACACCCAGGAAACAGCATGATGGAAATATACCCGGGAAGTGCAGGGTGGCACAGATTTATAACACGCAGACTGGGCTGCCGCATGGCTCATTGGTGCACATATGAAACAAAAATCAACACGTGTCAGCTCAAAGTTTTATATGTATTTTTCTTCCCCATGAAATAACATTACAGCATAAAAAAATATATATATATTATTTAGATATTTTAT
Source organism: Pelophylax lessonae (assembly GCF_965119305.1). Taxonomy (NCBI): domain Eukaryota; kingdom Metazoa; phylum Chordata; class Amphibia; order Anura; family Ranidae; genus Pelophylax; species Pelophylax lessonae. Next base: position 22,221,787 of record NC_138769.1, read on the forward strand.
ATAAATATAAAATTTATTCTAAAGAATTATTTAAATGATAATATAATATAAAATTATATTATTATCATACAATTATATTTTATATATTGTATATAATTATATCTATTGTACATTATAAATATTTGGTATATATATATATATATATATATATATATATATATATATATATAATATATATAAATATACACACAGTATATATATATATATATCTAGATAGATAGTTAGATAGATATAGATAGATAGATAGATAGATAGATAGATAGATAGATAGATAGATAGATAGATAGATAGATAGATAGATAGATAGATAGATAGATAGATAGATAGATAGATAGATAGATAGATAGATAGATATACACACATACAGTATCTCCCGAAAGTGAGTACACCCCTCACATTTTTGTAAATATTTTATTCTATCTTTTCATGTGACAACACTGAAGAAATGACACTTTGCTACAATGTAAAGTAGTGAGTGTACAGCTTGTATAACAGTGTAAATGTGCTGTCCCCTCAAAATAACTCAACACACAGCCATTAATGTCTAAACCGCTGGCAACAAAAGTGAGTACACCCCTAAGTGACAATGTCTAAAGTGGGCCCAAAGTGTCAATATTTTGTGTGGCCACCATTATTTTCCAGCACTGCCTTAACCCTCTTGGGCATGGAGTTCACCAGAGCTTCACAGGTTGCCACTGGAGTCCTCTTCCACTCCTCCATGATGACATCACGATGCTGGTGGATGTTAGAGACCTTGCGCTCCCCCACCTTCTGTTTGAGGATGCCCCACAGATACTCAATAGGGTTTAGGTCTGGAGACATGCTTGGCCAGTCCATCACCTTTACCCTCAGCTTCTTTAGCAAGGCAGTGATCGTCTTGGAGGTGTGTTTGGGGTCGTTATGTTGGAATACTGCCCTGCGGCCCATTCTCTGAAGGGAGGGGATCATTCTCTGCTTCAGTATGTCACAGTACATGTTGGTATTCATGGTTCCCTCAATGAACTGTAGCCCCCCAGTGCCGGCAGCACTCATGCAGCCCCAGACCATGACACTCCCACCACCATGCTTGACTGTAGGCAAGACACACTTGTCTTTGTACTCCTCACCTGGTTACCGCCGCACACGCTTGACACCATCTGAACCAAATAAGTTTATCTTGGTCTCATCAGACAACAGGACATGGTTCCAGTAATCCATGTCCTTAGTCTGCTTGTCTTCAGCAAACTGTTTTCAGGCTTTCTTGTGCATCATCTTTAGAAGAGGCTTCCTTCTGGGATGACAGCCATCCAGACCAATTTGATGCAGTGTGCAGCGTATGGTCTGAGCACTGACAGGCTGACCCCCCCCACCCCTTCAACCTCTGCAGCAATGCTGGCAGCACTCATACGTCTATTTCCCAAAGACAACCTCTGGATATGACGCTGAGGATGTGCACTCATCTTCTTTGGACGACCATGGCGAGGCCTGTTCTGAGTGGAACCTGTCCTGTTAAACCGCTGCATGGTCTTGGCCACCGTGCTGCAGCTCAGTTTCAGGGTCTTGGCAATCTTCTTATAGCCTAGGCCACCTTTATGTAGAGAAACAATTCTTTTTTTTCAGATCCTCAGAGAGTTCTTTGCCATGAGGTGCCATGTTGAACTTCCAGTGACCAGTATGAGAGAGTGAGAGCGATAACACCAAATTTAACACACCTGCTCCCCATTCACACCTGAGACCTTGTAACACTAACGAGTCACATGACACCGGGGAGGGAAAATGGCTAATTGGGCCCAATTTGGACATTTTCACTTAGGGGTGTACTCACTTTTGTTGCCAGCGGGTTTAGACATTAATGGCTGTGTATTGAGTTATTTTGAGGGGACAACAAATTTACACTGTTATACAAGCTGTACACTCACTACTTTACATTGTAGCAAAGTGTCATTTCTTCAGTGTTGTCACATGAAAAGATAGAATAAAATATTTACAAAAATGTGAGAGGCGTACTCACTTTTGTGAGATACTGTATATATTGTGACAGTGCAGTGAGCTGTCATGGGGCACGTTGCCCAGGATTTTCAACCAGACAAGTTGAGGGGCTCCAGGATGATTGTTTAATGTGGAGGAATTGGTTTCACTATAAATATTATCATTTATATATAAATTTATAATTAATTCATGTTATATTATTACAATATATATATATATATAAAAAGAAAGTATATAAAGTAATTATTAATTACAAGTAATTATTATATACAAAATATTTAACTTTACATTGTATATAAAATAACATTTTTATAATAATATTATCATTTATAAATAATGTTATATTTATACAAAATATGTAAAAAAAAAAAATTAAAAAAAAGAGAGAAAATCTGGCACTCCCTTTTACAGCTTCCTTGTTGCTCCAACCCACAGGCTTAAGCCCTCTGTCTGCTTGTGCAAATGAATATATAAATGATAATATAATTTTAATATTAAAATGCAATAATACAAACAAAATTATGTTTTATACCATATATAATTATACATTTTGTACTTATTAATTATTTTTTATATATTTTAAATAAATATAACATTATAAATAATTTTATAAATTATAATATAATGTAAATATTAGAATACGATAATAATTTTGAAAATTATATTTTATATACTATATATAATTATATTTAATGTAAAATAATTCATTTTTTTTTTTTTTTATATTTATATAAATTTAAAATTAATTATAAATGATTGTTTAATGTGTAGGAACCTGTTTTGTCAGTTTCCTCTGTGGTTTGTAAAATCCAGTTGGGGACCTGGAGCCCGGAGATTTTCTGGGTGGGAGGAAATCTCCAGTCCTGGAACCAGGATTTGGGAATAGCCAGGACACTGATTGTTCAGATGGGTTCTGGGCTAATAGTAGAGTCAGGAGATAGATAGATAGATAGATAGATAGATAGATAGATAGATAGATAGATAGATAGATAGATAGATAGATAGATAGATAGATAGATAGATAGATAGATAGATAGAATGGATAATATAATGCAAATGAAAATTTAATTATAAAAATTTTATTTTGAATACAATATAAAATTACATAGATTGTATATAATAATTACTTGCAATTATTTTGTAATTAAAAATTACTTTTTATATTTTTTTATGTATTTTGTATAAATATAACATTAATATATAAATTATAATCTAATCATAAAAATATTATTTTGTATACAATATAAAGTTCAATATTTTGTATATAATTAATTACTTGTAATTATTTTTTTTAATTTAATAATTACTTTTTATACTTTTTTTTTATTAATACATTTTGTATAAATATAACATGAATTATTAACATAAAAATTATGATATAATCATAAAAATATTATTTTGTGTACAATATAAAGTTAAAAATGTTGTATATAATAAATAACTTGCAATTGATTTTGTAATTAATAATTACTTTTTATACTTTCTTTATATATATATATATATATATATATATATATATATATATATATATATATATATATTGAGAAAAGAGAGGGAATTTTATCACTGGTCCTAGAACCCAATGACTCAAGGGGAGGATGAAGGTGTGGGACTATAATGGATCTGTTATCTGTTATCTATAGTATAGAGGTAAACAACAACATGGTAAAAAACCAAACAAAGTTTTATTCTTTAGTAAAATCATCAATACAAACAACATACAACATGATCATTAGCAGCATACAAACATTGTGGTTGTTGTGATAGATAGGGTGATTGCTCGTTCAATGCATTTCGCAGGGTAAGTCCTTGCTTCATCAGGAACTTTAGCAACTTTTATTTACCCAATACAAGGCCATGGTTTCATAAGAGCCAAACTTCACAAACATATTCATTTTCCAGAATTTGATTTGACCACAGGTATCGCTTCCCGCCAACATCCCACAAATCTCCAGGCCAGATGAGAGGGCCCTCCGGTCCTCCCAAGAGGTGGCTTAATTGTGCAAGCTGGACCAGTCTCACATGGACCCCACCATAGCAGGCAATCGGTGGATGCCAGTTTTTCTTTAGATGTCCGGGTATGCCGCGAGTCGGGAGAAGCCGCTTGTCGCACAGGTGGTGCCGCATCTCCCGACTCGCGGCATACCCGGACATCTAAAGAAAAACTGGCATCCACCGATTGCCTGCTATGGTGGGGTCCATGTGAGACAGGTCCAGCTTGCACAATTAAGCCACCTCTTGGGAGGACCGGAGGGCCCTCTCATCTGGCCTGGAGATTTGTGGGATGTTGGCGGGAAGCGATACCTGTGGTCAAATCAAATTCTGGAAAATGAATATGTTTGTGAAGTTTGGCTCTTATGAAACCATGGCCTTGTATTGGGTAAATAAAAGTTGCTAAAGTTCCTGATGAAGCAAGGACTTACCCTGCGAAATGCATTGAACGAGCAATCACCCTATCTATCACAACTACCACGTTTGTATGCTGCTAATGATTATGTTGTATGTTGTTTGTATTGATGATTTTACTAAAGAATAAAACTTTGTTTGGTTTTTTACCATGTTGTTGTTTACCTCTATACTATAGATAACAGATAACAGATCCATTATAGTCCCACACCTTCAGCCCCCGTTCACACTAGAGCGACCTGTGAGGCGACCAGGTCGCCTCACAGGTCGCTGCAGGTCGCCTTCCATAGGGAAGCTGTGGACCCGTTCTAATAGGAGCGACACAAGTCGCTCCGACTTAGAAAAAGGGTCCGGAGCTTCTTTGGGGCGACCCGGAGGCGACCCCCATAGACTTCAATGTTATGAAGTACGTGGCGGCCGCTCCGAGGTCGCGGGGCGCTGCTCGCACCGCGATCTCGGAGGTCGCCACCTGAAGTCGGATTGTCCCTATGTGAACGGGGCTCATCCTCCCCTTGAGTCATTGGGTTCTAGGACCAGTGATAAAATTCCCTCTCTTTTCTCAATAATGATTTAGGGATGAGGATCTGTTGTCAGGGTACGGGTTAACCACTTTTTCAATATATATATATTTTTTTTCTTTTTTGTATAAATATAACATGAATTACAAATTTATGTATGAATGATAATATAATAATAAAAATACTATTTTATATACAATATAAAGTTACATATTTTGCATGTATTATTAATTTCTTGTAATTAATAATCCCTTTTTTTTAAATATAGTTTGTATTAACAATAATTATAAATTAATATATAAATTATAATATAATTATTAAAATATTTTTATATATAATAGAAAAATTAAATGAAATACTTTGTATATAATTATTACTTCTAATTATTTTGTAATTAATAATCACTTTATATAATGTATTTGTATATATATATATATATATATATATATACAGGCATACCCCACTTTTAAGTACACAATGGGACCAGAGCATGTATGTAAAACAAAAATGTACTTAAAGTGAAGCAATACCTTTTTTCATTTCTCAATGCATGTAAATACACTAGCTCCATAGGAAATCTTGGTCAGCTTCACATGGCATTGCTCCCAAACCATGTGATAAGGACACCAAGCTTGGGGAGCATGTTAAGGGGATCCAGGACTATGACATGGTAGATTACCTAGGCAAGCTGGCCGGCCACAAATAGGATATGTTGTAGTCCTGGGTCCTCTCTCAGTGCTCCCTAAGTTTGGTATCCCTGTCACTTATGGTTTGGGAGCAGTGCCATGTCAAGCTGACCAAGATTTCCTATAGACGCCAATGTTAAAAACCGGGAGTAGTGCCATGCCAAGCTGAACAAGCTGTGTCCGTACTCGCGAGTGTATGTAAAGTGAGTGTACTTAAAGTGGGGTATGCCTGTATATATATATAAAAATCAATAATTCTAAATTAATATATTAATGAAATATAATAATAAAAATGTTTTTTATATACAATATAAAGTTAAATATGTTGTATATAAATTACTTGTAATTAACTTGGTAATTAATAATAACTTCAGCTACTATATACATATATATATATATATATATATATATATATATATATATAGTATAAATATAACAATCATTATAAATTTATTTATAAATGATAATATAATTTTAATATTAGAATGCAATTATAAAAAATATATATTTTATTTACCATATATAGTTATAAATTTTGTGTATTATAATAATAATAATATTTTTTTATATAAATATAATATAAATTATAAATATATAAATGATAACATAATGTAAATAATATTAGAATAAAATTATAATTCTAAAATTGTTATTTTATATACTATATATAATTATAATTATAATTTATGTAAAATAATTCGTTGGTATTTTTAAAATATCTTATATAAGTATAAAAATATTAAAAATATAATATAAAAATATTAAATATATAAAAAGTATAAAAAAAAAAATATATTAAATAAACAATTATATAAATGATAAAAAAAATATTTATATATATATATTTATAATTTTTTTCAGTGGAAAATACATGAATTTTAATTCAAATTATTACTTAAATATTGAATAAGAAATATATAAGAAATATGTTGACGTGCGATATTTTATAAGGCGTGTCGCGGTGTAACGCGCAGTACATGTATGTTGCAGGTAAAGGTTGATCATTGGAGAGTACATGTGCGCCAATGTGTATCCTTAGATGTGTCCCCCTTCCCCCGCTCCCCCAGAACTGTGACCTTCCAGTGATGGGATATACAGACTGGGAATGGTCGGTGGTCTTATAAGAAGATGAACCCTGAGAGGGTGACATGTTACTCTGAGCACACAGTGCCCCCTGTACCCGCTGTGCCCGCTCTACCTGCCTTCGCCGCCTCCTCCTGCGCCGCCATCTTTGTTGCTGTGGTTGCTAGGAGACGAGAGAACTGGCGTCTCCGTGTCTCCCTGCCAACAGCACCATGTGACCCAGAGGTGGACCTCTCACCTCCATGCCCCTGACGTCACTACGCCACGTTGGATGTAGCACTCTCCGCCGGATGGTGGCGCTGGTGTGTACAATTGAAATCAGGTGCCTCTAGGTGGCGATGTGTTGTCTCAGCTAATAGGAGGACAAAACTACATTTCCCGGCATACTCCTCTGCTTTACGTCACCCCTGGCTTCCTGCGCCGCAAGGGAGTGCGCCTGCGCGGGTGTTTCCTAGTTTCGTAACGCACGTGATTGTGAAGGAGAGAGGTGAGTGCAACATTGTATCCTTATCCCACCGGTGTGTGGGGTCACCTGTGGTCACTGACAGAGGGGGAGGGGAGCACTGACAGCTGTCATATGACATAGAGGGCTCCCCTGGGTGCATGGTGTCAGAGGAGGGGGGCAGATGACATGTGACATTGATGGGGGTCACCCTGATGGGGTCACATAGAGGGCAGAATACTGACCTGTGGGGGAGTCAGGGGGGTCATATGTCTTCTACAGATTATTACTGATATCATACTACTGCCCCATTGTCCTCAACAACTATCCCTATCCTGGGCCCCTGATCCCTCAACAACTTCCCCTATCCTGGGCCCCTGATCCCTCTACAACTGCCCCTATCCTGGGCCCCTGATCCCTCTACAACTGCCCCTATCCTGGGCCCCTGATCCCTCTACAACTGCCCCTATCCTGGGCCCCTGATCCCTCTACAACTGCCCCTATCCTGGGCCCCTGATCCCTCTACAACTGCCCCTATCCTGGGCCCCTGATCCCTCTACAACTGCCCCTATCCTGGGCCCCTGATCCCTCTACAACTGCCCCTATCCTGGGCCCCTGATCCCTCTACAACTGCCCCTATCCTGGGCCCCTGATCCCTCTACAACTGCCCCTATCCGTGGCCCCTGATCCCTCTACAACTGCCCCTATCCGTGGCCCCTGATCCCTCAACATCTTCCCCTATCCTGGGCCCCTGATCCCTCAACAACTTCCCCTATCCTGGGCCCCTGATCCCTCTACAACTGCCCCTATCCTGGGCCCCTGATCCCTCTACAACTGCCCCTATCCTGGGCCCCTGATCCCTCTACAACTGCCCCTATCCTGGGCCCCTGATCCCTCTACAACTGCCCCTATCCTGGGCCCCTGATCCCTCAACAACTGCCCCTATCCTGGGCCCCTGATCCCTCAACAACTGCCCCTGTCCTGGGCCCCTGATCCCCCTACAACTGCCCCTGTCCTGGGCCCCTGATCCCTCTACAACTGCCCCTGTCCTGGGCCCCTGATCCCTCTACAACTGCCCCTGTCCTGGGCCCCTGATCCCTCTACAACTGCCCCTGTCCTGGGCCCCTGATCCCTCTACAACTGCCCCTATCCTGGGCCCCTGATACCTCTACAACTGCCCCTATCCTGGGCCCCTGATCCCTCAACAACTGCCCCTATCCTGGGCCCCTAATCCCTCAACAACTGCCCCTGTCCTGGGCCCCTGATCCCCCTACAACTGCCCCTGTCCTGGGCCCCTGATCCCTCTACAACTGCCCCTATCCTGGGCCCCTGATCCCTCTACAACTGCCCCTATCCTGGGCCCCTGATCCCTCTACAACTGCCCCTATCCTGGGCCCCTGATCCCTCTACAACTGCCCCTATCCTGGGCCCCTGATCCCTCTACAACTGCCCCTATCCTGGGCCCCTGATCCCTCTACAACTGCCCCTATCCTGGGCCCCTGATCCCTCTACAACTGCCCCTATCCGTGGCCCCTGATCCCTCTACAACTGCCCCTATCCGTGGCCCCTGATCCCTCTACAACTGCCCCTATCCTGGGCCCCTGATCCCTCTACAATGGCCCCTGTCCTGGGTCCCTGATGCCCCCACAACTGCCCCTGTCCTGGGTCCCTGATGCCCCCACAACTGCCCCTGTCCTGGGTCCCTGATGCCCCCACAACTGCCCCTGTCCTGGGTCCCTGATGCCCCCACAACTGCCCCTGTCCTGGGTCCCTGATGTCCCCACAACTGCCCCTGTCCTGGGTCCCTGATGCCCCCACAACTGCCCCTGTCCTGGGTCCCTGATGCCCCCACAACTGCCCCTGTCCTGGGTCCCTGATGCCCCCACAACTGCCCCTGTCCTGGGTCCCTGATGCCCCCACAACTGCCCCTGTCCTGGGTCCCTGATGCCCCCACAACTGCCCCTGTCCTGGGTCCCTGATGTCCCCACAACTGCCCCTGTCCTGGGTCCCTGATGTCCCCACAACTGCCCCTGTCCTGGGTCCCTGATGTCCCCACAACTGCCCCTGTCCTGGGCCCCTGATCCCTCTACAACTGCCCCTATCCGTGGCCCCTGATCCCTCTACAACTGCCCCTATCCTGGGCCCCTGATCCCTCTACAATGGCCCCTGTCCTGGGTCCCTGATGCCCCCACAACTGCCCCTGTCCTGGGTCCCTGATGCCCCCACAACTGCCCCTGTCCTGGGTCCCTGATGCCCCCACAACTGCCCCTGTCCTGGGTCCCTGATGTCCCCACAACTGCCCCTGTCCTGGGTCCCTGATGCCCCCACAACTGCCCCTGTCCTGGGTCCCTGATGCCCCCACAACTGCCCCTGTCCTGGGTCCCTGATGCCCCCACAACTGCCCCTGTCCTGGGTCCCTGATGCCCCCACAACTGCCCCTGTCCTGGGTCCCTGATGCCCCCATAAGTGCCCCCATCCTGGGTCCTGATGCCTCTACAACTGCCCTGATCCCTCTACAATTGCCCCTGTCCTGGGCCTCGGAAAGTAAAGTGTTAAGTTTGTGCATGCAGTTGCTAACGGTAACCCAGAGGGACCCAAAAAGATGAAGAATTCAACAGCCCTCAAGGGGGCAGTGCTACATAGTCAATGAAATTAAAGAGGAAGTAAAGCTTCCTCTGTAACTTGTACCTATAAGTACTGTACATATCTCCTAAACTTGCACCGTTTAGGAGATATTTACCTTACATGCAGCCAGTGACGTCACTGATACACACTATGGCTTTTTCAGGAGTTTATAGGCCTATGCTCTTACAGGCAGAAAAACAAAACCCCACCAAACTCACGCTTTTTGAAAGCGTATTCGAGCAGAAGATACACCTAGGGGCCTAAAAATGCGTGAAAAAGCTCAAAGAAGCTGAAAAACACACCAAAAAAAAATTAAAGATAGGAGAAAAGAGCTGAGAGGAGGATTTGTGAAAAAAATGCTTATGCTCAAAGAAGCTCAAAAGAAACGCGCAAAAATGCACAGCCTGAAATAAAAGTTCAAATGCCTGTAGCAGCTTTTTATTTATTTATATATTTTTATTTATTTTTTATTGAGCTGCAGGGTGCATGAGCATTTTGTATCTCAGTATTTTTTATTTATTTTGTTTTTTCCTTTTTTTTTTTTTTTTTTTTTTTTATTGAGCTGCAGTGTGCATGAGCATTTTGTATCTCAGTATTTTTTATTTATTTTGTTTTTGCCTTTTTTTTTTTATTTATTTATTTTTTATTTTATTGAGCTGCAGGGTGCATGAGCATTTTGTATCTCAGTATTTTTTATTTATTTTGTTTTTTCCTTTTTTTTTTTTTTTATTGAGCTGCAGGGTGCATGAGCATTTTGTATCTCAGTATTTTTTATTTATTTTGTTTTGCCTTTTTTTTATTTATGTATTTATTAATTTTTTATTGAGCTGCAGGGTGCATGAGCATTTTGTATCTCAGTATTTTTTATTTATTTTGTTTTGCCTTTATTTATTTATTTTTTATTGAGCTGCAGGGTGCATGAGCATTTTGTATCTTAGTATTTTTTATTTATTTTGTTTTGCCTTTATTTATTTATTTTTTATTGAGCTGCAGGGTGCATGAGCATTTTGTATCTCAGTATTTTTTATTTATTTTGTTTTGCCTTTGTTTATTTATTTTTTATTGAGCTGCAGGGTGCATGAGCATTTTGTATCTTAGTATTTTTTATTTATTTTGTTTTGCCTTTATTTATTTATTTTTTATTGAGCTGCAGGGTGCATGAGCATTTTGTATCTCAGTATTTTTTATTTATTTTGTTTTGCCTTTTCTTATTTATTTATTTATTTTTTATTGAGCTGCAGGGTGCATGAGCATTTTGTATCTCAGTATTTTTTATTTATTTTGTTTTGCCTTTGTTTATTTATTTTTTATTGAGCTGCAGGGTGCATGAGCATTTTGTATCTCAGTATTTTTTATTTATTTTGTTTTGCCTTTTTTTATTTATTTATTTATTTTTTATTGAGCTGCAGGGTGCATGAGCATTTTGTATCTCAGTATTTTTTATTTATTTTGTTTTGCCTTTTTTTATTTATTTATGTATTTATTTATTTTTTATTGAGCGGCAGTGTGCATGAGCATTTTGTATCTCATTATTTTTTATTTCTTTATTTTTCTTTATTCAGAATTTAACCGTGGTGGTAGCACAATGTCCAGTTTAGCCGCTGCGAGCTGTGAGTCGACACCTGCGACCTCCGACGCACAGGAGAAGAAGCCATTGAAGCCGTGCTGTGCCTGTCCTGAGACCAAGAAGGCTCGCGATGCCTGGTAAGCGGAACGGTGACCCCCCCTGTATGTCTACTAAACACCTTTTTATTTTGATAGGGTAGGATGGGGATCGAACCCATCATTTTATTTTTCCTGTTCTGGATTTACATTCACAGTTGAACAGTCAGTCTAACACTGTGAATATGCATACAGGAGGAGTGAGGTGGTGATGCTTTTTTATCCACTTGAGGACCACCTAACGTACATATACATTGCTGCATTCAAGTGGTATATCTGCAGGTACCGGCTTCATCCCGGTATTGTTTTTTTCAGGAGGTGATCGGCTTTTTTATAAAAGCCGTTCTAGCAGCTACAGTGGTGATTGAAAGTTTGGGCACCCCAGGTAAAAATTTGTATTAATGTGCATAAAGAAGCCAAGGAAAGATGGAAAAATCTCCAAAAGGCATCAAATTACAGATTAGACATTCTTATAATATGTCAACAAAAGTTTGATTTTATTTCCATCATTTACACTTTCAAAATAACAGAAAACAAAAAAATGGCGTCTGCAAAAGTTTGGGCACCCTGCAGAGTTAATATCTTGTACTGCCCCCTTTGGCAAGTATCAAAGCTTGTAAACGCTTTTTGTAGCCAGCCAAGAGTCTTTCAATTCTTGTTTGAGGTATCTTTGCCCATTCTTCCTTACAAAAGTATTCCAGTTCTTTGAGATTTCTGGGCTGTCTGTCACACACTGCTCTTTTAAGGTCTATCCATAGATTTTCAATTATGTTGAGGTCAGGAGATTGTGAAGGCCATGGCAAAACCTTCAGTTTACGCCTCTTGATGTAATCCGCCGTGGATTTTGAGGTGTGTTTAGGATCATTATCCATTTGTAGAAGCCATCCTCTCTTTAACTTCAGCTTTTTCACAGATGGCATCAAGTTACCATCCACAATTTGCTGAAATTTTATTGAATCCATTTTTCCTTCTACTCGTGAGATGTTCCCTGTGCCACTGGCTGCAATACAACCCCAAAGCATGATTGATCCACCCCCATGCTTAACAGTTGGACAGAGGTTCTTTTCATTAAATTCTGTGCCCCTTCTTCTCCAAATGTACCTTTGCTCATTCCTGCCAAAAAGTTTGATTTTAACCTCATCGGTCCACAGAACTTGTTTCCAAAATGCATCAGGCTTGTCTATATGTTCATTTGCAAAGTTCAAACGCTGATTTTTGTTGTGAGGACGTAGAAGAGGTTTTCTTCTGATGACTCTTCCATGAAGACCATATTTGTACAAGTATCTCTTTATAGTGGAATAGTGTACCACAACTCCAGTGTCTGCCAGATCTTTCTGGAGGGATCGTGCAGTCAAACGTGGGTTTTGAATTGTTTTTCTCACAATGCTGCGAGCTGTTCTGTCTGATATTTTTCTTGGTCTTCCAGATCTTGCTTTAACTTCCACTGTTCCTGATGACTGCCATTTCTTAATTACATTTGGAACAGAGGATATTGACACCTGAAAACGCTGTGCTATCTTCTTATAGCCTTCTCCAGCTTTGTGAGCGTCAACTATTTTCAGTTTCAGTTTTCTAGACAACTGCTTAGATTGGGGTGTCAAACTCCACTTCCATCGCGGGCCGCATCAGCATTATGGTTTCCCTCAAAGGGACGGTTATATCTGTAAGATTAGATGTCCAGAACACCCCAAACCCCCTTACACCCTTACATCAAAATGCACCCCCTTACCAGAGGGTGGATCTGGAAAGAAGTGCAGGGTCTGGAGGAGAACCAGAGAAAGGCTGGAGTCAGCTTCCAGAGTATGCTGAATGCTGAGACCAGGGGAGGCAGAGACAAGGTGGTGTTGCGGCTTCACAGAGAGGTGCAGGATCTGTAGGAGGAGTTCTGCCCTTCTCTCTGATGCGGACTGCTGAGGAGGAGGGGGGGGCAAAGACGAGCCTTTCTGCAGCTGCACAGAGTACTGCAGAATCTGGCAAAGGAGTTCTGTCCTCTCTGCTACCGACTACAGAGAAAAGGTGGGGGCAGAGACAAGGGGGCTGCCACAGCTGCATGAGAGGTGCGAGAGCCACATGAAATGGCCTGGGGGGCCGCATTCGGCCCGCGGGCCTTGTGTTTGACACCTGTGGCTTAGAAGATCCCATGGTGCTGATTGTTGGGGCAAGGTCAGATGAGTCGGGGCATTTAAAACCTTTGAGATTGACATCACCTGGTCTTCCCAGATAAGAATTGAGAACAATCCATGACACTGGCAGGTCTCAGCCTTGCAAAGGGGGCAGTGCATGCTATAAATTCTGCAGGGTGCCCAAACTTTTGCAGACGCCATTTTTTTGTTTTCTGTAATTTTGAAAGTGTCAATGATGGAAATAAAATCTAACTTTTGTTGACATATTATAAGCATGTCTAATCTGTAATTTGATGCCTTTTGGAGATTTTTCCATCTTTCCTTGGCTTCTTTATGCACATCAATACAAATTTGTACCTGGGGTGCCCAAACTTTCGATCACCACTGTATATAGTCGCTGGATTGCTTTTACAGGCGGTGGAAGGAATTGCCTGCCGGTGCCTGTCTGGGCACTCCTTTTCCACCGGCGAGCAGCCAACTTACCATAATAGGTATTGCAATCAAAAGTAGCGCAAATCCACACGCCCCAAAATGTGAACTCTTTGGTGCTATACACGAAATAAATATAATGACCAATTCTATGAAAAACGAAATCATTTCATCGCCTTACCCCTCTAGGACACAAACACAAAAACGGCTAAGTTAGAAAAAGTGCAAATGCAAAAAAAATGTGCAAACATCAACAAATATTACAATGAAAGAGCTCTGTTAACCACTTCCGGACCGCCCGCCGCAGTTATAAGTCGCTACTTTGATGTTAAAGACTGGGGTATGGCAGCCGATAGCTGGTATTTTTTTACTGGTTGGACGGTCCTCTTTCACATAAAAGTGGTCCCAGTGGCAGATTCGCAGTAAGATCCCGCTTCCCGGTCGTTTTTATTCCCGCTTACCAGAGCCGTCGGTAGCGGCGAAAACGATCCGGTCCTTTCCCCTCCTAGGCAGGAAGTCGAATGAGGGCAAGATGGACCCCACTCCACTCTATGGCCTTGGAGGACCGGACATACGTCATACATCACTTCCTCCCAATGGCCTTAAAGGGTCCTTTTTTTTCATGATGAAAAAAATAATTTTTTTTTTTTTTTGCTTTTTAGTATAGATGTGAGGTCTTTTTGACCCCCAGATCTCACATTAACCACTTTACCCCTGAGTACTGGAATAGTACTGCGGCAAAGTGGCACGATCCCGTCTGACAACGTAGACCTACGTCGCCAGACTCCTCCCCTGTAGGCGGAGCGCTCCCGCTGTTTTCATTCACAGCGGGAGTCGGGCCAGGGGAGGAGCGGCGGCGATCGCCGCTGCTCTGCCCCGATCGTCGGGGAATCCAGTTTGGAGATCCGCCCACTTGTGTAAACAGAGCGGGCGGATCTCCTCAGTGACAGGGAGTGACAGATCGGAGGGTTCAGCATAGCTGGACATCCGATCTGTCCCTGTGTCACTCAGTCACCTCCCCCCCCACACGTCAGTAAGCACCAGGCATACATTAACCCCTCCCTCTCCAATAAAATTAACCCCTTCTCTGCCAGTGTCATTTTTACAGTAACAGTGCATATTTATAGCACTGATTACTGCAGTAATGTCACTGATCCCCCAAAAGTGTCAAAAATGTCCGTCAAGGGTCCGATCTGTCCGCCGCAATGTCGCAGTTCCGCAAAAAAAAAACGCAGATCGCCGCCATTACTCGTTAAAAAAAAAAAAACACCAAAAATGACAGAAATCTTTCCCTTTGTTAGTAAACGCAATAACTTTTGCGCAAACCAATCAAAATACGCTTATTGTGATTTTTTTTTTTTTTTACCAAACATGGGTAGCAGAAAACAAATTGGCCAAAAATTTAAAAAAAAATTGTTTTTTACATCTTTTTTGGGGGGAATTTCATATAAAAAAATGTTAAAAATATTGTTATTTTTTCAAAATAAACGCTCTTTTTTTTGTTTATAGCGCAAAAAGTAAAAATCGCACAGGTGATCAAACACCACCAAAAGAAAGCTCTGTTTGTGGGAAAAAAAGGACGTAAATTTCGTTTGGGTACAGCGTCGCATGACCGCGCAATTGTCAGTTAAAGTCGCACAGCGCCGAATCGCAAAAAGTGGCCCAGACGTAAGACAGCAAAATCCTCTAGTGGTAAAGTGGTTAAAGAGGACCTGTCATCCTTATTTCTATTACAAGGAATGTTTAAATTCCTTGTAATATGAATAAAAGTGATCAAAAACAGAAACAGAAAAAAAAAAATGAAAGCTCCCCTTTAGCTCGCACGCAGAAGTGAGCGCATACGCAAGTGGCACCCATGATGTTTAAAGGGACAGTGTAAAAATAAAACATAAATAAGAAAAAAAAAAAATTTAAAGCACCCCGTCCCTCCTAGCTCTAGCGCAGAAGTGAACGCATACGTAAGTCGCGCCCACATATGTAAACGGTGTTCAAACAACACATGTGAGTTATCGCCGCGATCGTTAGAGGGATTGCAATAATTCTAGTCCTAGACCTCCTCTGTAACTCTAAACTGGTAACCTGTAGAAATTTTTAAAATGTCACCTATAAACATTTTTAAGTACCAATGTTTGTCGCCATTCCACGAGCGTGCGCAATTTTGAAGCATGACATCTTAAGTATCTATTTACTCAGCATAACATTATCTTTCACAGAAAAAAAAAATGTTTCGTTTTTTTTTCTTTTTAAATTGAAGTGAAATGTATTTTTTCCAAAAAAAAATGCGTTTGAAAGACAGCTGCACAAATACCGCATTACAAAAAATATTGCAACGACCGCCATTTTATTCTCTAGAGTCTTTGCTAAAAAAATATTTAATGTTTTGGGGTTCTAAGTAATTTTCTAGCAAAAAATACTCATTTTAACTTGTAAACAACAAGTGTCAAAAATAGGCCTGGTCCTTAAGAGCCCATTCACAATAGCGCGACTTGTCAGCCTGACAAGTCGCGCTCGGTCGCGGTCCATTGATTGGCACAGGACCCGTTCTAATAGGCGTGACACAAGTCGCTCCGACTTAGAAAAAGGGTCCTGTACTACTTTGGGGCAACTTGCATAGACTTCCATTATGTGAAGTCTCTGCAAGTCGCGCCGAAGTCGCGGGGCACGCTACTTCACAGGTCGCCCCCCCAAAGTCGTGTTGCGCTAGTCTGAATGGGCTCTAAGTGGTTGAAGTGCTTATTCTTGTATAGTACTCTATTAAGGTGGTAACATGTGTATTTCAGTAATAGTCCATATAAGAAAAAAAACGTGTCCCCCCAAAAAAATAATTTTTTTTTTAAATTCTTAATACTGCAGAAAATGATCTTCTCAGTGAAAAATCCACCCAGGGGTGACACCGAATAAGTGAGTCCTTCACTACTCTCGCTGGATCAAACTCACCAGATCAACAGGCCAGTCAGGGTATAGACCAGTATTCACACCAAAATCTCTCCAAAAAGATCCTACAAAGAGATACCTGAGTGCTTTCTTCTTATTAGTAATACCAATCAGAGTATCCCCTCACATGCCATAGTATCCAGTATGGAAGATAAAAAGAATGAAGGAGGCTTCCATTGTGTAAAAACGTATGAACAGGCTTTATTAAGATATCCAATAAAATTCCACTCACATGAACCTAGTGTCCGCCTGACACTAGGGATAAAGCACTCAGCTGTGTGGCGTTCGTCTCTGGTCATTTCCCAGACCACGGGCACGAACTGGCATACACGATGACGTCAGAGTTCCTGCCCCCAACCTACGCGTTTTGTCATGCGACGTCCCCATGGACGTCCCCACGTAGGGCAGGGTAGGAAATCTGACATCGTGTATGCCAGTTCGTGCCCATGGTCTGGGAACTGATCAGAGATGAACGCCACACAGCTGAGCCTGTTATCACTAGTGTCAGGCGGACACTAGGTTCATGTGTGTGGAGTTTTATTGGATATTTTAATAAAGCCTGTTCATATGTTTTTACATGATGGAAGCCTCCTTCCTTCTTTATTGTATTTTAAAAAAAAAATTTGCATCCCAAAAACCACTGCACACTAGGGACTCTGCTAAAAAAAATATATAATGTTGGGTGGTTCTAAGTAATTCTCTAGCAAAAAAACACTAATTTTGTTTTTTTACATGTAAACAAAAAGTGTCAGAAAAAGGCCTGGACTTAAAAACCCAATTTTCCTTTTTTTTTGTCTGTATTTTGCATACTGCTTAACCACTTTAAGACCGGAAGGATTTGGCCCCTTAATGACCAGGCCCTATTTTGCGATTCGGCACTGTTACTTTAACGGAAAATTGCGCGGTCGTGCGACGCTGTACACAAATAAAATTGATGTCCTTTTTTTCCCACAAATAGAGCTTTCTTTTGGTGGTATTTGATCACCTGTGCAGTTTTTTTTTTTTTTTGCGCTATAAACAAAAAAAGAGCGACAATTTTGAAAAAAAAAAACAATATTTTTCACTTTCTGCTATATGACATTCTCAAAAAAAAAAATTGAAAATCAAAATTTTTTAACATTTTAGGCCAATTTGTTTTCGAGGCCACTAACTACGGGAAAGATTTATGTCATTTTTATTGTTTTTTTTTTTTTTTTTTTTATTTTTTTTTTTTTTTACTAGTAATGGCGGCGATCTGCGATTTTTAGCGGGACTGCGGCATTGCGGCGGACAAATCGGACCCCTGACTGACATTTTTGACACTTTTGGGGGGACCAGTGACATTACTACAGTAATCAGTGCTAAAATTATGCACTGTGACTGGCAGGGAAAGGGTTAACACCAGGGGGATCAAGGGGTTAAATGTAAGCCTAGGGGAGAGATTCTAACTGTGGGGGGGCATGGCTTTTGAAATTACCATAGAGACCTGTGATCCTATATAGAAGGATCACAGGCGCTCTGTGATCATTCCAGGGAGAAGAACGGTCTGCTGTGTTTACAACAGCTGATCGTCCTCTCTCAGCGTGGGGGCGATCGCAGGTGGCAGGCAGCAATCGGAGCCGCCTGACACACGCATCGGCTTCCCCGCTGACAATCAGGGACTGGAGCACACCGCCGGCGGCGCGCGATCGCCCCCCTAGCTGTACCCAGGTGAGCAACGTATCCATACGTTGTTTTGCCTGCAGGAGCCACCCTGCCGCGCTATATATATATATACAGCAAGTGGTTAAAGAACACAATTTCCTGGTTCTTTCTGGAATTTTAGAATGCATCATAGTAAAGTGGTTAATTTACTGTCCAAACTTTATGGGGGGGGGGGGTAGCTAGGGTTGAGCAACTTAGTGTGCAATAGAAGCTGCTGCAAGTCAAATAGGGCCCGCCCCATTTCCTGGATGGCGGACATCCAGCATCATCTTCTTACTCATTTCTCCCCAGCCTGATTGTCTAAAGCAGCTTAAATTTCGCATGTGTGGGGTGTCTTTAGTTTTCCAACTATTCAGTCTGTCCAATCTGATATCTAGCTTTTTATTTGTTTTTTTTGTTTTTCCAGCATCATCGAGAAGGGTGAAGAGCACTGTGGGCATCTGATCGAGGCTCACAAGGAGTGCATGAGGTCACTGGGGTTCAAGGTGTGACTCGGTCATTGCAATGGAGTGTTTGGTAAGTCTCTTCCACCCATAATAATGTTGATGGTGGTATTATGGTAGAAATAGATGTGTTATTACTCTAGGGCAGTGATGGCGAACATTTGCACCCCAGATGTTTTGGAACTACATTTCCCATGATGCTCATGCACTCTGCAGTGTAGTTGAGCATCATGGGAAATGTAGTTCCAAAACATCTGGGGTGCCAAGGTTCGCCATCACTGCACTAGGGTAACCAGTGGTGTATTTTGCTTTTGTGCTGCCCTAGGCAAGACTAAAATTGGGCACCCCCCTGTAAATCTGCCCCACTCCTTTTTTTAACGGATTTGACTCCCTCCAAAATTGAAGGACTACAAGTCCCAGCATGAACCTCTGAGATGTCACGAGAGGGGGGGGGTGAGGGGGTGGGAGAGAGAGAAGGGGGTGGGGGTGGGGGTGGGAGAGAGAGAAGGGGGTGGGGGTGGGAGAGAGAGAGGGGGTGGTGAGAGAGAGAGAGGGGGGATGAGAGAGAGAAAGAGAGGGTGGATGAGAGAGAGAAAGAGAGGGGGGATGAGAGATGGGGATGGGAGAGAGAGCGAGAGAGAGGGGGGATGAGAGAGAGAGGGGGGGATGAGAGAGAAAGACAGAGGGGGTGAGAGAGAGAGGGGGGGAGAGAGAGAGAGGGGGTGAGAGAGGCGGCTCTAGCATCCAGTGGACAATAGAATCTCAGGTGGAGGGGGCTGGCTTTTTTGCTGCCCCCCTGCAAAGTGCTGCCCTAGGCCTGGGCCTTGTTGGCCTAGGCCAAAATACAGCACTGAGGGTAACCATAGACTGGTACTAGGATAGGAGACATCTGCCTAACAGCAAACCATCTGGACGCCACCACCATCACCTGTGCACCTCGGCTGATAAAAAGGTGACCCTGGCTCAACCTGCATTCCCTTTTCTGCCCAGAAAAAAGGGTCACTGGTGCAGGCACCGAGCCCAGCACCCTCTGGCACTTCATAAACAGAAGCACTTGGCTTGTCCATGGGAAAGTGGCATATCATAGGGGGAAATGCTGCCACTTCTTTGGATGACATTGATAAAGGAAATGGACAGCCTCTGCTCATGGTGAAGGTATTTGGTAGAAAGGATTTGCAAAGTAAGAGTAAAGAGAAATTAATATGCATGGACATCAGTGGCAGCTGGTGCATTGGGGGCGCAGGGGCCACCCCCCTATCCATGCGTCTGGCCCTCTAATCTACATGCGGGGCGCCGGACGCATGGAGTTCAATGGGGCTTTTTTTTTTTTTTTTAAGCATGTGATTAGAGCCAGAGGCTCTAATAGGTTAAAAAAAAAAAAAAAGTGGGCTCACCCAGTTGTGTGACAATAGCGAACACATTTTCGCTATAGTCACACAGATCCTCCTCCTGGCCAATCAGGAAGCTGGTCTGAGACCCGTTTCCCGATTGGCCGAAAGGAGAAGCCATGCCATCGAGGAGGGAGGAGATGCAGAAGACAGGGGGAAGAAGCTGAAGCCGCCGTCGCCGCCGTGTGCTGCTGCGGCCTGCCCTCCCTCCACATATCAAGGGAGTATGGTGCGGTCCTTTCCCCCCCCCCCCCCGGCCCATGGAGCACCTGCCGCCACTGATGGACATCCTGTAGGCATGGTAGGTGTGCCAAGGATCTGACTATTTGGTCAACCCGGAGACTTTTAAGCTCCAATCCTGGACAGCTGCTCTCCCCAATATAAACATTTAATATATTTTAAATCATACACTTAAGACGTTGCACAAACAGCTCATCAATTACAAGAGACATTCATTTCTGGTATCTTGGAACACTTCATCAGCTTGATTGACCTGTAGAACATGGAGACTCATTGGCTCTATGTTCCACAATGAGATGTTGCAGGGATCCAGAGAGGGAAACATTCTAATAAGAAATTGCACAAACAGCACATCAAATACAAGAGACATTCATTTCTGGTATCTTGGAACACTTCATCAGCTTGATTGTCCTTTGTACACCCAAATACCTCCCTGTAGAACAAGGAGACTAACTGCCTCTATATTCCACAATGAAACATTCCAAGAACCCAGAGAACGAAACATTCTTTCTCATAACATCTTTCCAGAAATACATTTTATCAAGTTATTATAAAAGACCCTAACATTGTCATATTAGTACTTAGTAATGCATTTATTTGGTCAACCCGGACACTTTTAAGCTCTAGTACTGGATAGCTGTCCTCCCCAATATAAACATGTATTATATAAAATCATACAATTAAGAAATTGCACAAACGGATTTCTGCTATCTTGGAACACCTTTTAGCTTGATTGGCCTCTAAACTCCCAAATACCTCCCTGTAGAACAAGGAGACCATCGGCCTCTATGTTCCACAGAGAGACATTCCAGGAATCCAGAAAATAAAACATTCTTTCTTATAACATCTTTTTGGAAATGCATTCTAGCAAGTGAACCTGTTATTATAAAAAGAAGAACCTAACATTGGCATATAAGCACTCAGTAATGTCATTTAATCATTCGTAAAATACGTGAAAATTATATTTATCAACCATTTTTTTTTTTTTTTTGTAAAATAATTTTTCACCTTAATTAAAAAAAAAAAAAACACACTTCAGCACTGTGACCCCCCTCATTGAAGGGACAGATAATTATGGTTACAGTCTTGGCTGTGTTTGAGGTTTTTGAGGTGTCTTTTGATGGCATTGTGGAGCAAGTTCACTGTCCTCTAGAATTCTCGAGTGCCATACTGTGGCCGTTGGGAGTAAAATATGTCCTAAGGTTGGTGGTCAGTTGGAGTAAAAAAAAAAAGTGATCTAACACTTGTGTTAAGTGGGAGGAGAAATAGTGTTCCATCATTGGTGTCAGTGGGAGGAATAGTGCCCCATTATTGGTGTCAGTGGGAGGAATAGTGCCCCATCATTGGTGTCAGTGCAAGGAATTGTACCCCATCATTGGTATCAGTGGGAGGAATAGTGCTCCATCATTGGTGTCAGTGGGAGGAATGGTGCCCCATCATTGGTGTCAGTGGGAGGAATAGTGCCCCATCATTGGTGTCAGTGGAAGGAATAGTGCCTCATCATTATTGTCAGTGGAAGGAATAATGCTTGGTGTCAGTGGAAGGAATAGTGCCCCATCATTGGTGTCAGTGGGAGGAATAGTGCTCCATCATTAGTGGCCGGGATAGTGCCCCATCATTGGTGTCAGTGGGAGGAGGAATGCCCCGTCATTGGTGTCAGTGGGAGGAATAGTACCCCATCATTGGTATCAGTGGGAGGAATAGTGCCCCATCATTAGTGTCAGTGGGAGGAATAGTGCCCCATCATTGGTGTCAGTGAAAGGAATGATGCCTCATCATTGGTGTCAGTGGGAGGAATAGTGCCCCATCATTTGTGCCAGTGGAAGGAATAATGCCCCATCATTGGTATCAGTGGGAGGAAAAGTGCCCCATCATTGGTGTTAGTGAAAGGAATGATGCCTGATCATTGATGTCAGTGGGAAGAATAGTTCTTTGGTGTCTTTGGGTGGAGAAGTTATGCCCCATCATCAGTGTCATTGGGAGGCAGGTACCCCATCATTGGTGTCAGTGGGACGAATAATTGGCGTCAGTGGCAGAGGAACAATGCCCCATCGTCACTGGAAAAGGTAGTGCTCTGTTTTTTCTGTTAGTGGAATGAATAGTGCCCCATCATTGGTGTCAGTGGGAAGAATAGTGGCCCCAGTTGTTGGCGTCAGTGGTAAAGGAACAGTGCCCCATTGTCAGTGGAAAAGGTTGTTCCCCATTGTTATTGTCAGTGGCAGGGATAGTGCCCCATCATTGGTGTCAGTGGAAGGAATAGCGTCCCATCTTTGGACTCAGTGGCAGAGGAACAATGCCCCAGCATCAGTGGGAAAGTTAGTGCTCCATCGTTTTTGTCAGTGGGAGGAATAGTGCCCCATTATTGGTGTCACTGGGAGGAATAGTGCCCCATCATTGGTATCAGTGGGGGGAATAGTGCCCCATCATTGGTATCAGTGGGGGGAATAGTGCCCCATCATTGGTATCAGTGGGAGGAATAGTGCCCCATCATTGGTATCAGTGGGAGGAATAGTGCCCCATCATTGGTATCAGTGGGGGGAATAGTGCCCCATCATTGGTTTCAGTGGGAGAAATAGTGCCCCATCATTGGTGTCAGTGGAAGAAATAGTGTATCAAGGACAAAAAAACTGTAGTTAGTGGACTGCTAGTTTATACTGTATGTTGCCATCAGTAACCAATGATAAATGATGTTCTGCATACCTGTAGGGGGCAGTGTAGAGATGCGGAGGCATACTGTATTTTTCCTCTAGTAACAATGACAAATGACATATCTGCTCTGATCTTTCAGGGTTTCTTCCTGTGTGCTGCTTTGGATCTCTAACTTATTTCCTGAATGGTGAGAGTGGAATTATATGCGGAATGGAGAAGAGGAACTCTTTGGTTTTGGTCACATTTATACCCTATTCTCCTGCTCACTTAGAGTGTAAAGTTTATTTTTTTAAATTCTATTAAATGATACTGATTAAATAAAAATGCATTGAGTTGTGTGATTAATTTTGATTTTAATTTGTATCCTAATGCAATGACTGTAACAAGAAATAGTAATGAAATCATAGAAACCCACAATTTTGGAAAATCTCCAGCCAAAACTTTTTGTGGTTGTCGGTTCGATCCTCTGTTAGAGGTAACATCAGTAGAGGGGCATAGAACACAGATTTTCATAGGCCATCAAAATAATGACAAAGTCATTACTTAAGCCCGAATTGGCCAGGAATAGGCAAACTACAAAGGGGGACCCCCCCCCCCTTTTCAGGAGAGGAGATTTACCCGAGTTGAGAAATCCAAACCCTTCCTGTTCTTTCCAAAGAAAAAAAGTTTTGGCTGAAGTTCCAATTTAAACAGACAATTTACAATATTAAATGACACTTTAGACCACAGGAATGATAATGACGATGTTGTTGGTGTTATTATGGCAGTGTTATTGCACTAGGGTGACCATAGACTGATGCCAAGACGAGA
Organism: Pelophylax lessonae; assembly: GCF_965119305.1. Taxonomy (NCBI): domain Eukaryota; kingdom Metazoa; phylum Chordata; class Amphibia; order Anura; family Ranidae; genus Pelophylax; species Pelophylax lessonae. The sequence continues at coordinate 22,245,876 of NC_138769.1, forward strand.
GGAGATGAGACGTCCACCTGTCAGCAGACCATCTGGAAGCCACCAACATCACCTGTGTGACTCGGCTGATAGAAAAGGTGACCTTGCTTTAACCTGCCTATCTTTATCTTCACAGGAAAAAGGGGTCACATGTGCAGAAAGGGGGTCACTGGTGCAAGCACCAAGCCCAGCACCCTCTGTCACTTTGTGACAATAGTGCACTTCAGAAACACCTGGGTTGTCAGTGGGGAGGTGGCATAACGTAGGGGGTTGATAAGGATAATCAACAACCTCTGCTCATGGTGAAGGTTCTGAAATTGTATTTAGTAGAAAGGATTTACAAAGTAAAAGTATAGATTATAAGAAAGAGAAATGACCATGCATGGAGATCCTTTAGGCATGGCAGGTGTACCAAGAGTCTGACTATTTGGTCAACCCGGAGACTTGTAAGCTCCAACCCTGGACAGCTGCTCTCCCCAATATAAACATTTTATATATTAAATCATACACTTAAGAAATTGCACAAACAGCACATCAGTTACAAAAAACATTAATTTCTGGTATCTTGGAACACCTCAGCAGTTTGAACTGTAGACCTCCGAATACCTCTCTGTAGAACAAGGAGACATATTGCCTCTATGTTCCGCGAGGAGACACTCCAGGAATCCAGAAAATGAAACATTCTTTACATTGATAAGAAATTGCACAAACAGCACATCAATTACAAGAGACATTAATTTCTGGTATCTTGGAACCCCTCATCAGTTTAATTGACCTGTAGAACCCTGAATAACTCCCTGTAGAACAAGGAGCCTAATTGCCTCTATGTTCCACAAGGAGACACTCCAGGGATCCAGAAAATAAAAACATTCTTTATAATGATAAGAAATTGCACAAACAGCACATCAATTACAAGAGACATTCATTTCTGGTATCTTGAAACCCCTCATCAGTTTGATTGACCTGTAGATCCCCGAATACCTCCCTGAGTAGAACAAGGAGACCAATTGCTTCTATGTTCTACAAGGAGACGCACCAGGGATCCAGAAAATAAAACATTCTTTATAATTGTGGCAGGATTTCCAGGCATTGGGCCTGATGTGGGTCTGCCATGGTTGCCGGTGACACCTTCAGCCCATTTAAGCTGAATACCTAAGTGTGAGATTGGAGACAATGACCATTTCAGCATCTTTGGTTTGTTTTGTTTATTTGATATTGGGGATGAGAGAAGGGGATGAGTGAGATACTCCTCTGGCTCAACTAGGTACAAACAGGACACTTTGAAGAAAAATGCCTTTCAGCGCTGTCTTGACGCCGGCTGGGGGTCGACCAACGCTTGCTGGAGCTTGAAAAACACTGACTTGCCGTACTGTACTTGAACTTGACTTCTGACACTCTGGTTAGCTCAAAAGTCCTGAACACAGCTCCCTCCAGTCCTTCCTGACTGAGGTAGCTTCTGTATACTGCTTCTGCTGCTGCAACTCTCAACACTGCACACTGTACACTTTAACTCTTCAGGGCCCAACTGCTGGCGGCCCCTCTACACTTCAGGGTCCTCTCACTAGGCACCCCCTCTACGATTCAGGGTCCACACACTGGCACCCCCTTTACTCTTCAGGGTCAACACTGGCACCCCCTTTACACTTGCTCCTGCACCGCCTAGCTAGCTCCTGGATCCCTCTGACCTTTACTGGAGTGGTCCCCTCTCACTAGGCAGACCCCTAGGGGCAGTTTGCAGTACTCACCAACTGGGAATGCTTTCCTGAAACTTGACCCCTCTCTGTTCCGCTGGTCCTCGGCACACCGGATCCTCTCTGCAGCTCAGCTCTCTGTCCCCTCAGGCAAGCAGCCTGGGACACCCGATCCTGCTGACAGGACTAGAGACAGCCATACTCCTGGGACTCTGCTTCCCACCAAAGATGCTGCGTCATGGGCTCCCCTCAAACTTATACCCACTCCCAGAATGCTGTGCGGCAGAATCTGCCTTTCTGGGGTAGATACAGGCCTGTGTGCCATTGGCTGGGTTTCCTCCACTGCCCAATGAGAACCCTCTCAAAGAGCACAGTGGGGAGACTCCCCAGTCTCAACAGCCACACCTAGGAGACATGACAGCCCAGCTGAAAATCATGGTACTGCTGATAAGCAGACAAGGCCCACTATACTTTACCTAGCACCTACCTTGTAGGGTGCTTACATAATGATAAGAAATTGCACAAACCACATCAATTACAAGAGACATTCATTTCTGGTATCTTTGAACCCCTCATCAGTTTAATTAACCTGTAGAACCCCAAATATCTCCCTGTAGAACAAGGAGACTAATTGCCTCTATGTTCCACAATGAGACACTCCAGGGATGCAGAGAATAAAAAAGCATTCTTTCTCTATCGCTCATTGACAGACGTAGTCTTCTTGATTCTCAAGAGCTGGGTTATGTTGTCTCCGCAGGAGTAGGACTAGGCAGAATGACAAAACGTTCTGGCTCCACCCTAGGGGGCAGTCCCTGAGGGTATATCCTCCCTCTCTCTGCTACAGGGAATCAGTTTTTTTCTGTCTAGTCAGGAGTAAGGACCTAAGTTCCTTGCTGGGATCTTTTGGTCCTGGCAAGACTTTTTTTCTTTAAGAAAAAGACATTTTTTAGGTAGTTTTCTCCAGTGTTTTTTTCCTGTGAGATCTTCAAGCAAAAATGCCGGACTGGGCGACACTTGTGGTCACCCCAGCCGGCCTACGAGCGCGTGCAGACCAGGCATTGCGCTTGGTCGGCCGCGACATATTCAAGTAAGTATGCGGGGCCGGGCGACGGGCTGGATGTGAGATCCAGTGGTCACCCCGGTTTCTGCCTAAAAACGCGTGCAGACCAGTGCGCTGAGTCGGCCGCGACGGAGTCCCAGTAAAGGGACTGACTTTGCGAGTTAAAAGCTCGCTTGGACGCCAGGACCAGAGAGTCGAGGCGTCCACAAACCCCCACCTCGGTGGAGAGGGTATTATGAAGAGAGGGTGCCTGTCGGTTCGGTATGGTGAGTAAAACGTTCCCTTTTTTCCTCATTTATGAGGCAGTATGTATTATGGGCCCCTCCATATATGGTCAGTATATATCTGACACTTACAAGTCCCCCTTGTAATACAGCATGTGTTTGTGGGAAGTGGACTTGGTTCAAGAGCTAACACTCTACCCAGCAGACTGTAACATTACAGCAAACATAGGAGGTATAATCCTACCTTATGTGCAGTGTATCTCTGTAGATCCATATGTCACCTCTCAGCAGAGTGCAGGTGGATGTGCTGGGAAGACGATATCGGCGGTCCGCCGCCATTTTGCCGTAGACCGAATGCATGTATGTCCTCAGGTCACGCCGGCCGCCATGTTTTTGGAGTCTTATGTCTCTTCTATGGGGGCGGCCATGTTTTGTGAGGCCAGCTTCCTCGTGGAGGGCTGGGAACGCCGGAAGGCGTACACAGGGGGCGGAGCCACGCCTTCTGCCCGGGAAAAAGCAAACAGCTCCTTCCAGTCTGTGTAAGACAGACGCTGGCTGCAGTTTGTTGGAAACTGCACTGCATCGGTTGGTGAGCCTTGGGGGTCCCTCTCTCTCTCTCTGGGATCGAGAAGCAGGTACTCTGAGGGGCGCTATTGCGCTAGGGGGAGACACACAAAAAAAAAAAAAGTTTTTTTGTTTATTGCTGGCAAAAGTGTCCTGTATTAACATGGACCCTGCCACTCATGTATCTCCTCCGGATCCCCTCGAGGGGTCTGCGGGATCCTCCAGCACCCCATTGACAATTGAATCTTTGTCAGCCATTATGGAAACTTTTGTGTCCCGGGTGGAAGTGGCTTGTCAGGGACAGGGCGCAAGAAAGCGACCCCCGCCTAACCCCTTATTATCTGAAACCTCGGATTCAGACTCTGAGCCTATTTCTGCAGTTGCAGGTACTTCATCTGGTATTGGTGTCTCGGGTCCTGTCTCTTCAGACAGTGAGGAGGATGTTTCGGCATCTGCCATAGCCCGAGAGGAAGCGTTGGTAAACGCACTCATTGTATCTGTTCAAGAGACTTTAAGGTTACAGGGTATTCCATCAGAAATAGCTGAAACTGAGATCCCTTTTGGGACTAAAAAGCGCATCAAAGTGGCAAAGGTTTTTCCATTGCCCAAATGTTTTGGCAATCCTATTGATGAAGAATGGCGTCTGCCAAAACGCACTTTTAATATTTCCAAACGCATTGACAGGCGTTATCCGTTTGAGGAAACCCTTATTAAAAAATGGACAGAACCACCTGTGGTGGATTCACCAATTGCTAGATTGAATAAAGCCACGGTTATTCCTTTAGAAGACGCTCCGTCTTTTAAAGATCCAGTGGATCGCAAGATAGAAGCTATGTCTCGCACCATGTTTTCCTTGATTGGATCAGCTTTCAGGCCAATAATTGCTATTGGTCTGGTTTCGCAGGCTGTAACTGAATGGACCAAGTGGTTACGCCGGGACTTAGAAAAAGTCCCTCAGGCGGTATCAGATTTGTTGGAACAAATGATACAGGGGTTACAGTTTGTATGTGATGCGGCGTTAGACGCCACTCCATTAATGGCGCGAGCATCAGTCTCAGCAGTGGTTCTCAGGCGTACACTGTGGCTAAAAGGTTGGATAGCCGACCAAGGTTCCAAAAAAGCATTGGCTAATATCCCCTTTTCAGGAGAACGTCTATTTGGAGCCAACTTAGATGAGATCATTAAGGATCTCACCGGTGGAAAAAGCACCTTTTTACCGCAAAATTTTAAAGGTAGAGGAACTCGTCAAAGACGAGGGCCTTCTTTTTCTGCTCACAAGAGGTTTTTTCGTCCAGCGGGTGAAAAAACTAAGTCCTCCAAGGTTCCTACAGGAGGCGTCAGGGGTCGTTGGTCGGGCAAGCAAAAGCCCGCCCCCTCCAGACCTGAAGATAAACCATCCAAAGCCTGAAGGTGCGCCCCCACCCATAACTGGGGTGGGGGGTCGTCTTCGCCGGTTCCCGGATCCATGGCTTTCCAGAATCCCGGACAAATGGGTTTGCGAAGTCATAAAGTCAGGGTACAAGATCGAGTTTCGATCTCTCCCACCGGCGCGATTCTTCCCTTCCAATATCCGACTATCTCCGGATCGTCTAGAAGATCTGCGGAGAGCAGTCACAGATCTACTACAACAAGGAGTGTTAGTCCACGTTCCTTGGACAGAACGGTTTCAAGGGTTTTATTCAAACCTGTTTACAATACCCAGGAAAGAGGGCAAAGTGCGTCCAATTCTGGACTTAAGAGCACTCAATTCTTTCGTCAACATAAGAAGATTCAGAATGGAGTCCATTCGCACGGTAGCAGCCTTCCTGCATCCAGGGGATGTCCTAGCGTCCATAGACATCAAGGACGCCTATCTTCACATTCCCATTTTCGCAGGACATCAGCGTTTTCTACGCTTTTCCGTAGAGGAGAACCACTATCAGTTTGTGGCGTTACCTTTCGGTCTCGCCACGGCTCCGCGGGTCTTCACAAAAGTGTTGGCCCCAATGTTGGCACTTCTGCGCCAAAGAGGTATATCGATTCTAGGTTACCTAGACGATCTTCTGCTTCATGCAGAGTCTCCTCAGACCTTGCTACAAAACATAGAAATGACTATGATTTCTTTACAGGAATTCGGGTGGCTGGTGAACCAGCAAAAGTCTTTTCTGGTTCCCACCCAGAGGCTCGAATATCTGGGTCTAATTCTAGACACAGTCAGGACAAGAGTGTTTCTTCCGGTAGGGAAACTTCGAAAGATTCAATCAGCAGTCCAGTTGTTACTGTCCAACAGCTGGTCTTCCCTTCGGACTTGCATGAGGGTTCTGGGGTTGATGGTGGCTTCATTCGAAGCAGTCCCATTTGCCCAGTCCCATACCCGAATTCTTCAGCAAGAGATTCTCCTCAGATGGAATCGGAATCCGGAATCCCTGGACAATCAGATACGATTGAGCAAACAGACCAGAGAGTCTCTGGTTTGGTGGCTTCGGTCTCCAATGCTCAGCCAGGGAAAGTCATTTCTGCCAATATATTGGACGATAGTGACCACGGATGCCAGTCTATCCGGATGGGGAGGAATTCTCGGTCAATTATCTGCCCAGGGACTTTGGTCCCCGGAAGAATCCAGATTACCGATAAATGTATTGGAACTGAGAGCGATCAGACTTTGTCTGATTCACTGGACCGAGCAGCTCCAGGGCAGCCCGGTTCGGATCCAGTCGGACAATGCCACGGCCGTGGCTTATGTCAATCACCAGGGGGGCACCAAGAGTGTCCGAGCGGCCAAAGAAGTGGCTTGCATTCTTCGCTGGGCGGAACGATTTGTTCCAGCAATCTCTGCGGTGTTCATTCCGGGGGTGGAGAATTGGCAGGCAGATTATCTCAGCCGTCAGACCCTGGATCAGGGGGAATGGTCCCTCCATCCAGACGTTTTCCACCAGTTGTGCCTGCGGTGGGGCACCCCGGATGTGGATCTGTTGGCATCACGATTCAACAGGAAAGTTCAGAGATTCATGGCTCGCTCCCGCGATCCTCTAGCAGAAACCGCAGACGCACTGATCGCCCCGTGGGGGCAATACCAGCTAATATATGCCTTCCCTCCTCTCGCGTTACTGCCAAGACTTCTTCGCAGGGTAGAGGAGGAAGGAATCCCAGTAATCCTGGTAGCTCCGGACTGGCCTCGTCGAGCTTGGTACGCCGACATGGTCAGACTGGTGGCGGACGTCCCGTGGAGACTTCCTCTCAGAGAGGATCTACTGTCTCAGGGACCGATCTTCCATCCTGCTTTACGATCGCTGGCTTTAACGGCCTGGCTATTGAGACCCAGGTGCTGAAGGACAAAGGTTTGTCAGCTTCAGTTATTCCTACTCTAGTTGAAGCAAGGAAAGCGACTTCCAGAAAGATTTATCATCGCACATGGAAGTCCTACATTGCATGGTGTGAACCTTTGGGGTTCCGTCCTCGGTCTTATTCGATTAGTCGAATATTGGCTTTTCTGCAACAAGGGGTTGAGCAGAAACTGGCCTTGAGTACTATCAAGGGTCAGGTCTCAGCATTAGCCATCTTCTTTCAGAAGCCTTTGGCTACTCATTCCTTGGTGCGGAATTTCATCCAGGGGGTGCGACATCTGGCTCCGCCAGTGCACGCGCCGTTACCCCCCTGGGATCTTAATTTAGTGTTGTCGGTTCTTCAGAAACCTCCCTTTGAAGATATTAGGGAGATTCCTCTACCCACGTTGTCCCAGAAGGTGGCCTTCTTGGTGGCTATTACTTCTGCACGCAGGGTGTCAGAACTGGCCGCATTATCTTGTCGTTCACCATATCTGGTGGTTCATAGAGATAAGGTGGTTCTTCGTCCGAATCCATCCTTCCTACCAAAAGTAGTTTCAGAATTTCATCTGAATGAAGAAATTGTATTACCTTCCCTGTGTCCTAAGCCCAGTCATCCTCGGGAATTTGCTTTGCACTCCTTGGATGTGGTCCGGGCGATCAGGGTATACTTGAAAACGACAGACTCGTTTCGCAAGACGGATTCACTTTTTGTGATCCCAGATGGACCCAAAAAGGGGTTGCCTGCATCTGCCGCGACCATTTCCAGATGGATCAGACAGACGGTAGTGCAGGCTTATTCTATTAAGGGTCGGGAGCTCCCGTTCCCTGTTAAGGCGCACTCCACTCGGGCACTTAGTGCGTCATGGGCCTTTCGCCATCAGGCGTCAGTGGTCCAGGTGTGCAAGGCGGCTACCTGGTCGTCGGTGCATACCTTCTCTAAACATTATAAAGTTGATGTAATGGCATCGTCTGATGCCTCATTTGGCCGCAAGGTTTTGCAGGCCGCAATTTGAGGAGACCAGTGGTCTACCTCGAGGGTTTTTTCCGTTGGAAAATTTTTCTTTAGTCTCATTCTTTGTTTATAATGAGCCTTTAAAACTTCTAGTTTGGCACCGGTTGGGCCTTCTAGATTGGATTTGATTTTGTCAATCCCACCCCTCATTTGTGGCACTGCTTCTGGATGTCCCAGCTCTTGAGAATCAAGAAGACTACGTCTGTCAATGAGCGATAGAGAAAAATGGATTTTTGTAAGAACTTACCGTAAAATCCTTTTCTCTTAAGCTCATTGACAGACGTAGTACCCGCCCCTCTATCATTGAGTTGGGTTGGGTTAATTTCTCTGTACTGCTTTAAACAGAACTGATTCCCTGTAGCAGAGAGAGGGAGGATATACCCTCAGGGACTGCCCCCTAGGGTGGAGCCAGAACGTTTTGTCATTCTGCCTAGTCCTACTCCTGCGGAGACAACATAACCCAGCTCTTGAGAATCAAGAAGACTACGTCTGTCAATGAGCTTAAGAGAAAAGGATTTTACGGTAAGTTCTTACAAAAATCCATTTTTATAATGATAAGAAATTGCACAAACCACATCAATTACAAGAGACATTCATTTCTGGTATCTTGGAACCCCTCATCAGTTTAATTAACCTGTAGAACCCTGAATATCTCCCTGTAGAACAAGGAGACTAATTGCCTCTATGTTCCACAATGAGACACTCCAGGGATGCAGAGGAAAAAAAAAACATTCTTTATAATGATAAGAAATTGCACCAACAGCACATCAATTACAAGAGACATTAATTTCTGGTAACTTGGAACACCTCATCAGTTTGATTCACCTCTAAACTCACAAATACCTCCTTCATAAGGAAGGTGCTGTTATACACTATAGAATAGGAATGTATGTCAATATTCCTCACCTACAAAAAAAATATAAAATTAATTGAATAGTTTAAAAATGAAATAAAGAATTCCTTGCAATCTTTCACAAATACACAAATAGTATATGTTTTAGGTCCTGCACAACTAGCCCCATAGTTGCATGTGTATCTGTGGTTAAATGAGGCCAAGATTAAATAGGTGTGGTTCTAGAATATATAAAACTAATACACAATTGGTAATCCCACTCATCTAGCCCCCAATAAATTGGTATTTACATGTGACATTATTTGAATGACAACTCAACATAAAATTTAGATATCAATAGTGAATGTTCAGTGGATATTATAGCTGATAAATGATTGATACTCCAAACCAGTTGTGATTTAACCACTTAAGCCCCGGAGGATTTGGCTGCTAAACGACCAGGGGGTATTTTGCGATTCGGCACTGCGTGACTTTAACAGACAATTGCGCGGTCGTGCGACACTGTACCTAAACGAATTTGACGTCCTTTTTTTCCCACAAACAGAGCTTTCTTTTGGTGGTATTTGATCACCTGTGCGCTTTTTACTTTTTGCGCTATAAACAAAAAAAGAGCGTAAATTTTGCAAAAATAACAATATTTTTCACATTTTTTTATATGAAATTCCCCCCCAAAAAAATGTAAAAATCAAACTTTTTTAACATTTTCGGCCAATTTGTTTTATGCTACATATGTTTGGTAAAAAAAATCGTAAAAAGCGCATCTTTATTGGTTTGCGCAAAAGTTATCGCGTTTACTAACAAAGGGAAAGATTTTTGTCATTTTTGTTAATGGCGGCGATCTGCGATTTTTTTTGCGGTACTGCGACATTGCGGCGGACAGATCGGACCCTTGACTGACATTTTTGACACTTTTGGGGTTACCAGTGACATTTCTACAGTAATCAGTGCTATACATATGCACTGTTACTGTAAAAATACACTGGTAGTAAAGGGGTTAACTTTATTTGAGAGGGAGGGGCTGTGTGTGTCCCTAGGGGCGTGATTCTTACTGTGATTGGCTGTGGCTTGAGGTGTAAGGACACTGATCAACAGTTCTACATAGTAGAACCGTGTGATCAGTGTTTTTACACCGAGGAGAATGACAGGTGGCTTGTTTACACAAGCTGCCTGACTTTCTCCCTCTCCCCCGACGATCGCCGAGTGACCGGCGGACATCGGGTCCGCCGGTCACACGCGCGGGGGGGGGTCTGTGACCGCGCGGGAGCGCGCCTCCGCGGGCGCGCGCTCGCTCCCCAGACCCTCCCAGGCTAGTGACGTTAATTAACGTCACTTTGCCTGTGAGGGGCTGACTGCCGCAGTAAATCTACTGACGGCAGTCGGCAAGCGGTTAAAAAAAAAAAAATACCCCAAAAAATTTGTGACAATTCAAATGAATTGTGAAAATATAAAGTCCATATATCCTTAGTGTAAATTCTGTGCTTGCTTCAAACAAAGATAGTGCTCCACCACGTGCAGATGTGATAGTACAATGCACTCACAAAAGCCCCCAGGGACCAGTAGATGTATAATCAACTGATGCAATATATACTCCTATAAATGTCCACTTCCTCCCATCAGGCACATGGTGTCATTTTGCATGGAAAACAAATAACATACTAATAGTGCAACACCATTTATTTATAATCTAAATATAATATAGCAACTCTGCAATAGTTGCTCTTACGTTAAAATGTGCTCTGACCGGCTCCAGCTCTGTGTGCAAATAAATGCTGCATAGTCACCGTAATGCAGGGAAAGTACTCGATCCGCGCCCGGCGTGCGTTCCGGCTCTCCCCAAATTGACGTCAAGGGTTAGTCACAAATGATAGAGGCAGCAACCTGATCTCTATGCATTTCGTCACATAGGCATCATCAGGAAATTTCAGTGCTGCCTATTAATGCCGATCAGTGCAGCATCATCAGCACACGAGTGCAGCCTATTAGTTCCCATCAGTGCAGCCTCAACAGTGCTGCCTATTAGTGCCCATCTGTGCAGCCTATCAGTGCCCTTCAGTGCTGCCTATTACTGCCCATCAGCGGACAATTGGTGCAGCCTATCAGTGCTGCAATTATAGTGCCCATCCTTGCAGCCTCATCAGCGCACTTCAATGAAGGAGAAAAATTACCTGTTTGCAAACCTTTATACCAGAAATTAAGAAAAACATTTTTTTCAAAATTTGTGGTCTTTTTTTTTTTTTTTTTTTGTTTAGCAAAAAATGAAAAATTCAGGGGTGATTAAATACCACCAAATGAAAGCTCTATTTGGGTAAAAACAAATGATATATGGGTACAGTGTTGCATGACCGTGCAATTGTCATTCAAAGCTGAAAGATGGCTTGGTCAGGAAGGGGGAAAAGTGCCCAGAAAGCAAGTGATTAAAGGATTGAAAAGAAAAAAACAAATGTGCCCCCGGCTGTCCTGCAGTTGATGTTACGATTTCTTACAGAATTTTACAGGTAAATACTCTGGGAAATGTTCTATGGCCCCCTTTTTCTGGGCTTACTGTGGTTGTAATCGATCATCTTCCAAAACAACCCATTCAGTTTAAAATAGAAATGAAAGGCACATACATGTATGTATAGACATAAAAAAAAAATTATAAATCCTTTTTTTTTTCCTTTTTTATAAGTGATCGCATTCCCTCTGTTCTCAGCTGCATAAGAGCTGGGGGAGGGGAAACAGCAGCACACTTAGCTTCCCAGTGAATGACTGTGCGGTGGGGGCCTGTCAGCACAAGTCTGATCATTGGAGGAGAGCATACTGAGTTCCCAGCACAACTAGAGAACTGACCACAGTGTGCTCTCCTGCTTAGTGTGGTCAATTTTAACCACTTTACCACCGGAGGATTTTGCTGTCTTCCGTCCAGGCCACTTTTTGCGATTCGGCGCTGTGCGACTTCAACTGACAATTGCGCGGTCGTGCGATGCCGTACCCAAACTAAATTTACGTCCTTTTTTTCCCACAAACAGAGCTTTCTTTTGGTGGTATTTGATCACCTGTGCGATTTTTACTTTTTGCGCTATAAACAAAAAAAGAGCATTTATTTTGAAAAAATAACAATATTTTTAACATTTTTTTATATGAAATTCCCCCCAAAAAAGATGTAAAAACCAATTTTTTAAAAAATTTTTGGCCAATTTGTTTTCTGCTACCTATGTTTGGTAAAAAAAATCGCAATAAGCGTATTTTGATTGGTTTGCGCAAAAGTTATTACGTTTACTAACAAAGGGAAAGATTTCTGTCATTTTTGGTGGGTTTTTTTTTGGCGGCGTAATGGCGGCGATCTGCGATTTTTTTTGTGGGACTGCGACATTGCGGCGGACAGATCGGACCCTTGACTGACATTTTTGATACTTTTGGGGGTACCAGTGACATTACTGCAGTAATCAGTGCTATATATATGCACTGTTACTGTAAAAATGACACTGGCAGGGAAGGGGTTAATTTTATTGGAGAGGGAGGGGTTAATGTATGCCTGGTGCTTACTGACGTGTAGGGGGGGAGGTGACTGAGTGAGTCATGGACAGATCGGATGTCCAGCTATGCTGAACACTCCGATCTGTCACTCCCTGTCACTATGGAGATCCGCCCGCTTGTGTTTACACACAGCGGGCGGATCTCCACACTAGATCCCCGGCGATCGGGGCAGAGCAGCGGCGATCGCCGCTGCTCCTCCCCTGGCCCGACTCCCGCTGTGAATGAAAACAGCGGGAGCGAGCCTCCGGCGGCGCGCAAGCGCCGCCCAGAAGGGGGAGTGTCTGACGACGTTAATACTACGTCGTCAGACAATAACGAACCACTCTGCCGCAGTAGTATTACCGCGAGCAGACGTAAAGTGGTTAAATAGGGAAGCAGAGGGACTGGCAGAAACACCAGGGATTTCACATAAAGGAAGCAATACAAAGAGAACAGGAGACTTTCTCATACAAATACATGGTACAGCAGCCACATATCAAGAATATGAAATGTTGGGGTAACAAATGCTTTAATTATTCTAAATTGCAGTCTTTATGAAGTGCAGTAATCCTTTCCTGGCATGGAGCGCACAGTAGGCATGATGCGGCCCGCTGGCTCATGCCTGGCATGTATTGTATATGGATGGCAATGGCAGCGACATACGATACTTGATGTTCCCTCTGGTTGGGTTAAGCATGCTTGTAGGGAGCAGTGTGCAAACATGAAGGTTTATATATTCTATATTCCCAACAGTGACCGATGATACAGTGCCTTGCGAAAGTATTCGGCCCCCTTAAACTTTTTGACCTTTTGCCACATTTCAGGCTTCAAACATAAAGATATAATACTGTCATTTTTTGTGAAGAATCAACAAGTGGGACACAATCATGAAGTGGAACGAAATTTATTGGATATTTCAAACTTTGTTAACAAATAAAAAACTGAAAAATTGGGCGTGCAAAATTATTCAGCCCCTTTACTTTCAGTGCAGCAAACTCGTCTCCAGAAGTTCAGTGAGGATCTCTGAATGATCCAATGTTGAATTAAATGACTAATGATGATAAATAGAATCCACCTGTGTGTAATCAAGTCTCCGTATAAATGCACCTGCACTGTGATAGTCTCAGATAACCTAATCAACTCTATGCCAAGGAGATGTGTTGCACTGCGTGAGGCAAATGGTGGTCACACCAGATACTGACTGGTTTTCAGAGCCCCCAATACAGTAAAACTGTCAGTGGGAGGAATAGTGCCCCATCATTGGTATCAGTGGGAGGAATAGTGCCCCATCATTGGTATCAGTGGGAGGAGGCATAGTGCCCCATCATTGGTGTCAGTGGGAGGAGGCATAGTGCCCCATCATTGGTGTTAGTGGGAGAAATAGTGCCCCATTATTGGTGTCAGTGGGAGAAATAGTGTCCCATCATTGGTGTCAGTGGGGAGAGGAATAGTGCCCCATCATTGGTGTCAGTGGGGAGAGGAATAGTGCCCCATCATTGGTGTCCAGGGGGGGAGGAATAGTGCCCCATCATTGGTGTCAGTGGGGGGAGGAATAGTGCCCCATCATTGGTGTCAGTGGGGAGAGGAATAGTGCCCCATCATTGGTGTCAGTGGGGGGAGGAATAGTGCCCCATCATTGGTGTCAGTGGGGAGAGGAATAGTGCCCCATCATTGGTGTCCAGGGGGGGGAAGATAGTGCCCCATTGTTGGTGTTATTGGGAGGAATAGTGCTCCTGGTTAAAAGGCGACAGTTAAGGGTCACTAGTGTATGTTTACCCAACTGACACCAATGATGTACAGTCAGGTCCATAAATATTGGGACTTTGACACAATTCTAATCTTTTTGGCTCTATACGCCACCACAATGGATTTGAAATGAAACAAACAAGATGTGCTTTAACTGCAGACTTTCAGCTTTAATTTGAGGGTATTTACATCCAAATCAGGTGAACGGTGTAGGAATTACAACAGTTTGTATATGTGCCTCCCACTTTTTAAGGGACCAAAAGTAATGGGACAATTGGCTGCTCAGCTGTTCCATGGCCAGGTGTGTGTTATTCCCTCATTATCCTATTTACAAGGAGCAGATAAAAGGTCCAGAGTTTATTTCAAGTGTGCTATTTGCATTTGGAGTCTGTTGCTGTCAACTCTCAATATGAGATCCAAAGAGCTGTCACTATCAGTGAAACAAGCCATCATTAGGCTGAAAAAACAAAACAAACCCATCAGAGAGATAGCAAAAACATTAGGTGTGGCCAAATCAACTGTTTGGAACATTCTTAAAAAGAAAGAACGCACCAGTGAGTGTGGTGGATGACCGAAGAATTCTTTCCCTGGTGAAGAAAACACCCTTCACAACATTTGGCCAGATCAAGAACACTCTCCAGGAGGTACAGTGCCTTGTGAAAGTATTCGTCCCCCTTGAACCTTTCGACCTTTTGCCACATTTCAGGCTTCAAACATAAAGATATAAAACTGGAATTTTTTGTGAAGAATCAACAAGTGGGACACAATCATGAAGTGGAACGAAATTTATTGGATCTTTCAAACTTTGTTAACAAATAAAAAACTGAAAAATTGGGCGGGCAAAATTATTCAGCCCCTTTACTTTCAGTGCAGCAAACTCTCTCCAGAAGTTCAGTGAGGATCTCTGAATGATCCAATGTTGATCTAAATGACTAATGATGATAAATAGAATCCACCTGTGTGTAATCAAGTCTTCGTATAAATGCACCTGCACTGTGATAGTCTCAGAGGTCCGTTTAAAGCGCAGAAAGCATCATGAAGAACAAGGAACACACCAGGCAGGTCCGATATACTGTTGTGGAGAAGTTTAAAGCCGGATTTGGATACAAAAAGATTTCCCAAGCTTTAAACATCCCAAGGAGCACTGTGCAAGCGATAATATTGAAGTGGAAGGAGTATCAGACCACTGCAAATCTAGGAAGACCTGGCCGTCCCTCTAAACTTTCAGCTCATACAAGGAGAAGACTGATCAGAGATGCAGCCAAGAGGCCCATGATCACTCTGGATGAACTGCAGAGATCTACAGCTGGGGTGGGAGACTCTGTCCATAGGACAACAATCAGTCGTATACTGCACAAATCTGGCCTTTATGGAAGAGTGGCAAGAAGAAAGCCATTTCTTAAAGATATCCATAAAAAGTGTCGTTTAAAGTTTGCCACAAGCCACCTGGGAGACACACCAAAGATGTGGATAGCTATTATTATTTTTATTATTATATGTATACTATACATACCTTTTTTTTATCTCTCATCTTATATCCCACCATGAGTACATTCTCATATTATTATTTTTTCTTCTCTCTCTCTTTCTTTTTCTCCATCAATCACCCCAGACGACCTGTGTTTTTTGACCCCGTTTTGGAGATCCTCGTGGGAATTTTGATCGGGGGGCTCTTTCACTGTCACCTGTGAAGTTATTACCTATTTATACTTATACTTTAATCTGGTTTATAACCATCTAACTTCCCTTTTGAAGCCCGTACATATATATCATTTCAGGTCTATCTATATAGACCCAGCCAATTTGGCACATATTACTTGCGGTCAAAGATACCTGAAGGTTTTTTTTAACCCGTTAAGATCCATCCACTTGGTCTTCCGTCCTGGAATCTACAGATGTCCTGCATATCTGGTATGTAGCTATAGAGGTACCTTTGCTCCTCTCTACATCTAAATACAACAAACACTGTGTAAAATCTGTTATTACATGTACTAATTATTTTATTGTTAAACATATTGAAATCTAACTCTATGTTTACTATGTTTATCATACTGATTGTTACCTTTCATGCTTCCAGTCTGAGCTCTGGTGTTTCCTGGACTATCGAGAAAGGCAATTTGACCGAAACGCGTCTAGTCCGGTCCAGACATCTCAGACTCTCTCGGTTCCAAGACGTATTTATGACCATGTTTTTATGATACATGTTATTTTTGTCTTTGTCAATTCATTTTTTGTTATATTTGTAATAAAACTTATTTACTTTCATACTCAAGTCCTGGTTCTTGCTGTTTAAAGTCCCACTCCTCAGGGGTTTTTTACTGTTCAATATTCACTAGGGATGTTGGCAAGATTCCAGGTTAAAACACAGACTCCGAATTAATCTTTTCCAACATGTGGAAGAAGGTGCTCTGGTCAGATGAAACCAAAATCAAACTTTTTGGCAACAATGCAAAACGTTATGTTTGGCGTAAAAGCAACACAGCTCATCACCCTGAACACACCATCCCCACTGTCAAACATGGTGGTGGCAGCATCATGGTTTGGGCCTGCTTTTCTTCAGCAGGGACAGGGAAGATGGTTAAAATTGATGGGAAGATGGATGGAGCCAAATACAGGACCATTCTGGAAGAAAACCTGATGGAGTCTGCAAAAGACCTGAGACTGGGACGGAGATTTGTCTTCCAACAAGACAATGATCCAAAACATAAAGCAAAATCTACAATGGAATGGTTCACAAATAAACATATCCAGGTGTTAGAATGGCCAAGTCAAAGTCCAGACCTGAATCCAATTGAGAATCTGTGGAAAGAAGTGAAAACTGCTGTTCACAAACGCTCTCCATCCAATGTCACTGAGCTCGAGCTGTTTTGCAAGGAGGAATGGGCAAACATTTCAGTCTCTCGATGTGCAAAACTGATAGAGACATACCCCAAGCGACTTACAGCTGTAATCGCAGCAAAAGGTGGCTCTACAAAGTATTAACTTAAGGGGGCTGAATAATTTTGCACGCCCAATTTTTCAGTTTTTTATTTGTTAAGAATGTTTGAAATATCCAATAAATTTCGTTTCACTTCATGATTGTGTCCCACTTGTTGATTCTTCACAAAAAATTACAGTTTTATATCTTTATGTTTGAAGCCTGAAATGTGGCAAAAAGTCGAAAAGTTCAAGAGGGCCGAATACTTTCGCAAGGCACTGTAGGTGTATGTGTGTCAAAGTCAACAATCAAGAGAAGACTTCACCAGAGTGAATACAGAGGGTTCACCACAAGATGTAAACCATTGGTGAGCCTCAAAAACAGGAAGGCCAGATTAGAGTTTGCCAAACAACATCTAAAAAAGCCTTCACAGTTCTGGAACAACATCCTATGGACAGATGAGACCAAGATCAACTTGTACCAGAGTGATGGGAAGAGAAGAGTATGGAGAAGGAAAGGAACTGCTCATGATACAAAGCATACCACCTCATCAGTGAAGCATGGTGGTGGTAGTGTCATGGCGTGGGCATGTATGGCTGCCAATGGAACTGGTTCTCTTGTATTTATTGATGATGTGACTGCTGACAAAAGCAGCAGGATGAATTCTGAAGTTGATAAAGGGTAGGGTGATGGCGCTGCCTAATAATATAGGTATGCAAAGGTGTTAGTGGGTGATGTTACACAGAACTAAAAGTGCAATGTGATAATATAGAAAGTGACAGCACTATGAGATATTTGATGTATAAATGTCAATAGACATTTGGAGTGATATGTGCTGATAAATGTAAATAAGGAAATAGTTTATAGGTGATATGAGAGATCTGAATAATCTAGATCAAAGAAATATATGCAAAAAATTATGTATGCAAAAAACAATATATCAAATATATAAACTGAATGCAATCTAATCGTGCAAACTGATTAATAAATTAAAGATCACTTCCGGTTTGGTCGACATCGAGGCTTGGATCGAGTTTGCGCTCCTTCACGATTGTATGCATATATTTTCCTCTTGATATGTGAGTACCTCTCAATTGTTTTATAAATAAACTTGCCCATACGGTATCACGCTATGTGCCTTATTTATCAATCCCTGGTACATCACTGCGAGTGACACCCCGAGGATACTTTCGGATGCCATTACCCACTGACAGGAGCTTATTATATCCCAAGTAGTCTCCCTGGGGAACCATCCATTTATATACATTTATACATCAAATATCTCATAGTGCTGTCACTTTCTATATTATCACATTGCCCTTTTGGCACTTTTCCACTGCAAGTACCGGCTAGTACCAGCTCGGCTCTACTTGGCCCGGTTTGCTTTTCCACTGCTGGTACCGCATGGTATAGTGTCGGAACGGTTCGGTACGGTACGGTATGGTTTGCTTTTCCACTAAAGTAGTACTAAAGTTAAGTGGGTGGGATAACAACGGGGTGGGTGGGATTCTCTGACCAATCAGTGGCTAGTAGTGACTGCATGCAAAGGATTGTGGGATATGGTACCAGTTTGGTACCTGTTGGAACCACAATCGAGTAGGTACTGTTTTTTCAGAGCCGTACCGTACCGTTCGGTTTCAATGCAGTGGAAAAGCAAACCTATACCGTACCGTACCGAACCGTTCCGACCCTATACCATGCGGTACCAACAGTGGAAAAGCACAAAAGCGTGCCGAACCGTTACGGTTCCATGCCAGTTCTGTGTGACATCACCCACTAACACCTTTGCATACCTATATTATTAGGCAGCGCCATCACCCTACCCTTTATCAACATTTACATATAGTCTTCGGACTATAATTTAGGGAGGCTGCAGCCTATATTTTATTATCTATACTATTGAATTTTATCAACACTTTTAATTAGTATACACATTTATATATTTATACATCTATATTTTTTATATATATCCTCCTTTTTATCCAAATAGAACACTAGCGCGGAGTTCTATACCTTTCATGAATTCTGAAGTGTTTCGGGCAATATTATCTGCTCATATTCAGCCAAATGCTTCAGAACTCATTGGACGGCGCTTCACAGTGCAGATGGACAAAGACCCGAAGCATACTGCGAAAGCAACCAAAGAGTTTTTTAAGGGAAAGAAGTGGAATGTTATGCAATGGCCAAGTCAATCACCTGACCTGAATCCGATTGAGCATGCATTTCACTTGCTGAAGACAAAACTAAAGGGAAAATGCCCCAAGAACAAGCAGGAACTGAAGACAGTTGCAGTAGAGGCCTGGCAGAGCATCACCAGGGATGAAACCCAGCGTCTGGTGATGTCTATGCGTTCCGGACTTCAGGCTGTAATTGTCTGCAAAGGATTTGCAACCAAGTATTAAAAAGTGAAAGTTTGATTTATGATTGTTAATCTGTCCCATTACTTTTGGTCCCTTAAAAAGTGGGAGGCACATATACAAACTGTTGTAATTCCTACACCGTTCACCTGATTTGGATGTAAATACCCTCAAATTAAAGCTGAAAGTCTGCAGTTAAAGCACATCTTGTTTGTTTCATTTCAGATCCATTGTGGTGGTGTATAGAGCCAAAAAGATTATAATTGTGTCGATGTCCCAAAATGTATGGACCGGACTGTATATTACCAGCAATAACAGATGATACACAATGTTCCCTCTTTTTGTACACACCAGTAGGGGGCAGTGTATAGAGGTGGAGCTGTCTACTGTATATTCTGTATATTTCCAGTAACAATGACAAATGATCTCTTTCAGGGTTTCTTCCTGAGTGCTGCATTGGACTTCTATTATTTACTGAATGGTGGGAGTGGAATTCTATGCAGAATGGGGAGGAGGTCACATTTATCCCCCGTTCTCCCACTCACCTAATGAGAGTGTAAAGTTTATCTGTAATTCTAATAAATGATGGTGATTGGATAAAGACATATCGGGTTGTGTGCTTCATTGTTCATGTGTGTGATAATTCACTGACTGTAAGATGAAATGGTAATAAAATCATATAAACCCCAAACTTCAAGAAAACTTCAGACAACACATTTTCATGGGTTAGATCCTCTGTCAGGGTGGTGATGGAGGGCGTTGGGCATGGACTTTCACAGGTCATCAAAATGCGGACAAAGTAATTCCTTGAACCCCATTTACAGGGACGGGCTGTACATCTAGTGGGACGGGTTTGGGGCGGATGGAATGGGGCCGGCTCACATGTAAATACATGGAAATTCTAATCTTTGCACATGCAGTCAGCAGTGAAGGACTCTGTTTAGAGATGGTATTTTGGTAATGGGCTGATGGTATGGTGCAATCTCACATACACATATTATTATACAAGATCTATGTCATCTCCTGTATATTGTCTGCAGTCTCTGACCATCTCCTGTACCATGTCCGCAGTCTCTGATCATCTCCTGTACCATGTCCCCAGTCTCTGACCATCTCTTGTATCATGTCCACAGTCTCTGACCATCTCTTATATCATGTCTGCAGTCTCTGACCATCTCTTGTATCATGTCTGCAGTCTCTGACCATCTCTTGTATCATGTCTGTAGTCTCTGACCCTCTCTTGTATCATGCCAGCAGTCTCTGACCCTCTCTTGTATTATGTCTGCAGTCTCTGACCATCACCTGTACCATGTCTGCAGTCTCTGACCATCTCCTGTACCATGTCCGCAGTCTCTGACTATCTCTCGTATCATGTCCCCAGTCTCTGACCATCTCTTGTATCATGTCCACAGTCTCTGACCATCTCTTGTATCATGTCTGCAGTCTCTGACCCTCTCTTGTATCATGTCTGCAGTCTCTGACCATCACCTGTACCATGTCTGCAGTCTCTGACCATCTCCTGTACCATGTCCCCAGTCTCTGACCATCTCTTGTATCATGTCTTCAGTCTCTGACCATTTCCTGTATCATGTCTGCAGTCTCTGACCATCTCTTGTATCATGCCAGCAGTCTCTGACCCTCTCTTGTATCATATCTGCAGTCTGTGACCATCACCTGTATCATGTCTGCAGTCTCTGACCATCTCTTGTATCATGTCTGCAGTCTCTGACCATCTCTTGTATCATGTCTGTAGTCTCTGACCCTCTCTTGTATCATGCCAGCAGTCTCTGACCCTCTCTTGTATTATGTCTGCAGTCTCTGACCATCACCTGTACCATGTCTGCAGTCTCTGACCATCTCCTGTACCATGTCCGCAGTCTCTGACTATCTCTCGTATCATGTCCCCAGTCTCTGACCATCTCTTGTATCATGTCCACAGTCTCTGACCATCTCTTGTATCATGTCTGCAGTCTCTGACCCTCTCTTGTATCATGTCTGCAGTCTCTGACCATCACCTGTACCATGTCTGCAGTCTCTGACCATCTCCTGTACCATGTCCCCAGTCTCTGACCATCTCTTGTATCATGTCTTCAGTCTCTGACCATTTCCTGTATCATGTCTGCAGTCTCTGACCATCTCTTGTATCATATCTGCAGTCTGTGACCATCACCTGTATCATGTCTGCAGTCTCTGACCATCTCTTGTATCATGTCTGCAGTCCCCGACTACCTATTCTATCGTGTCCACAGTCTCTGACCCACTCTTGTATCTTATCCACAGTCTCTGACCATCTCTTGTACCATGTCTGAAGTCTCTGTCCCTCTCCTGTATCATGTCCCCAGTCTCTGACTATCTCCTGTATCATGTTTGCAGTCTATGACCCTTTCTTGTACCATGTCTGCAGTCTCTGACCCACTCTCTCTTTTACTATTTGCAGCTGGAGACACAATACATGAGACTATAACAGGGTAATATAGATTAGTGTCTTTAGGGGCCCCTGAGGGCCACACAGAAGATGCCAAACACTGCCCCTGCCCCACCAGGAATCTCTCACCAGGGATCTCTAGGGATTGACAAGGGGTGATAAGTCTGAATATGGAGGACAGGCCTATATAATATCTGTCCTCCCTATCTGGCTGGAGCGGTTTGCTGGATTCCATCTTGATAGTTGCAATTGTTCATTTGCCCTGTTATTCATGTAACAGGTTCTCAAAGCTCCTATTTTTACTGCCCCCCTTCCCTGCGATTTACCCCCCCCCCTTTCCTGTGATAGAGCCTTTGGATTTGCATCAGATTTGCTTTGACCTTTTCTGCCTTCTGCCATGCTCTGGTTTGCCTTTGGAAAGTCAGGGAGCAGGTTGGAGTGCTTTGTATTCTCTGACTTATATGCTTATATGAGGAACAATAAAATTTTTATTTATTTTTAATACTTTTTTTCTTTGATTTCTATTTTCAGTTTCATGAAAACTATTTGGCACTGACTGGAAGGCAAATTTGGAGCAAAATCTGCATAGTAGAGAAGGCAGGAAACATTGATCTGGGTGATACTGACAATATTGTGGATCAATTGCCCACAGCGGCTTTATATGAACTTCGTAAAATCTCCGACCAATCCGACAATTTCCGACCAAGGAGCAGCACAACACAGGGGGACCGCTGCTCCGCATCTCCCCAGCAGAGGGCGCTCTCCGCTCTCTGGGATCACAGTGCACAGTGCTCTGGGACAGCTGCTTGGCTGGTTGCTATGGCTGCCGCTGCCAGGTGGAGGTTGTTATGGAGTCTGGTTGCTTGGCAGCGAGCATCCTTCGTATCCCAAGGATGGAGGAGCCGCCTGACGCCGTTCCTGAGGGGGGGATGAGTGAGGAGAGGACCCCCGGGGTACAGGTAAGAGGGTGTCCCTGTATACCCTGTTATATACACACATACAGTATACACAGGACAGAGATCCCCGGATGTGTCCTTACCACATACTGGGGGGTACATTGTTAGCGAATATACATATATATATATATATATATATCTTATATTACTATAGGAACAATTATTATTATTTCTACTACTATTAATAATGTCATCATTATTATCATTATTTTATTATTATATTTGTTTTTGTAATTATTATTATTATTTCATTGTTTTTTATATTATTATTATTATTTCTTTATTTTATTTGTTATTATTATTTATTTCATCATTATTGTTATTATTTTATTATTATTATTTATTAGAATAATTATTATTTTTTTTGATCAATGTTTACATTTTTAAATGTTATTGTTTATTAAATATATTTTTATTATTGTGATTATTATTTTTATTAATTATCACTACTACTATTATTAATAACATCATTATTGTTATTATTTTATTATTATATTTATTATTGTAATTATTATTATTATTAATATTATTATTTCATTGTTTTTTTTTATATTATTATTATTATTATTATTTCTTTATTTTATTTGTTATTATTTATTTCATCATTATTGTTATTATTATTTTATTATTTATTAGAATAATTATATATTTTTTTATCAATGTTTAAGTTTTTTTAATTTTTTTATTAAATATATTTTCATTATTGTTGTGATTATTATTGTTATTAAATATCACTACTACTATTATTAATATCATCATTATTGTTATTATTATTGTATTATTATATTTATTATTTTTGTTATTGTAACTATTATTATTATTATTATTAATATTATTATTATATCACTTTTTTATAATATTATTATTATTATTATTGCTTTAATTTATTTATTATTGATGTTATCATTATTAATAATAATAATAATATCACCATTATTGTTATTATTTTATTATTATATTTATTATTGTTGTTTATTTTAATAATTATTATTACTTTAGATTATTATTTTTATTTTTTACTTTTATCTTTTTATTAATAATATATATAATATTATTGTTGCTCTTATTACTATATCACTGTTAATAGTATAATCATTAATATTGTTATTATTATTTTATTATTATTATATTTATTATTGTTGTTTATTTTAAATATTATTAAAATTTTAGATTATTATTTTTTATTTTTTACTTTTATTCTTTATTAATAATATATTTATTTATATTATTATTGTTATTATTATATTATTGTTTTTTTATATTAATATTGCTTTATTTTACTTATTGTTGTTATCAACTATTATTATTAAATCATAATAATAATATTAATATCATCATAATTGTTATTATTATTTTATTGTTTTTTTATATTATTATTGCTTTATTTTACTTATTGTTGTTTTCAACTATTATTATTAAATAATAATAATATTAATATCATCATTATTGTTATTATTATTTTATTATAATATTTATTATTATTGTTTATTATACGTTTTTTTCTTTAGATTATTATTGTTACTTTTATAATAATAATATATTTATTATTGTTGTGATTATTGTTATTATTACTACTACTACTATTATTAATATCATCATTATTGTTATTATTATTTTATTATTATATTATTAATATCATCATTTTTGTTATTATTATTTTATTATTATATTATTGTTGTTATTGTGAGTATTATTAATATAATTTCTACTACTACTGCTACTACTACTATTATTATTATATTTTTTTATATTAATATTATTATTGCTTTATTTTTTTATTATTGTTGTTATCATCATTATTATTAATATTATTATTATTATTATTAATATTAATAATAATAAAATCATCATAATTATTATTGTTATTATTGTTATTTTATTAATATATTTATTATTCTTGTTTCTTTTTATTATTATTTTCAATTTTTATTTTTGTAGCACCCTCCTAGGTAGGTGCTAGTGAGACAGTATATTTTTTGGCTCTGTCTGCCTATCAGAGGAGCAGCAGGTAAATCTATATTACTTTCTGCCTATCAGAGAGCAGGATCTGTTAGTGAGGTTTGCTCATTGTGCTCAGTATGTGATTCATTCTGTCTAGAGAGTGTTTCACGCTGGTCCAATAGAGAGGCATGTTGGACAGTGGGAGGAATCCTGACCAATGGTTACATAGGCTTTAATACAGTCCTGGTGATTGGCAGAGACTGGCTGTCTCAGTGCATTCTGGGATACTGTATAAAAGCCAGGAGCACATGTGCTGTGGTGTCTTTGGCTGGAGAGCAGAGTCCCGGAGGGAGGGCGGCGGCCGCCTCCTCGTCTGCAGCAGTGGCACGTGGCCTCATGAGGTCGTCCTGAGGGCCAGAGGAATGGAGCTGAACCCAGAGGTCCAGGAGAGATGACTGAGGGGGAGACACTGGAGACCCTGGAAAAACAGTATCGTGAGTACAGGGGGTCATGTCAAGGGGCCTGACCTGTAGGGGGCCACCCCAGGAGTAGGATAGTCAGTGGATGGGTGTCAGTGGTCAAGAAAGAGGATACTAGGAGCTTGTCCTGAAGATAAACTTAGTTCATCAAGTCATCTGGAAAAGAGACTTAAAGCTAAATTCACCTCAGTGGCAAGGTGGATCAACAGCCTGACTGTATCAAGAGATAGAAGTCCTAAAATTTTGTGAATAGTTAATTTGGAGTATCCCACTATTCCCTTCTCCCATCCCTAATTTATTAATAAAACACAAAAACCACTACATACCCCTGGACTGTTTATTGAACGAGCCAAGAAGGAACTGAGAGACTGTTAATGTCAAGGTTGCCAATGGTAACCCGGGAGGACCCGTAAGTGTTAAATCCAACAGTCCTCAAGGGGGCAGTACTACATTTTTATTACTAATATATGTATTATTATCATTACCATATCACTTTTTTATGCTAATACTATTACTGCTTTATTTTACTTTAAATTATTGTTTTTGTCATTATTATTATTAATAATAATAATAATATCATTATTATTGTGAAAAATGTTGTATTGTTGTTATTATTATTTTACTTATTGTTATTTTATTATTATTGTTGTTATCATTATTGTCAGTAATATTAATATCATTATTATTATTGTTAATATTTTGTATTGTTGTTTATTTTATTATTATTATTATACTTATTGTTGTTGTTTTTTTTATTATTATTATTATTATTATTATTATTATTATTATAATACTTATTGTTGTTGTTTTTTTATTATTATTATTATTATTATTATAATACTTATTGTTGTTTTATTATTTTATTATTATTATTATTATTATTACCATCATTCTTTATTGTTGTTATTATTATTATATTTGTTATTTTTGTTGTTATTATTATATTATTATTGTTATTAGAATTATTATTATCATCATTATTATTTTAATTATCATTAATATATATATTTTTTTCCATAAACATTATTATTGATACTTCACAAATACCATTACACAGCACACATTGAACCTTTGTATATCGAGGTGAATGAGAGCTTTCCATATAAATATTGTGAGCATGTGAAGTAAATGTGAATGATATTTATTATTGTGATGGTGGGAATAGAGAGGTGAGGTGTGGATAGGAAGGGAGGACATGCAGAGGTCACACAGGACAGCGGAGGATTCTTAGTGAGGTGACAGCCCAGACACACCCGGACACACCCGGACTCCATATGTCTCTATGGTGGAGGATCATTAAGGGGGAACTCACACAGTGCGGTGACGGACATTTGAATGCATTGTAAAGACACTTTGCAAAGTTCCCTGTGTGTCCCAATCACACTGCAACACAGCCTGGGGACACGCAGCACTGTAGACATGCTGCATTTTATCGCAGCGCACTGTTCAGTACTGTATGGCATTGCAGAGCAGCTCAGTGTGCTGCTGTACAGCGCCATGAATGAAGTGTACATTTATACACGTTAAATAAATTTGTACAAAAACAAACTAAAAAAAGGAGCTGTGTGATGCGTTAAATTGTGCACCATACCGCCCCATTCCCCCCCCCTACCGCCCCATTCCCCCCCCCCCTACCGCCCCATACCGCAGCCAGGAACGGACGGCTGCTGCAAGAATAATTAAGACGGGGTACTGCCCAATCCCGCTCCCCATTCCCCATCCCTTTAATGGCAGGGACATTTACCTGTCAGAAAAATGCTGCAATTGCTGTACAGTCAGATCATCAGAGAAGTAAGAATAAAGAATTCAACGCCAAAAAACATCCCAACATTCCCTCTAATGGGAACCCACCAAGAGGGCGGTGTGAGGGGTTATTGTGATATCCATCCAACATCACCCAGTGCCTATAAATGTGGGAATTCTGCTTATTATTATTTATATATGTGTTCTATAACTCAGCACTGTGACTGTCCTGTGTATGTTTTATCTCAGCACTGTGTTTGTCCTGTGTATGTTTTATCTCAGCACTGTGACTGTCCTGTGTATGTTTTATCTCAGCACTGTGTTTGTCCTGTGTATGTTTTATCTCAGCACTGTGATTGTCCTGTGTATGTTTTATCTCAGCACTGTGTTTGTCCTGTGTAGGTGGAGGAGGATGTGGACAGAATCAGCAAAGTGTCATCAGAGGAATCTCTAAGCTCCGGACCGGACCGAACTCCCGGAGGATGGGGCACCGAGTGGAGCTTCTGGGTAATGTCACCAGAGAATATCCGTCATATATGGCAATATTTCCTTCCTTCCTGCCATTCTCCTTCCCCTCTCCTCCCTTTACCTCCTCTTCTCTGTTCTCCTCCCCTCTCCTCTGCTCTCCTCCCCTCTCCTCTGCTCTCCACTCCTCTCCTGCCCTCTGCTCTGCTCCCCTCTCCTCTGCTCTGCTCTTCTCCCTTCTCCTCTCCTCTGCTCTTCTCCCCTCTCTTCTGCTCTCCTCCCCTCTCCTCTGCTCTGCTCCCCTCTCCTCTGCTCTCCTACCCTCTCCTCTCCTACCCTCTCCTCTATTCTCCTCCCCTCTCCTCCTCTCTCTTCTCCTCTCCTCCCCTCTCCACTGCTCTCCTCTCCTCCCCTCTTCTCTGCTCTGCTCCCCTCTCATCTGCTCTCCTCCCCTCTCCTCTGCTCTTCTCCCCTCCCCTCTCCTCTGCTTCCCTCTCCTCTGCTCTCCTCCCTTCTCCTCTGCTCTGCTCCCCTCTCCTCTGCTCTCCTCTGCTCTTCTCCCCTCTCTTCTTTCCTCCTCCCCTCTCCTCTGCTCTCCTACCCTCTCTTCTCCTACCCTCTCCTTTCCTCCTCTCTTCTCCTCCCCTCTCCTCCTCTCTCTTCTCCTCTCCTCCCCTCTCCACTGCTCTCCTCTCCTCCCCTCTCCTCTTCTCTGCTCCCCTCTCCTCTTCTCTGCTCCCCTCTCATCTGCTCTCCTCCCCTCTCCTCTGCTCTTCTCCCCTCCCCTCTCCTCTCCTCCCCTCCCCTCTCCTCTCCTCCCCTCTCACCTGCTCTGCTCCCCTCGCTTCTGCTCTCCTCCCCTCTTCTCTGCTTTCCTCCCCTCCCCTCTCCTCTCCTCTGCTCCCCTTCCCTCTCCTCCCTTCTCCTCTCCTCCCCTCCCCTCCCCTCTACTCTCCTTCCCTCTCCTTTCCTCCCCTCCCCTCTGCTCTCCTCCCCTCTCCTCTGGGAGAATATCAGTCATATATGGCTTTATTTCCTTCCTTCCTGCCATTCTCCGTCCCCTCTCCTCCCCTTCCCTCTGCTCTCCTTTCCTCTGCTCTCCTCTTCTCCCTTCCCCTCTCCTCTTAGAGAATATCTGTCACATATGGCATTATTTCCTTCCTTTCTTTCCCCTCCTCTCCTCCCCTCTGGGAGATTATCTGGCATATATTCTTGACATTATTTCCTTTCTTCCTGCCATTCTCCCTCCACTCTCCTCCCTTCCCCTCTTCTCTCCTCTCCTCTGCTCTCTTCCCCTCTGCTTTCCTCTCCTCTCTTCCCCTCTCCTCTCCTCCGTTTCCCTCTCCTCTGGGAGAATATCTGTCATATATTGCAATATTTAGTTCCTTCCTGCCGACCCCCCCCCCTTCGTCCTCTCCTCCTCCCTGCTCTCCTCTCCTCTCCTCTCCTCCCCTCTCCTCTCCTCTACTCTTCTCGCCTCACCCCTGCTCTCCTCTGCTTCCCTCTCCTCTCCTTTTTCTTCCTTCTTCTTCCTCTCTTCTCCTTCCTATCTCCTCTCCTTCACTTCTTCCTTCTCCCCTCCCCTGCCCTCTCCTCTCCTCTTGTTCCTTCCCGATTTCCTTCCCTTCTTCCTTCTCTCCTCTCTTTCATATCTCCTTTCCTCGCCCCCCCCCCCCCCCCGTGCATTGTGTCCTCCCTCCTGTCTCTGTACATTGTGTGTAGTGGGAAGGGTTATATCACGCTGAGCCCCCGGATGGAAAGTTTCTAGAATTTCCCCAGAGAATGTTCCATGGAAGGTCGCAGTGTCTGTTTGTTCCGGAGACACGTGATTGGTGTGTTGCCCATCCTGGGGTGTCTATTGTTGTGCGCCTGTGCCGGGCGTTTCATGTGTCAGTTTGTCATTTCATGTGTGTTCTGTGCTGCCGGGAATCAGGTGAATGGAGGGAGATATTCCTTGATCTCAGCGAGGAGCCAATCCGCTGTCTGTAATATGTGTGTGATGGATCCTTATTTACTAAATCACCATAGAGGGGCCACAGCGAGCTCTATCTCCAACTACACCTGTAGCATGTTCCCAGTCTCTAACTACACCTGTACCATGTCCCCAGTCTCCAACTACACCTGTAGCATGTTCCCAGTCTCTAACTACACCTGTACCATGTCCCCAGTCTCCAACTACACCTGTAGCATGTCCCCAGTCTCCAAATACACCTGTAGCATGTCCCCAATCTCCAATTACATCTGTACCATATCCCCAGTCTCCAACTACACCTGTAGCATGTCCCCAGTCTCCAAATACACCTGTAGCATGTCCCCAATCTCCAATTACACCTGTAGCATGTCCCCAGTCTCCAACTACACCTGTAGCATGTCCCCAGTCTCCAACTACACCAGTAGCATGTTCCCAGTCTCTAACTACACCTGTACCATGTTCCCAGTCTCTAACTACACCTGTACCATGTCCCCAGTCTCCAACTACACCTGTAGCATGTCCCCAGTCTCCAAATACACCTGTAGCATGTCCCCAATCTCCAATTACATCTGTACCATATCCCCAGTCTCCAACTACACCTGTAGCATGTCCCCAGTCTCCAAATACACCTGTAGCATGTCCCCAATCTCCAATTACACCTGTAGCATGTCCCCAGTCTCCAACTACACCTGTAGCATGTCCCCAGTCTCCAACTACACCAGTAGCATGTTCCCAGTCTCTAACTACACCTGTACCATGTCCCCAGTCTCCAACTACACCTGTACCATGTCCCCAGTCTCCAACTACACCTGTAGAATGTCCCCAGTCTCCAAATACACCTGTAGCATGTCCCCAATCTCCAATTACACCTGTAGCATGTCCCCAGTCTCCAAATACACCTGTAGCATGTCCCCAATCTCCAATTACACCTGTAGCATGTCCCCAGTCTCCAACTACACCTGTAGCATGTCCCCAGTCTCCAACTACACCTGTAGCATGTCCCCAGTCTCCAACTACACCTGTAGCATGTCCCCAGTCTCCAACTACACCTGTAACATGTTCCCAGTCTCCAACTACACCTGTAACATGTCCCCAGTCTCCAACTACACCTGTAACATGTCCCCAGTCTCCAACTACACCTCTAGCATGTCCCCAGTCTCCAACTACACCTGTAACATGTCCCCAGTCTCCAACTACACCTGTAACATGTCCCCAGTCTCCAACTACACCTGTAACATGTCCCCAGTCTCCAACTACACCTGTAACATGTCCCCAGTCTCCAACTACACCTGTAGCATGTCCCCAGTCTCCAACTACACCTGTAACATGTCCCCAGTCTCCAACTACACCTGTAGCATGTCCCCATTCTCCAACTACACCTGTAGCATGTCCCCAGTCTCCATTTACACCTGTAACATGTTCCCAGTCTCCAACTACACCTGTACCGTGTCCCCAGTCTCCAAATACACCTGTAGCATGTCCCCAGTCTCCAACCACACCTGTAGCATGTCCCCAGTCTCCAACTACACCTTTAGCATGTCCCCAGTCTCCAACTACACCTGTAGCATGTCCCCAGTCTCCAACTACACCTGTAGCCTGTCCCCAGTCTCCAACTACACCTGTAGCATGTCCCCAGTCTCCAACTACACCTGTAGCCTGTCCCCAGTCTCCAGCTACACCTGTAGCATGTCCCCAGTATGTCCCCAGTCTCCAAATACACCTGTAGCATGTCCCCAGTCTCTAACTACACATGTAGCATGCCCCCAGTCTCCAACTACACCATTAGCATGTCCCCAGTCTCCAACTACACCTGTAGCATGTCCCCAGTCTCTAACTACACCTGTAGCATGTCCCCAGTCTCTAACTACACCTGTACCCTGTCCCCAGTCTTTAACTACACCTGTAGCATGTCCCCATTCTCCAACTACACCTGTAGTATGTCCCCAGTCTCCAACTACACCTGTAGCATGTCCCCAGTCTTTAACTACACTTGTAGCATGTCCCTAGTCTCTATCTACAACTGTAGCATGTCTGCAGTCTCCATCTACACCTGTAATATGTCCCCAGTCTCCAACTACACCATTAGCATGTCCCCAGTCTCCAACTACACCTGTAGCATGTCCCCAGTCTCCAACTACACCTGTAACATGTCCCCAGTCTCCAACTACACCATTAGCATGTCCCCAGTCTCCAACTACACCTGTAGCATGTCCCCAGTCTCCAACTACACCTGTAACATGTCCCCAGTCTCCAACTACACCTGTAGCATGTCCCCAGTCTCCAACTACACCTGTAGCATGTCCCCAGTCTCCAACTACACCTGTAACATGTTCCCAGTCTCCAACTACACCTGTAGCGTGTCCTCAGTCTCCAACTACACCTGTAGCATGTCCCCAGTCTCCAACTACACCTGTAGGATGTCCACAGTCTCCAACTACACCTGTAGCATGTCCCCAGTCTCCAACTACACCTGTAGCATGTCCCCAGTCTCCAACTACACCTGTAGCATGTCCCCAGTCTCCAACTACACCTGTAGCATGTCTCCAACTACACCTGTAACATGTTCCCAGTCTCCAACTACACCTGTAACATGTCCCCAGTCTCCAACTACACCTGTAACATGTCCCCAGTCTCCAACTACACCTCTAGCATGTCCCCAGTCTCCAACTACACCTGTAACATGTCCCCAGTCTCCAACTACACCTGTAACATGTCCCCAGTCTCCAACTACACCTGTAACATGTCCCCAGTCTCCAACTACACCTGTAGCATGTCCCCAGTCTCCAACTACACCTGTAACATGTCCCCAGTCTCCAACTACACCTGTAGAATGTCCCCAGTCTCCAACTACACCTGTAACATGTTCCCAGTCTCCAACTACACCTGTAGCGTGTCCCCAGTCTCCAAATACACCTGTAGCATGTCCCCAGTCTCCAACCACACCTGTAGCATGTCCCCAGTCTCCAACTACACCTTTAGCATTTCCCCAGTCTCCAACTACACCTGTAGCATGTCCCTAGTCTCCAACTACACCTGTAGCCTGTCCCCAGTCTCCAACTACACCTGTAGCATGTCCCCAGTCTCCAACTACACCTGTAGCCTGTCCCCAGTCTCCAACTACACCTGTAGCATGTCCCCAGTATGTCCCCAGTCTCCAAATACACCTGTAGCATGTCCCCAGTCTCTAACTACACATGTAGCATGCCCCCAGTCTCCAACTACACCATTAGCATGTCCCCAGTCTCCAACTACACCTGTAGCATGTCCCCAGTCTCTAACTACACCTGTAGCATGTCCCCAGTCTCTAACTACACCTGTACCCTGTCCCCAGTCTTTAACTACACCTGTAGCATGTCCCCAGTCTCCAACTACACCTGTAGCATGTCCCCAGTCTCCAACTACACCTGTAGCATGTCCCCAGTCTCCAACTACACCTGTAGCATGTCCCCAGTCTCCAACTACACCTGTAGGATGTCCCCAGTCTCCAACTACACCTGTAGCATGTCCCCAGTCTCCAACTACATCTGTAGCATGTCCCCAGTCTTTAACTACACTTGTAGCATGTCCCTAGTCTCTATCTACAACTGTAGCATGTCCGCAGTCTCCATCTACACCTGTAATATGTCCCCAGTCTCCAACTATACCATTAGCATGTCCCCAGTCTCCAACTACACCTGTAGCATGTCCCCAGTCTCTAACTACACCTGTAGCATGTCCCCAGTCTCTAACTACATCTATAGCATGTCCCCAGTCTTTAACTACACCTGTAGCATGTCCCCAGTCTCCAACTACACCTGTAGCATGTCCCCAGTCTCCAACTACACCTGTAGCATGTCCCCAGTCTCCAACTACACCTGTAGCATGTCCCCAGTCTCCAACTACACCTGTAGCATGTCCCCAGTCTTTAACTACACTTGTAGCATGTCCCTAGTCTCTATCTACAACTGTAGCATGTCCGCAGTCTCCATCTACACCTGTAATATGTCCCCAGTCACTAACTACACCTGTAGCATGTCCCCAGTCTCCAACAACGCCTGTAGCATGTCCCCAGTCTCTAAAAACACCTGTAGCATGTCCCCAGTCTCTAACTACATCTATAGCATGTCCCCAGTCTTTAACTACACTTGTAGCATGTCCCCAGTCTCTATCTACAACTGTAGCATGTCCCCAGTCTCGATCTACACCTGTAGCATGTCCCCAGTCTCCAACTACACCTGTAGCATGTCCCCAGTCTCCAACTACACCTGTAGCATGTCTCCAACTACACCTGTAACATGTTCCCAGTCTCCAACTACACCTGTAACATGTCCCCAGTCTCCAACTACACCTGTAACATGTCCCCAGTCTCCAACTACACCTCTAGCATGTCCCCAGTCTCCAACTACACCTGTAACATGTCCCCAGTCTCCAACTACACCTGTAACATGTCCCCAGTCTCCAACTACACCTGTAACATGTCCCCAGTCTCCAACTACACCTGTAGCATGTCCCCAGTCTCCAACTACACCTGTAACATGTCCCCAGTCTCCAACTACACCTGTAGAATGTCCCCAGTCTCCAACTACACCTGTAACATGTTCCCAGTCTCCAACTACACCTGTAGCGTGTCCCCAGTCTCCAAATACACCTGTAGCATGTCCCCAGTCTCCAACCACACCTGTAGCATGTCCCCAGTCTCCAACTACACCTTTAGCATTTCCCCAGTCTCCAACTACACCTGTAGCATGTCCCTAGTCTCCAACTACACCTGTAGCCTGTCCCCAGTCTCCAACTACACCTGTAGCATGTCCCCAGTCTCCAACTACACCTGTAGCCTGTCCCCAGTCTCCAACTACACCTGTAGCATGTCCCCAGTATGTCCCCAGTCTCCAAATACACCTGTAGCATGTCCCCAGTCTCTAACTACACATGTAGCATGCCCCCAGTCTCCAACTACACCATTAGCATGTCCCCAGTCTCCAACTACACCTGTAGCATGTCCCCAGTCTCTAACTACACCTGTAGCATGTCCCCAGTCTCTAACTACACCTGTACCCTGTCCCCAGTCTTTAACTACACCTGTAGCATGTCCCCAGTCTCCAACTACACCTGTAGCATGTCCCCAGTCTCCAACTACACCTGTAGCATGTCCCCAGTCTCCAACTACACCTGTAGCATGTCCCCAGTCTCCAACTACACCTGTAGGATGTCCCCAGTCTCCAACTACACCTGTAGCATGTCCCCAGTCTCCAACTACATCTGTAGCATGTCCCCAGTCTTTAACTACACTTGTAGCATGTCCCTAGTCTCTATCTACAACTGTAGCATGTCCGCAGTCTCCATCTACACCTGTAATATGTCCCCAGTCTCCAACTATACCATTAGCATGTCCCCAGTCTCCAACTACACCTGTAGCATGTCCCCAGTCTCTAACTACACCTGTAGCATGTCCCCAGTCTCTAACTACATCTATAGCATGTCCCCAGTCTTTAACTACACCTGTAGCATGTCCCCAGTCTCCAACTACACCTGTAGCATGTCCCCAGTCTCCAACTACACCTGTAGCATGTCCCCAGTCTCCAACTACACCTGTAGCATGTCCCCAGTCTCCAACTACACCTGTAGCATGTCCCCAGTCTTTAACTACACTTGTAGCATGTCCCTAGTCTCTATCTACAACTGTAGCATGTCCGCAGTCTCCATCTACACCTGTAATATGTCCCCAGTCACTAACTACACCTGTAGCATGTCCCCAGTCTCCAACAACGCCTGTAGCATGTCCCCAGTCTCTAAAAACACCTGTAGCATGTCCCCAGTCTCTAACTACATCTATAGCATGTCCCCAGTCTTTAACTACACTTGTAGCATGTCCCCAGTCTCTATCTACAACTGTAGCATGTCCCCAGTCTCGATCTACACCTGTAGCATGTCCCCAGTCTCCAACTACACCTGTAGCATGTCCCCAGTCTCCAACTACACCTGTAGCATGTCCCCAGTCTCCAACTACACCTGTAGCATGTCCCCAGTCTCCAACTACACCTGTAGCATGTCCCCAGTCTCCAACTACACCTGTACCACGTCCCCAGTCTCTAACTACACCTGTAGCATGTCCCCAGTCTCCAACTACACCTGTAGCATGTCCCCAGTCTCCAACTACACCATTAGCATGTCCCCAGTCTCTAACTACACCTGTACCCTGTCCCCAATCTTTAACTACACCTGTAGCATGTCCCCAGTCTCTATCTACAACTGTAGCATGTCCCCAGTCTCGATCTACACCTGTAGCATGTCCCCAGTCTCCAACTACACCTGTAGCATGTCCACAGTCTCCAACTACACCTGTAGCATGTCCCCAGTCTCCAACTACACCTGTAGCATGTCCCCAGTCTCCAACTACACCTGTAGCATGTCCCCAGTCTCCAACTACACCTGTAGCATGTCCCCAGTCTCCAACTACACCTGTACCATGTCCCCAGTCTCTAACTACACCTGTAGCATGTCCCCAGTCTCCAACTACACCTGTAGCATGTCCCCAGTCTCCAACTACACCTGTAGCATGTCCCCAGTCTCCAACTACACCATTAGCATGTCCCCAGTCTCTAACTACACCTGTACCCTGTCCCCATTCTTTAACTACACCTGTAGCATGTCCCCAGTCTCCAACTACACCAGTAGCATGTCCCCAGTCTCCAACTACACCTGTAGCATGTCCCCATTCTCCAACTACACCATTAGCATGTCCCCAGTCTCCAACTACACCTGTAGCATGTCCCCAGTCTCTAACTACACCTGTAGCTTGTCCCCAGTCTCAAAATACACCTGTAGCATGTCCCCAGTCTCCAACTACACCTGTAGCATGTCCCCAGTCTCTAACTACACCTGTAGCATGTCCCCAGTCTCTAACTACACCTGTAGCATGTCCCCAGTCTCCAACTACACCAGTAGCATGTCCCCAGTATCCAACTACACCTGTAGCATGTCCCCAGTCTCCAACTACACCAGTAGCATGTCAAAGTCTCCAACTGCGCCTGTAGCATGTCCCCAGTCTCCAACTACACTTGTAGCATGTCCCCAGTCTCCAACTACACCTGTAGCATGTCCCCAGTCTCTAACTACACCTGTAGCATGTCCCCTGTCTCTAACTACACCTGTAGCATGTCCCCAGTCTCCAACTACACCTGTAACATGTCCCCAGTCTCCAACTACACCATTAGCATGTCCCCAGTCTCTAACTACACCTGTAGCATGTCCCCATTCTCCAACTACAGCTGTAGCATGTCCCCATTCTCCAACTACACCTGCAGCATGTCCCCAGTCTCCAACTACACCTGTAGCATGTCCCCAGTCTCCAACTACACCTGTAGCATGTCCCCAGTCTCCAACTACACCTGTAGCATGTTCCCAGTCTCCAACTACACCTGTAGCATGTCCCCAGTCTCTAACTACACCTGTAGCATGTCCCCAGTATCCATCTACACCTGTAACATGTCCCAGTCTCTAACTACACCTGTAGCATGTCCCCAGTCTCCAACTATACCTGTAGCATGTCCCCAGTATCCATCTACACCTGTAACATGTCCCCAGTCTCTAAATACACCTGTAGCATGTCCCCAGTCTCTAACTACACCTGTAGCATGTCCCCAGTCTCTATCTACAACTGTAGCATGTCCCCAGTCTCTAACTACACCTGTAGCATGTCCCCAGTCTCTATCTACAACTGTAGCATGTCCTCTGTCTTCAACTACACCTGCAGCATGTCCCCAGTCTCCAACTACCCCTGCAGCATGTCCCCAGTCTCCAACTACCACTGCAGCATGTTTTCAATGTTTAAACCATCTATAGTATGTGTATCCTCTGACTATTTTCTGTAGCATTTCATATACTAAACATTATAAATAGTCTTTCAGTGATGTAAGGGGCCACACGTGTGGCCCCCTTTTTCAAGTAAGTTTAGCACCCGTGCTCCAGACGTTCTCCTAACATCCCAAGCTGTGGATGAAAATTTGTAGATGTCCTACATGACACAGTGCCAGCTTGTTTCCCTCTAGCAATCTGATGAATAATGTAGACAGGATTCTCACATGGCACAATGTGTCACTCTGAAACCATTCATGACTTTGCAGTTTGGTGTTCTGTCCTTCCTTACAGCGGCATCCCAACGTGGTGAGCGGCGGCAGATCTTGCCATGATCCGCGAAGCAGAATAGCACCTTATTGCAGACTTATGCTGGCCATGCACTATACGAAAACTGGGCCGAAATTTGGCCATTTGGACAGTTCATTCATTTTTCGTCCAAATAACCGGTTTCGTACCGCTCACCGCATATATACTGCGGCAGGCTGGTCTTCCTTCAGGAATCGACGTTGGGCTATGACGGTCGTTTGCCTGTAGCTAGGGGGCGAGCGGCACGCTCCCGCCCCCACTCGGCAGCGCGGGCTCCAATGCACGGGGCAGGCGGCTCCGATTGCCGCTGGCCACCCGCAATCGCTCCCCGCTGAGAGAGAAGAACAGTCAGCTGTTGTAAACACAGCCGACCGTTCTCTCTGGAATGATCATAGAGCTCCTGTTCTATATAGGAACACAGGTCTCTATGATCATTTCACAAGCCCCACCCCCATACAGTTAGAATCACTCCCCTAGGCTCACATTTAACCCCTTGATCACCCACAGGGTTAACACCTTCCCTGCCAGTGTCATTATTACAGTAACAATGCATATTACTGTAGTACTGTAGTAATGTCAATTGTGCCCCCAAAAGTGTAAAAAATGTCAGTTAGGGGTCCGATCTGTCCGCCGCAATGTCGCAATCCCACTAAAAATCGCAGATCGCCGCCATTACTAGTAAAAAAAAAAAAAACAATAAAAATTAATAATAATAATCAATAAATCTTTTCTGTAGTTTGTAGACGCGATAACTTTTGCGCAAACCAATCAAAATACGCTTATTGTGATTTTTTTTACCAAAAATATGTAGCAGAAAACAAATTGGCCTAAAATAATAAAAAATTTAGATTTTTTTAATTTTTTTTTTTTTTTGGGAATGTTATATAGCAGAATGTGAAAAATATATATATATATTTTTCAGAATTGTCGCCCTTTTTTTATTTATAGCGCAAAAAAATTAAAAATCGCAGAGGAGATCAAATACCACCAAAAGAAAGCTCTATTTGTGGGAAAAAAAGGACATCAATTCTATTTGGGTACAGCATCGCACGACCGCACAATTGTCCGTTAAAGTAATGCAGTGCCGAATCGCAAAATAGGGCCTGGTCATTAAGGGGGAAAATCCTTCCGGTCCAGAAGTGATTAATGGGCACAAATCGGTAATCGGTTGTGATGTTTTTGAGCCAAAAAAACGAAGGACAAGTTTGAAAATTTTCTGCTGAATGAACGATAAATTGAAAGGTTAATGTGTTTCTCACTCAGTATGTGTGAAAAAACTAACAAAAAACTTATTCATTCATGTCCATTGAACAATTTATTGGTCATCACATGATGGAACAATCGTCTGCTCTCACGGCCGAGTTTTGTTTTTTCAAAAACGAGTTTGAACGATGTTTCGTAGTGTATGGCTAGCATAAGGCTGACCATTCATGGGTCGAATTTCGAATGAATTTTCTTTCGATTGTCAGAAATTTTGTGTGTTTGGTGATCCGATGGCGCCACCATTGATTTAGAAATTTGACCAACCAAGCCTTCAATCAAAAATGGAGAAAGATCTGGGAGTCTTGGTAGAGGATAGACTAAGCAATAGCATGCAATGTCAGACATGCATAAAGAAAGGGATGTATTCCAGAGATAAGACTATAATCCTTCCACTTTATAAAACTCTGGTCCGACCACATCTGGAGTATTCTGTCCAGTTCTGGTCGCCAGTCCTCAGGAGGGATGTGTTGGAGCTGGAGAGAGTCCAGAGAAGGGCAACTAAACTAATTAGGTGATTGGAGGACCTTAATTATGAAGAACGTCTGCAATCGCTTAATTTATTCTCCCTGGAGAAGAGACACCTGAGAGGAGACATGATAGCAATTTATAAATACCTTAATGGTGATCTCAGCATAGAAAAAAAACTATTCAGTCGAAAGGATTGCATGAGGACTCGAGGACATACAATGCGATTAGAGGCAGGGCCGCTGATAGGGGGGGACCACCAGCCCTCTTGTAGGGGTCCCGAGCACACAGGGGGGCCCACACAGAGAGGGGGATTAGTGATGGACAACAAATACAGAAATCTTCCACCAGCACCTGAATTTGATCTGTCCCTCTCCCTGCTATCAGCTTTTATCTGTTGAGAAAGAGACAGTTGTCCCTCACTAATCCCCCTCCCTGTGTGCCCCCCTCCCAGCACTTATCTCTGCTCAGGAGTTTATTTGTAAATTGTAACTTTGTTTCTCTCTCTCTGTCTCTCTCATCACTGAGCTCCAACTGCCCAGCCTGTATATTTTTCTCATCTCATTTTTTATTTAACACTATTTAGCAGGAATTATGCGAGTTATGTTATATTTGTGTCTGATAATAGTGATTTTGTTGTAATTTTAGCTAAATATATCTTTAATACTTTCTTGAAGGGGCCCTGCCAGGTAGTCTGTATGGGGCCCCGCGATTTCTAACAGCAGCCCTGATTAGAGGAGAAGCGTTTTAACCTCAGGCAACGCAGGGGGTTCTTTACTGTTATGGCCACAAGATTGTGGAATTCTCTACCACAAGAGGTGGTTTCTGCGGGAAGTATGGTTGCTTTTAAAAGTCTCTTGGACGTACATCTCAAGGATCAGAACATTCAGGGGTATGAGAGATGATTACGGCCACACACACCTACACAGGTTGAACTGGATGGACTATTGTCTTTATTCAACCTCACCTACTATGTAACTATATAACTATCCCATTGGCTGCTACTGACCTATGGTATACTTAAGCAGCGGGGGGTTTACACTGAATTTGTGTAAGTTTTTCAAACTGAATGTTGGCTGTCCATGCACCCCAGATACATTCACCCTCCTTTGGACGAGCCCCTGCTATGTTTCCCAGGCTCCAGTGTCCCACTGACCGACCCAGAACTGGCATTGCGTGTTTCGCTGGGTAGAGAGGAGGGAAACCTCCAAATTCAGGACAATCCCTCCAAATTCAGGACAGTTCTTCCAAATTCAAAACAGCCCCTCAAACTTCAGGACAGCGCCCCCAAATTGGGGAAAGCCCCTCTAAATTCAAGACAGTTCCTACAAATTCAGAACAGCCCCTCCAAATTCAAGACAGCCCCTCCAAATTTAGGACAGCCCTCCAAATTCAAGACAGCCCCTCCAAATTCGAGACAGTCCCTCTAAATTCAAGACAGCTCCTCCAAATTCTGGACAGTCCTTCGAAATTTGGGACAGCCCCTCCAAATTCGAGAAGACCCCTCCAAATTCAAGACAATCCCTCCAAATTCAAGACAGTCCCTAAAACTTTAGGACAGCCCTTCCAAATTCGGGACAGCCCCTCCAAATTGGGGAAAGCCTCTCTAAATTCAAGACAATTCCTCCAAATTCAGGACAGTCCTTCCAATTTCAGGACAGTCCTTCCCAATTCGGAACACCCCCTCCAAATTTAGGACAACCCCTCCAAATTCAAGACAGTCCCTCCAAAATTCAAGATAGTCCCTCAAAATTCAAGACAGCCCCTCAAAATTCAAGATAGCCCCTCCAAATTCAAGACAGCCCCTCCAAATTCAATACAGCCCCTCCAAATTCAATACAGCCCCTCCAAATTCAAGACAGCCCCTCCAAATTCAATACAGCCCCTCCAAATTCAATACAGCCCCTCCAAATTCAAGACAGCCCCTCCAAATTCAGGATAGTCCCTCCAAATTGGGGAAAGCTCCTCTAAATTCAAGACAGCTCCTCCAAATTCAGGACAGTCCTTCCAAATTGGGGACAGCCCCTCCAAATTCAAGACAACCCCTCCAAATTCAAGACAACCCCTCCAAATTCAAGACAGACCCTCAAAATTCGAGACAGCCCCTCAAAATTCAGGACAGCCCCTCCAAATTCAGGACAGCCCCTCCAAATTCAAGACAGCCCCTCCAAATTCAAGACAGCCCCTCCAAATTTAGGACAGTCAATCCAAATTCAAGACAGCTCCTCCAAATTCAAGACAGCCCCTCCAAATTTTGGACAACCCCTCCAAACTCAAGACAACCCCTCCAAATTCAAGACAGTCCCTCAAAATTTAAGACAGCCCCTCAACATTCAGGACATCCCCTCAAAATTCAGAACAGCCCCTCAAAATTCAGGACAGCCCCTACGAATTCAGGACAGCCCCTCCAAATTCAGGACAGCCCCTCCAAATTCAGGACAGTGCCTCCAAAATATTATTTTGTAAGGTGTGTATGTCAGTGTTGTGTTATCATTAGATCTGCATCTCGTTCTCTCTCATGTCTCAAGTGACTCAATTAACGTCACAACTCATTACCACCATTAATAGCCAGAAGATCACCAACAGGTCTCTATGTCACCTGCGGCTTGTCACCGCTTTTATTTCATGTGAATTCATGAATATGTAAGTGAACCTATTTCTGAGGTCTCATGTGTCACAGGCATGACAGGGTTACGCTGGCCTGTTCTCCAAACACCCGAGGTGCCAAACAGATATTCCCGTATGTACTTGTCTGTTAAGCAGATGTGCCGCCCTCCTGAATGACCTCAACTGCCATTTTTATACTGTTGTTACATTTCCTTTATCATTTATTGCACCGCTTTGCTGCTGATCCCCCGAAGCTGATTTTCAGTTACTTCCTGTCTACATGCACTTCATGGTATGGTTGCTGAGCTACTGCTGGGAGGCAGTGCTGAGATATTAACTCACTGATGGGAGAGAGAGCAGGAAAAGTGGAGCTGCTGAACCACCTATGGGAGGGGAAACTCAACTGCTGACTTAGTAATGGGAGGGGGATTAGGAGGAGCTGTGCTGATAAATCACTGCTGGCAGGGGAGAGCAGGAGGAGCTGAGCTGCTTAGTTACTGCTGCAAGGGGTGAAAAGAGTGAACTGAGTTGTAGAGTCACTGCTGAGAGAGGGGAGCTGAGCTACTGTGTCAGTGATGGGAGAGGGAGTTGAGCTCCTGAATCAGTGATGGGAGGGGTAGGTGAGATACTGTCTTAGTGATGGGAGAGGGAGCTGAGCTGCTGAATCAATGATGGCAGGGGGAGCTGAGCTGATGACTCAGTAATGGAAGGGGGAGCTGAGCCACTATGTCGCTGCAGGAAAGAGCATCAGTGTGAAATAAACTGCTAAGCTACTGCTAGGATTGGAAGCTGAACTGCAGAATCGCTGCTGGGAGGGGAAGCTGAGCTACTGAGCCACTGATGGGAGGGGGAGCTGAGCTGCTGAGACATTGATGGGAGGGGGAGCTGAGCAGCTGACTCATTGATGGGAGGGGAGCTGAGCTGCTGAGTCACTGCTGGTGAGCTGAGCTGCTGAGAAAATGACTTGAACAGCTTCAGTGCTTCTGCTGTGAACTTTGAGGTAAATTACTCCACCGTGCCTGTAGCTACAGAGTTCAGGGATGCTGAGCCACTAAATCACTGCAGGAAATAGCAGAAGAGTGAATTGAGTTGCTGAACTACTGCTTGGATGGAAAGCTGAACTGCGGAGTCACCGCAGGGAGAGGGAGGTAAGCTCCTGAGCCACTGTTGGAAAAGGGTAGCTGAGCTGCTGACTCATTGATGAGAAGGGGAGTTGAGCTGCTGACTCATTGATGGGGGAGAGCTGAGCTGCTGAGTAACTGCTGGTGAGCTGAGCTGCTGAGAGAATGACTTGAACAGCTTCAGTGCTTCTGCTGTGAACTTTGAGGGAAATTACTCCACCGTGCCTGTAGCTACAGAGTTCAGGGATTCTGAGCCACTAAATCACTGCAGGAAATAGCAGAAGAGTGAATTGAGCTGCTGAACTACTGCTTGGATGGAAAGCTGAACTGCGGAGTCACCGCAGGGAGGGGGGTGGTGAGCTCCTGAGCAACTGTTGGAAAGGGGGTT
The DNA here is from genome assembly GCF_965119305.1 of Pelophylax lessonae. Taxonomy (NCBI): domain Eukaryota; kingdom Metazoa; phylum Chordata; class Amphibia; order Anura; family Ranidae; genus Pelophylax; species Pelophylax lessonae. Next base: position 22,289,046 of record NC_138769.1, read on the forward strand.
TGAGCTGCTGACTTATTGATGGGAAGTGGGAGTTGAGCTGCTGACTTATTGATGGGAAGGGGGAGTTGAGCTGCTGACGCATTGATGGGAAGGGGAGTTGAGCTGCTGACGCATTGATGGGAAGGGGAGTTGAGCTCCTGACTTGTTGATGGGAGAGTAGCTGAGCTGTGGAGTCTCTGCTGGTGAGCTGAGCTGCTGAGAGAGTGACTTGAACAACTTCAGTTCTGCTGTGAACTTTAAAGTGAATTACTCCACGGTGGCTGCAGCTACAGGTCAGGGCGGGCTCATTTCAAATCTTATTTGTGTGCCTATTAAGAATGTAAATACCTAAATGCCAAACGTCCGGCCACAGGTTCACTTTATTCTTTCCTTGTATACAGCCGGGGCTCAGGATTCTGGAGTCTGCACAGGGTCAGGTTCACTTTTTCTAAGTTCTTTTCCTACTGATCTCCTTTGGATGTGAGTCAAGAATTACTAAGTATCTCATGTCTTTGTTACATAAGCATAATAATCCAGGATTCCATCTCACAGAGTTTCCCAAGGTCGGAGATAACCGCTCACCGTATTGTATAATATTTGTGTATGTGATTTGGTGTGTGTGGGTAAATACACTCGGTGATTATCTGTACAATGACCCAGATGTCCCGAGTACTGGAGCATGCTGGCTTCCTACATTTAAAGTGTCAGGGCAAAATTTTAAAAAAATATTTATATATTTGGTATATATTTGGGTAATGCCTGGACATACGTACATTATAAGGCGACATTAACATTGGTGGTCGTTGGACATAGAAGTGAGGTTTGCAAATTAAATCTAGCTCTGTGTCCTCATCTATCAGATCTTCTTAAAGCGAAATGAAACCCATCAGTTTGACTGTTTCCCAAAACAGTTACATATACTGTATATATTATACATATATATGATAGACAGATAGATAGATAGATAGATTGATAGATAGAAACCTTATATTGTCAAAAGTATTGGGACACTCGCCTTTACACGCACATGAACTCTAATGGCATCCTAATCTTAGTCCGTAGGGTTCAATATTGAGTTGGCCCACCCTTTGCAGCTATAACAGCTTCAACTCTTCTGGGAAGGCTGTCCACAAGGTTTAGGAGTGTGTCTATGGGAATGTTTGACCATTCTTCCAGAAGCGCATTTGTGAGGTCAGGTACTGATGTTGAACGAGAAGGCCTGGCTCACAGTCTCCACTCTAATTCATCCCAATGGTGTTCTTTCAGGTTACATAGTTAGTGAGGTCGAAAAAAAGACATCAGTCCATCCAGTTCAACCTATGATATGTGTGTCTGTTTGATGTTAACTGTACATTGTATACCCCTGTATGTTGTGGTCTTTAAGGTGCCCATCTAATAGTTTTTTGAAACTATCGATGCTCCCTGCTGATACCACTGCTTGTGGAAGAGAATTCCACATCCTTACTGCTCTGACAGTAAAGAACCCCTTACGTATTTTAAGGTTAAACCGTTTTTTCTCTAGTTTTAGTGAGTGGCCACGTGTCTTATTGTATTCCCTTACTCTGAATAGTTTGTTCCTTATGCTAGGGTCCTCACCAGTACAGTATTTGTACATTGATATCATATCCCCCCTCAATCGTCTCTTCTCCAGAGAGAATAAGTTCAATGCTTGTAGTCTTTCCTCATAGCTTAGATCCTCCATTCCCTTTATTATCTTTGTTTCCCTTCTCTGGACTCTCTCCAGTCCCAGCACATCCTTCCTGAGGACCGGTGCCCAGAACTGGACGGCATACTCAAGGTGCAACTGGACCAGAGTTTTTTAGAGTGGGAGAATTATTGTTTTATCTCTGGAGTGGATCCCCTTTTTTATACATGCCAGCATTCTGTTAGCTTTGCTTGCAACAGCTTGGCATTGCATGCCATTGCTGAGCCTGTCATCTATTAGGACCCCCAGGTCCTTTTCCATCCTAGATTCCCCCAGATGTCCCCCCCCCCCCCCCCCTAGCGAGTAACTTGTTCTGACACTCAAGTGCATTACCTTACATTTATCAGCATTAAACCTCATCTGCCATGTAGTTTCCCACCCCATTATTTTGTTCAGGTCTTCTTGTAAGGTTACCACGTCATGTATAGAAGAATTTGGCCTGCTTAGCTTAGTATTGTCCGCAAATACTGAGATTGAGCTGGTTATCCCATCCTCTAGGTTGTTTATGGAAAAATTAAACAGAATTGGTCCCAGGAAAGATCCACTTTCCACACCTGACCAATCTGAGTACTCCCCATTTATCACCACCTTCTGGACTCTCCCCTGGAGCCAGTTCTCTATCCAGGTACTCACCCTATGGTCCATACCATGTACTAAATGTGTACTAAATGTGTACTATTTTGTATTTTTTTGCCCTGATGTTCTCTTTACAGCAGAACTCCAGCCAAAAACAGGTAGATAATAATAATGAATGGCCCTTTAAAAGATAAACTAGCAAAACAAGCTGTTGCTGCAATATTCAGCTTTAATCCAGAGATCCCCCCCCCACCCCCACTGTAACTCCCACCCCAAATCCCCCACCACAGTACTTCTTTTCTGCCACAAGGTGACCTCAGAATGATAGTCAGCATCATTTAGCCCAGGTTGTCCTGAACCCTGTGGACTGGACAGTGATGAGCTCATAAAGGCCATGCAGAAAAAATAAAATTGCTTGCAGTATTCACCTTCAACCCAGGGATCTCCAATGCAATACCTTTTTTATCCACTAGATGTCCTCAGTCTGATGGCCATTGTCATTCAACTTTCTTCCTCTGAGCCTCAGTCGTCCTGGACCCGCCCCCAGCCTGTGACTGGACAGTGAAAAGAGAAGCATCAGACTGATGAGCTCATCTCTCTGTCACTCTTCTCTCTCCTCCTATCAGCACATGAATTGATTGGCGTTCCCAGTCTCATCTCTGCTGTAGAGGGACTGCAGGAAGCTGATGCCAGGTCACATTCAGGTACACTGTTTACATTTAAATAATATATTTAACAAGTTCCCACTCACACTATATAGCCTAAAGACGACTACAGCGTGGGCTTACTTTGCCGGGAGGGCGTCCATGGACCATGGGCATCTCACATCACAGATCGGGGTAAAGGGTCAATCGCAGCGGCCCTTTACCATGTGATCAGCTGTGTCCAATGACAGCTGATAATGATGTAAACACAAGCCAGCTATCGGCTTTCCTTTCCTCATGCTGAGGAGAGGAGAAGAGAGCTGATAACCAGCTTGTGTTAAAGGGACATCCACACTGATAAACAGGGCACAGATTATCAGTGTCCTCAATTATCAGTGCAGTCCCAACAGTGCCCATTAGTGCTATCAATCAGTACCCATTAGTACCTCCTCATTAGTGTCACCTATCAGTGCCGCCTACCAGTGCATATCAGTGCTGCCTCATCAGTGCCCATCAGTGCGGCCTCATCAGTGCCTATTAGTGCAGCCTTATCAGTGCTGCCTATCAGTGCAGCCTCATCAGTGCCACCTATCAGAGTCCATCAGTGCAGCCTCATCAGTGCCACCTATAAGTGCCCATCAGTGCTGCAATTCAGTGCCACCTATCAGTGCTCATCAGTGACTATCAGTGATGCCTATTAGTGCCACCTATCAGTGTCCATTAGTGCTGTCTCATTAGTGCCACCTCATCAGTGCTGCCTATCAGTGTCCATCAGTGCTTCTTATCAGTGCCACCTATCAGAGCCCATCAGTGCAGCTTCATCGGTGCCGCCTATCAGTGCAGCCTCGTCAGTGCCGCCTCATCAGTGCCCATCAGTGCTGCCTAGCAGTGTCACCTATCATTGCCCATCAGTGCTGTCTCATCAATGCCACCTATCAGTGCCCATCAGTACAGCCTCATCAGTGCCCATCAGTGCCACCTATCAGTGCCCATCAGTCCTGCCTATCCGTGCCACCTATCAGTGCTTATCAGTGCAGCCTCATCAGTGCCCATCAATGCTGCCCATCAGTGAAGGAGAACAATGACCTGTTTGCAAAATTATAACAAACTATAAACATTTTTTTTTTTTTCAAAATTTTCGGGGTATTTTTTGTTTGCTTAGCAAGAAAAAAAAAACCCCAGTGGTGATTAAATACCACCAACAGAAAGCTCTATTTTTGTGAAGACAAATGATAAAAATGTCATATGAGTACAGTATTGTTATTCAAAGTGTGACAGCGCTGAAAGCTGAAAATTTGCCTGGGCAGGAAGGGGGTAAAAGTGCCTGGTAGGCAAATGGTTAATGACGTATCAATGTTTACAGAGTTGAAATATTTGTGACTTTTTCTATCTGCTCCGTATTATTCAGCTTTAAGCTCCTCCTCCCTTCTATACTAATATCTAGCAGAAAATGATGGCAGACTTCTCAGGTTATATAATATCAGGTGAGTGAGCCGTTCCTCCCGTGTGCTCTTCCTGAATGATTTACAACTCCCTCTATTGTTTCTACCTGTCCGCCCCCTTTTTTCCCGTACACAGTGGACTGTTCCAGGTGAGCTGTCATCAGGACTGGCTCATCCAGCCGAGGTGTCAGGTGAGGCCGGCAGGCGATGTGCTCATTCCAGCCTGCAGAGCGCTCAGCCATCTCCGTCCTCTCAGGAACTTTGCAGGGAGATTGCTGGGTGAGACAGGTGAGACGCCGATCCCACCTACCTGTCTGACAGCTGTGTCACCTGCCTGGGATCTCCTCTTCTACCAAAAGCAGGAGCAGACTGTCATACAGAACACATCCAGACCATCAACATGAGATGGTGATAAGATCTGACGGCTGAGCCTTTCAAACCATCGTACACACGGTAAGATCCTTTCCAAGCTGGCCACACACTTTACAATCGAATTGTCCAATCTCAGAACAATCTTCTTTATATTTAGCAAGAACTGTGCAGTGTGAGGGTCTCCTAAACATTCCTTTCCATTTGTATCCAATCCTATATTTCCACCACTTACAAATGCGACCATTCCCGTGCATCGCATGTAGGGCAGCCTAATAAAATGCCTCCATAGAGCAGGTGTCCCCATCCAAGTGCCCTCATAGAGCAGGTGTGCCTTTTAGAGTGCCCCTTTACATCAGGTGTCCCCATCAGAGTGCCCCCATAGATCAGGTGTCCCCATCAGAGTGCCCTCATAGAGCAGGTGTCCCCATCCAAGTGCCCTTATAGAGCAGGTGTCCCCTTTAGAGTGCCCTTTACATCAGGTGTCCCCATCAGAGCACCCCCATAGATCAGGTGTCCCCATCAGAGTGCCCCCAGAGATCAGGTGTCCCCATCAGAGTGCCCCCTTAGGGCAGGTGTTCCCATCAGAGCGCCCCTTTACATCAGGTGTCCCCATCAGAGCACCCCCAAAGATCAGGTGTCCCCATCAGAATGCCCCCTTAGAGCAGGTGTTCCCATCAGAGTGCCCCTTTACATCAGATGTCCCCATCAGAGAAACCCCATAGAGCAGGTGTCCCTATCCTAGTGCTCCCATTGATCAGGTGTCTCCATCAGATTACCCCTTACATTATGTGACCCCATCAGAGTGTCCCCATAGACTAGGTTCGCCCATCAGAGTGCCCTCTTACATCATATGTTCCCATCAGAGCACCCCCGTAGATCTGGTTTCCCCATCAGAGTACCCCTTACATCAGGTGACCCATTAGATCGCCCCCATAGATCAGTTGACCCCCATCAGAGTGCCCTCATAGATCAGTTGTCCCTATCAGAGTGCCTACATAGATCAGATGTCCCCAGCAGAGTATCCCCATAGATCAAGTGTCCCCATCAGAGTACCCCTTACATCAGGTGACCTCATCAGAATGCCCCCCTAGAGAAGGAGACCCCATCAGAATGCCCTCGTAGATCAGATGTCCCAATCAGAGTACCCCTACATCAGGTGACCCCATCCGAGTGCCCCCATGGAGCAGGTGTCCCCTTCAGAGTCCCTCCATAGAGCAGGTGTCCCCTTTAGAGTACCCCGATAAAGCAGGTGTCCCTTTTAGAGTGCCCCATTAAGCAGGTGACCACATCAGATTGCCCCATATAGCAGGTGTCCCCATCCAAGTGCCCCCATAGACCAGGTTCCTCCATCAGAGTACCCCTTTATATCAGTTTCCCCCATCAGAGTGCCCCTTTATATCAGGTGTCCCCATCCAAGTGCCTCCATAGATTCCCCCATCAGAGCACCCTCATAGATCAGGTATCCCAATCACAGTACCCCTTACATCAGCTGACCCCATCCGAGTGCCCCCACTTGTGCACCCCATCCTGCATGGTTCCGGTTCTGCCCTCTTGTGTGGGAACGTGCGCCAAAGGAAGTCCCTGACACCTTTCCAAAAAGGCGCCGCACAGAATCAGCACCATGTGGTTGGGGCGCGTGAAAAACGCAGCGCATTTGCAGTTGTGTGGGTGTGGGTGCCATTACCAAATAATCAATCATGTTTGCTAAATGACAGCGCGTTTCTCTGCATGTCCCGACACGCAGTAGCATGAACCAGTGGCAGAGCTTCCAATTTCACACTTACGACTAGGCCCTGGAGTTCCACCACCGTGGGGGGCCAAGACGACAGGAAGGGGGCACTGCAGGACATGTGAAAGGGTCCCATGCAGGACCATACAGCTTGGTTCACTTTGCTGTGATCCCAAATTTGTGTGACTTGCTTGTGACTTTTGTGATTTAACATTGCAGTCTATGGCACTCAAATCGCGCCAAAGTCGCAGAAACGTAGTGCAGGAGCCTTTTCTTGTGGCTGTGACTTGAGTCACATTGACTAGGCCCATTGATATGAACAGGTTTTGACTTGTCATGTGACTTTCTGTGTTGCAAATCACATGATAGGTCGCAGCGGTGTGAACTGTGGTCCTATAAAGGGTCCTGGGATGGAAGTAAAGAGCCAGAGATCAGTGGGAAGGGGTCAGGAGGGCCCTTCATGGTTTCCTGAAGGTTCTAATTACACCTCTGGTGTGAACCTATTCTTAAGGTGGCCATAAATCTTCCAATCTGGTTGTACAATCTTCTTTAGATCTGCCAACTATGTAATGTGAGAACCTGCCTGACTGGATACAAATGGAACTGATTTTTTTTTTTTTATGTAGGGCCTCTACCACATGGCTTTGGTAAATCTAACAGAGATTGTACAATGAAATCTAAGCATGTGTGTGGTTATCTTTAGATCTTAATTAATCTAATGGAGATTGTATGACCATATTTTAACATGTGTGGCCAGCTTTAAGCTTGCAGTGCACGATGAAGGTTAATTGTTTGATCTCCTTTAGGCCCCTTTACAACAGCGGACTGATTGGGTCCGCCTGTTCGTTTTTCAGGCGGACCCGATCCGACCACCATTTGTTCTCTTTGGAGCGGCGGATATCAGCGGACATGTCTGCTGATAGGTCCTAATGTGGTTACAAAAGAGAGGGGGCGCTGTCCTCTGAGGGGGTAATCCTGTGGTAAAATGGGGTATACAGTTCCCAGGGCCTGGCTGCGGTCTTAGGCTGCCACCTCTATGACCACGATAAACAATTTGCACATCAGATGTTAAAGTTCTTTCTATGTTGGTAGGAGCGCCTACTGCAAACTATTTAGCTTGAAGGTTCAATTAAATAAATTCAAATCATTTTTTGAACAAAATCATTAAGTACAGCCAACGCGTTTCAGGGGAAAGACCTCCCCTTCTTCAGGGCTGTAAACAATTGTAACGGTGGGGCTGACAATGTCATTATAATGGGGTCAAGAGCTCTCATATTCTCAGCCCCAACAAACCTCGTCTTGATTATTCCAAAAACTAATGTATAATATTAGCCATGAAGAAGGGAAAGCCTCTCCTCTGAAACCCGTTTGCTGTACTTGGTGATCTTGTTCAACAAAAGCTGTAACCAATGGTAACGGTGGGGCTGAGAATGTCATTGTAATGGGGTAAAAAGCTCTGATATGCTCAGCCCCAACAAACCTCATCTTGATTATTCCAAAAACATTTGTATAATAGTAGCACTGAAGAAGGGAAGGCCTTTCCCCTGAAACCCGTTGGCTGTACTTGATGATCTTGTTCAACAAAAGCTGGATACAATGGTAATGCTGGGACTAAGAATGTCATTATAATGGGGTCAAAAGCTCTGATATGCTCAGCCCCAACAAACCTTATCTTGATTGTTCCAAAAACCATTGTATAAAGCCCTGAAGAAGGGAAGGCCCTTCCCCTGAAACACGTTGGCTGTGCTTGATGATCTCGTTCAATAAAATATTTTAATTTCAACCTTCGCTCCCAACAACATATCCAGGATTTGATCATCTGATGAGTGATGTCTTTATTGTGGTCAGAGAAGTAGCAGCCTAGCACTGCAAACAGGTTCTATAGATCTATAGGTCCTATAGACCTTACTTTCACCATGGCTTCACCTCCTACAAAGAGAGCCCCCCCCCCCTTTTAACAAACCTCATCTTGATTATTCCAAAAACTGTTCTATAATAGTAGCCCTGAAGAAGGGGAGGCCTTTCCCCTGAAACCCCTTGGCTGTACTTTGAGATCTTGTTCAACAAAAGCTATATACAATGGTAATGGTGGGGCTGAGAATGTCATTATAATGGGGTCAAAAGCTCCAAAATGCTCAGCCCCAACAAACCTTGTCTTGGTTGTTCCAAAAAACATTGTATAAAGCCCTGAAGAAGGGAAGGCCTTCCCCTGAAACACTTTGGCTGTGCTTGATGATCTTGTTCAATAAAATATTTTAATTGTTGAATCTTCACTCCCAACAACCTATCCAGGATTTGATCATCTGATGAGTGATATCTTGATCGTGGCCAGAGAGATAGCAGCTTAGGACTGAAATGAGGCCCTATAGATACCTTACTTTCACCATGGCTTCACCTCCTCCAAGGAGAGCGCCTCCACTTTTAACAAACCTCATCTTGATTATTCCAAAAACGATTGCATAATGGTAGCCCTGAAGAAGGGGAGGCCTTTCCCCTGAAATGCGTTGGCTTTGCTTGGTGATCTTGTTAAACAAAAGATTTTGAACGAACCTCCAAGCTAGATGTCCCAAAGAGGCATGCTGACAATGTGGCACAATTAGGTAACTGCCTCTGGCAGCAATTTGTGTGGGCGGAACTGAGGCCAGAATGTCCATCCTGGACACTCTGTCCTCACTGCAGCTCAGTAATACACAGGGCAACATTACTGAGCTGGTTGCTAGGACACTGGCTTGGTCGCACAGCATCATTGGTTGTTGCCCACCATCCTTGAAGCTCTGCCCTCCCTGCAGCTCAGTAATGTTGCCCTGTATACACAGGACAGCATTAATTAGCTAGTTGCTAGGAAACTGGTGGGATGGTCGGACAGAGTCATTGGTTGTTATGGTGCAAGCGGCCATCTGCACCAGAATGACCAATGACTCTGTAGGGCCCAGCTGCCTGTATCCTAGAAACTAGTAATGCTGGGGGGGGGGTCCATCCACTGGAATCCTAGCTACCAATGACAGACATTCACACAGCATCATCGGTTTCTAGAATGCTAGCAGCTGAGCCACAGCATTGTTGGTTGCTAGGACACTAGCAGCTGAGCAACAGCATCCATTTGTTGTTAGGACGCTAGCAGCTGAGCCACAGCATCATTGGTTGTTATGATGCTAGCAGCTGAGCCACAGCATCATTGGTTGCTAGGATGCTAGCAGCTGAGCAACAGCATCCATTGGTTGTTAGGATGCTAGCAGCTGAGCCACAGCATCATTGGTTGGTTGCTAGGACGCTAGCAGCTGAGCAACAGCATCCATTGGTTGTTAGGATGCTAGCAGCTGAGCCACAGCATCATTGGTTGCTAGGACACTAGCAGCTGAGCCACAGCATCATTGGTTGCTAGGACGCTAGCAGCTGAGCCACAGCATCATTGGTTGCTAGGACGCTAGCAGCTGAGCCACAGCATCATTGGCTGTTAGGATGCTAGCAGCTGAGCCATAGCATCATTGGTTGCTAGGACGCTAGCGGCTGAGCAACAGCATCCATTGGTTGTTAGGATGCTTTCAGCTGAGCCACAGCATCATTGATTGCTAGGACGCTAACAGCTGAGCCACAGCATTATTGGTTGCTAGGATGCTAGCAGCTGAGCAACAGCATCATTGGTTACTGTGGCAGTGTCCTAGCAAGTAAAGGGGAAAGGTCGCAAAAGCGTACACCTCAGGCAATTATTAACCATAGTACGTTCCTGGCACCTAACCGTATATCTAGGACTCCTATAGGCTTATCCTACATACACTCACCGGCCACTTTATTAGGTTCAACTGCTTGGCAACACAAATTGCTAATCAGCCAATCTCATGACAGCAACTCGGGCATCTAGACGTGGTGAAGGTGACTTACTGAAGTTCAAACCAAGCATATGAATGGGGAAGAAAGGGAACCTAAGTGACTTTGAACGTGGCATGGTTGTTGGTGCCAGGCGAGCTGGTCTGAGTATTTCAAAAACTGCAGATCTACTGGGATTTTCATGCACAGGCATCTCTCGGGTTTACAGAGAATGGTGGGAAAAGGAGAAAATATCCAGTGAGCGTCAGTTGTGTGGACGAAAATGCCTTCAGCTAAGAAAAGGAAACTGAGGCTACATTTGGCACAGGCTCACCAAAGTTGGACAATAGAAGATTGTATAAACGTTGCCTGGTCTGAGTGTTAATTTCAGCTGCGACATTGTCAGGTAACCTCCAACAGTTTGGCTAATCAGCGCATTCGCGCATTGGCGTGAATACGCATGCGCGGCCAACTCCGGGCAAACTCAACCAAGAATGTGCATGCGCCAATGCGCATGCGTGCACGCAGGACGTGACTGCGCTTGGCGCCAAACGGCCTATTTAAGCTCAGCAATGACAGTCCCTAGCTGCTGGAGGATCTTCAGCTTCCCGTGTCCCTTGTGCCTTGTTTTGCCTGCTAATCTTGGATTCCCTGTTGCCAACCCGGACTGCTTGACCTCAACTCCTCTTGATACCTCTGGCTCTTGACCTTTTGGCTTGTCCCTGGACTCTCCTCTGCTTTCTCCAGTGTCTGACCCGGCTTGGCTCTTGACTCCGCATTACCAGTCTCCTGTGGGCTACCCAGCTTACCTTTGTTCCTGCAGCACACCTGCCTGGCCTGTCAAGTGTTCCAGATCCGCCTTGGACCTATCACTCATTGGCTGCAGCCACCATCTGGCCATCCCAGCCGGCAACCCGTGCTACTTCAGGCACAGCACTCCCTGTCTCACCTCCAGGGGTGCTCTGCACCTAGCCGCAAGGGGAGCCCTCTCTACACTCCGGCTTCGGTTCAGGTACGTGACAGACATTCAGATGGTAGGGTCAGAATTTGGCGTAAACAACATGAAATCATGGATCCATCCTGCCATGTATCAAAGGGTCAGGCTGGTGGTGTAATGGTGTGGGGGATATTTTCTTGGCACACTTTTAGGCCCCTTAGTACCAACTGAGCATCGATTAAACACCACGGCCTACCTGAGTATTGTTGCTGACCATGTCCATCCCTTTATGACTACAGTGTCCCCATCTTCTGATGGCTCCTTCCAGCAGAATAATGCACCATGTCACAAAGCTCCAATCATCTCACCACTGGTTTCTTCACCATGACAATGAGGTCACTGTACTCCAATGGCCTCCGCACTCACCAGAGGTCACTGTACTCCAATGGCCTCCACACTCACCAGAGGTCACTGTCCTCCAATGGCCTCCACACTCACCACATCTCATCCAATAGAGCACCTTTGGGATGTGGTGGAATGAGATTTGCATCATGGATGTGCAGCCGACAAATCTGCAGCAACTGTGTGATGCTATCATGTCACTATGGAGCAAAATCTCTGAGGAATGTTTCCAACACCTTGTTGTATCTATGCCATGAAGAATGAAGGCAAAAGGGGGTCCAACCCGCTACTAGCAAGGTGTAACTAATAAAGAGGTCGGTGAGAGTATATATTGCAGGTAGAACACTAACAAGGTTTGTCGAGGTGAAAGATCTGCTAATGACCTTTTACAAATTCAGTTCTAGAATTTCAAACACCGGCACAGAAGAAGATATTTGACATGTTCCTCATTCTTCTGTGCCTCGTGTTGTTGTGCACTAGCCGGTATTTTAGCCTAGGGGTCATCCCCACCCAGATTCCTTATTTCAGTCTTGGGTGGGCACCCGGTCAGTAGAGCCACCAGCAGCTTCTTTCTCAGAGACCCCCAGCAGTAGTTTGTGTCCCTCCGCCCGAGGCACTAATGAAGATATCACTGTCTCACAGCCGCATTCCCCCGATATTTGTTGGTCCTGCATTACGGAGAGTCCACGGAGGAAAGGTGACACCATCATTGTGTTTCAGTAGTGGTGGAAGCAATTTGTTTGTTGCTGCGGGAGCCCTGGAGGGGTATAAGAAGTCAGCCTAGATTTGCCAACAACAACCCAAAAGCTGAAACAGGAGTTGGCCTTTAACCACTTAAGCCCCGGAAGATTTTACCCCCTTCCCGACCAGGGGGTATTTTGCGATTCGGCACTGCGTGATTTTAACGGACAATTGCGCGGTCGTGCGACGCTGTACCTAAATGAATTTGACGTCCTTTTTTTCCCACAAACAGAGCTTTCTTTTGGTGGTATTTGATCACCTGTGCGATTTTTTGATCACGCGCTATAAACAAAAAAAGAGCGTCAATTTTGCAAAAATAACAATATTTTTCACATTTTTTTATATGAAATTCCCCCCAAAAAAAAAGTAAAAATCAAAATTTTTTAAAATTTTCGGCCAATTTGTTTTATGCTACATATGTTTGGTAAAAAAAAATCGCAAAAAGCGTATTTTGATTGGTTTGCGCAAAAGTTATCGCGTTTACTAACAAAGGGAAAGATTTTTGTCATTTTTGTTGTTTTTTTTTTTTAACGCGTAATGGCGGCGATCTGCGATTTTTTTTTTTTTTTTTTTTTGCGGTACTGCGACATTGGGGCGGACAGATCGGACCCTTGACTGACATTTGTGACACTTTTGGGGTTACCAGTGACATTACTACAGTAATCAGTGCTATACATATGCACTGTTACTGTAAAAATACACTGGTTGTGAAGGGGTTAACTTTATTTGGGAGGGAGGGGCTGTGTGTATCCCTAGGGGCGTGCTTTCTACTGTGATTGGCTGTGGCTTGAGCTGTAAGGACACTGATCAACGGATCTACATACTAGATCCGTGTGATCAGTGTCTTTACAGCGAGGAGAATGACAGGTGGCTTGTTTACACAAGCTGCCTGACTTTCTCCCTCTCCCCCGACGATCGCCGAGTGACCGGCGGACATCGGGTCCGCTGGTCATACGCGCGGGGGGGTCCGTGACCACGCGGGAGCGGGAGCGCGCCTCCGGGGGCGCGCGCTCGCTCCCTAGACCCTCACAAGCTAGTGACGTAGACCTACGTCACTTTGCCTGTGAGGGTGCCGACGTAGATTGGCGTTAGGCAGTCGGCAAGTGGTTAAGAGATAAAACATGACAGTGGTTTCCTATGGGACAGGAAATAAAATGATGTGATCTAAAATTCACTCTTCTTCTCCAAGCTATCCCATCGTTATCTTCTATTTGTTCTTGAAAATTTTCAGTGTTGTTTTAATATTGTTCATAAACCGCTAGCTAAAAATAGGAAGCCAATAAAGGTAAAAAAAAGAAAACCAAAAACCAGCTTTTGCTGCAATATTCACCTTCAATCCAGAGATCTCTCCTGCAGTACCTTTTTTTGCCATTAGATGTCCTCAGTCTGATGGCCAGCATCAATTAGCCTTTTGAGCCTCCAGCCTGTGACTGGACAGTGAAAGGAGAAGCAGCCGACTGATGAGCTCATCTCTCTGCTCTCCTATCAGCATGCTTCTTGTCAGCACATGAACTGATTGGCCCCTGGTAATGCTTCTTCCTCTCACACTCCAGCCCTGCTGTACAGGGTCTGTAATAGGTCAAGTACCATTTAATGCCAGGTAAATTCAGCTAATTACACTGCTTGTTATTATAAAAATACATGTAATATGTTAATAATTACAGAGCCACATAATTTGTGTCTTTTATATCTGCCGGCTTTAGGGTCAGTTCACACCACACGCATTCCAGTGCGATTTTTGTTCTACGTCAAAAATGCATAGATAGTAGATTTTATGGTTTTCAATGGCATCATTCACACCAGTGCGGTCAGTTTCAATGCGTTTCAGTTCCAGGGGAAAAAAAAGTACAACATGCTGCATTTTTTTTTTTCGCTGGACAGTACACCTAAACGCACCAAAATGCACTGGCACACATCTAAACGCACCAAAATGCACTGGCACACATCTAAACGCACCAAAATGCACTGGCACACATCTAAACGCACCAAAAATGCACTGGCACACATCTAAACGCACCAAAAATGCACTGGAATGCACCTAAATTCACCAAAAATGCACCTAAACGCACCAAAAAATGCACTGGCACACATCTAAATGCACCAAAAGTGCACCTAAATGCCCCCCGGCTTCTTCTCAAAGTCCTGAGCTAGCTGGACACAGATCCAGATATTGGCCGTGCCCTGATAAACCGGCTGAAATTCGCTCAGTTGGCCATCTAATGCCCAACATCCCTCCATTAACCACTAGCCCTACGTCGCTCGATCCCGCCCCTGCTCGTTCCCTGGGGAGCCAGCGGGTGTGACCGGCGGCTCCGATGGCCGCCAGCCACTCGCGATCTCCCGCAGCAGCGGGAGAAAGACAGACGGCTGATGTAAACACAGCCGTCTGTCATTCTCCCTTAGATTATCACTGAGGCTATGCAATCCTACTATATAGGATCCCGTGTCTCTGTGATGATCTCACAAGCCACGCCCCCTGACAGTTAGAATCACGCCCCCTAGGGACACACTTAACCCCTTGATCACCAGTAAAGTTAACCCCTTCCCTGCCAGTGTCATTATTACAGTAACAGTGCATATTTATAGCACTGATTACTGTAGTGATGTCACTGGTCCCCCCAAAAGTGTCAGTCAGGGGTCCAAACTGTCCCCCGCAATGTCGCAGCCCCGCAAAAAAATTGCAGATCACGCCATTACTAAACAAAACAAACAATAACAATGATATAAATCTTTCCCGTAGTTAGTAAACGCAATAACTTTTGCGCAAACCAATCAAAATACGCTTATTGCAATTTTTTTTTTTTTTTACCAAAAATATGTAGCAGAAAAAAAATTTATCTTTTGAGAATTTCATATAAAAAAAAAATGTGAAAAAATATTGTTAGTTTTTCAAAATTGTCGCTCTTTTTTTGTTTATAGTGCAAAAAATAAAAACAGCAGAAGTGATCAAATACCACCAAAAGAAAGCCTTGTTTGTGGGGACAAAAAAGGACGTAAATTTCGTTTGGGTAAAGCGTTGCACGACCGCGTAATTGTCCGTTAAAGTCACGCAGTGCCGAATCGCAAAATAGGGCCTGGACATTGAGCAGCCAAATCCTCCGGGGCTAAAGTGGTTAACTGACAATTGAGTGGCCATGCAACGCTGTACCCAAATAAAATGTACGGTATATCCTTTTTTTTCCCTACAAATAGAGATTTCCTTCGGTGGTATTTGATCCCCTCTGCGTTTTTTGTTTCTTGTGCTATAAACAAAAAAGACCGACAATTTTGAAAAAAATATATATATATTTTTTTTTACAGCCAAAAAAAAAATGTACAAAATCTAATTTCAGTTTAGCTAAATTTGTATTCTGTTACATATTTTTGGTAAAAAAAAAAAAATCCTAATAAGCGTGTATTGATTGGTTTGCGCAAAAGTTATCGCGTCTACAAACTATGGGATATATACCGTACACTAATATAATGCCAATGTCGGTGTTCAGCTTGCATTATATTTCTTATTTAGTTGACTGTTTGCGCTGATTGTTTTTGGCATTATATACCGTACACTGGAATTTCTATATTTTTTTTTATACTAGTCATGGCGACGATTAGTGACTTCTAGCAGGACTGTGATATTGCGGGCGGACATTCAGACACTAACTGACACTTTTGTGGACCAGTGACCCTAATACAGTGATCAGCTAAAAATATGCACTGTCACTGTACTAATGACACTGGTTGGAAAGGGGTTAACATCATGGGAGTTTAAAGGGTTAAATGTGTGCCTAGCCAGTGCTTTTGTGTACTGTGGGAGGTGCTTTTACTAGGTAAAGACACCGATCTGCGTCTCTGCTTTGCAGGAACACAGGATCCATGCCTTCCCCCCTGACAGAATGGCGATCTGCCTTGTTAACCTAGGCAGACCGTGGTTCTGCCTCTTTGATGGAGGATTGGTGGGTGCTGGCGGACATCGAGTCCGCGGTGATCACAGGGGGAGAGAGCTGGTGGCGGTACACATGCGCACCCCCTACCCGGAAGAGCCGGATTATATATACGTGATCTGGCACAGAGGTGCCGCCCTGTAGCTGTAAAATTGCTATAGGGTGGCCCTTAAGTGGTTAAAAGCCAAAAGAGCTGGGTGGAAAAGTGCTTGCCATTTTTAACAGCTGGTGGGGTTGGATGTCAGAATACAACAACCCCAGTGTGAGATTTGTCCATCTGTGCTGTGAAACGTGGATGAAGAAATCTGTTTGTTTTTTTTTTCCTTTATCCGGCAGGTGGAATGGGAAAAATCCGGGTTTTATTCAGCCGGAGCGTTGGGGAACGCAGTTCCGGCACCTTCAGCACCTCCAGCATTAAATGTTTGTAATAGCAAGGGGTGGTGGGGTGTGCTGGGGAATCTATTGTCACTGACTGCTAGGGGATCTATTGTTGCTGGGGAGTGGGGGGGGGGGCTTTTATAGTCGTTGGGAGGCCTATTGTTGCTGGGGAGGTCTATTGCTGTTTGGGGGGGGGGGGTCTATTGTTGTTGGTGATGGAATTATCTGCTGGAGGTTTATTGTTGTTGGTGGGGGCATTTGTAGTTGTGGGGAGATCTATTGTTGCTGGGGAGGTCAATTTTTGGTGTAGGGATGTATTGTGTATTTAGGGATGAATGAATATATTGATGTCTATTGTTGTTGGTGGGTGGGTCTATTGTTGTTAATGGGGGATCTATTGTTGCTGGGGGCATTTATAGTTGCGTAGCGATCTATTGTTGCTGGGGAGGTCCATTTTTGGTGAAGGGATGAATTGTTGCTGGGGGGTCTATTGTTGTTGGTGGTAGATCTATTGTTGCTAGAGATCTATTGTTGTTGGTTGGTGTCTATTGTTAGGAAGTGGGGATTGCAAACTGTGGTTGAGAAACCCAGCTCTAAGGCCATCACCACTTGGCAGAGCCAGCACATAACACCAATATTCTTTATTTGTTCCTGTGAGAGTGGCATTCTGACCACCGCTGTAAGGGTGGTATTCTTCCTACTAACCACCAATATAAGAGGCATTTCCCACTGACCACCAATATAAGGGGCATTTTCCCACTGAACACCAATGTAATGGGCATTTTCCCACTGACCACCAATATAAGGGGCATTTTCCCACTGACCACCAATGTAAGGGGCATTTTCCCACTGACCACCAATATAAGGGGCATTTTCCCACTGACCACCAGTATAAGGGGCATTTTCACACTGACCACCAATATAAGGGGCATTTTCCCACTGACCACCAATATAAGGGGCATTTTCCCACTGACCACCAGTATAAGGGGCATTTTCCCACTGACCACCAATGTAAGGGATATTCTTCCCACTGTCCACCAATGTAAGGGGCATTTTCCCACTGAACACCAATGAAAGGGGCATTTTCCCACTGACCACCAATGTAAGGGGCATTTTCCCACTGACCACCAATATAAGGGGCATTTCCCATTGACCACCAATATAAGGGGCATTTCTCATTGACCACCAGTATAAGGGGCATTTCCCACTGACCACCAGTATAAGGGGCATTTGCCCACTGACCACCGATGTATGGGGCATTTTCCCACTGACCACCAATATAAGGGGCATTTTCCCACTGACCACCAGTATAAGGGGCATTTTCCCACTGACCACCAATGTAAGGGATATTCTTCCCACTGTCCACCAATGTAAGGGGCATTTTCCCACTGAACACCAATGAAAGGGGCATTTTCCCACTGACCACCAATATAAGGGGCATTTCCCATTGACCACCAATATAAGGGGCATTTCCCATTGACCACCAATATAAGGGGCATTTCTCATTGACCACCAGTATAAGGGGCATTTCCCACTGACCACCAGTATAAGGGGCATTTTCCCACTGACCACCAATATAAGGGGCATTTTGCCACTGACCTCCAATGTAAGGGGCATTCTTCTCACTGATCACCAATTTATGAGACCTTCTTTCTGACCACCAATGTAAGGAACATTCTTCCCACTGACCACAAATAAATGGGTTTCTACAGGAGTTCCCAAGACCCGATAACTATTTTAAAGGTTCCTCTGGATTAAGAAGATTGAAAAAGGCTGAAATAAAGCTGGCCATAAATGGATCTTTTTTTTTTTTTGACCAGCCAACCGGCTTACTAAAATAAAAGGAACCAATTCCCCCATCCACACATATGAGGTAGATGAAGGATCAGATTACACTAATCAGTGCTATTATTATTATACAGGATTTATATAGCGCCAACAGTTTGCGCAGTGCTTAATGAAGGCAGACATTACAGTTACAATACAATTTGGAACAAAAGGAATCAGAAGGCCCTGCTCGTTAGAGCTTACAATCTAAAATAGCTGATTGGCTGCAGCGCTAATCATAAGAAAAATTTGCAACACTTCCATTCAAGAGAAGTCTATCGCCAGATTGACTTCCCTCTAGAGCAGGGGTCTTCAAACTACGGCCCTCCAGCTGTTGCGGAACTACACATCCCATGAGGCATTGTAAAACTACGACATTCACAGACATGATGGGAATTGTAGTTCCTGAACAACTGGAGGGCCATAGTTTGGAAACCCCTGCTCTAGAGGGAACAGCCAAAATCGTCCGGTCTCTGCTGAACCTCCCAAATTTCAATCCATCTATGGGCAGCTTTAAGCCTCGTACACACGCAACGAATTTCCGCTGACCGGTCGTCCGTCTTTTGTCCAGAGTGGTGTCTGTTGGTTGGAATGTGCTCTAGACTGCACACAAATTTTCCCGTACGACAGAATTCTACTTCAGAAGTGATGTCATGTGTTGGATTGCTTTCTTTGTGTTCTTTCATCTCTGAGCATGCCCAGTCTTGTTCATAAGATTTTTCCCCATCGAAATCTGTACTAATGAGACAAAAATCGGATGTTTTGATGGTCGACAAAAATTTTATAGCCAGCACATCAGGATTTTTTCGGCCGAAAAGTCGGAGTCGGTTGTCGGAAGCATCATACTAACAAGGCAAAAATCGGCAGATCGGTCGTCGGACGAAAATTCCCGGCCGAATTTCCACTCGTGTGTACGGGGCTTTAGAGTCATAAACTCCATGGTGACAGGTTCTCTATAGGTTTACCTGGAGTGACACATACAGTAAGGTCACAGAAGTTCTATCAGATAAGTGTAACACTCAGCATTATATCACTATCTGCCCTGGGTAATGTTAAGGCTAAATTATCCCGGTGATAATGTGACATTGTAAATCTTCACTAATCTCACCACTTGATGGCTGGAGAAAGTGTCATTTACATAACAAGATGGACATGCTGATAATGACATAGTAATACTGCAAGCATGGTGAATAATGCGAAGAGCGACGTCATAAGCCGGGCAGGACAGTGGAGCAGTCTGTGGAATCTACTTACATCATATGACTCCACTGTGACATCATAGACTGAACAACTGTAATATTCTAGGTATAAAGACAATTACTGAAGACAAATAAATAAGAAGGTTAGCTAAAATCATTTTACTGTACAGATAGCTGGAAATCCATTCTCTGCAAGCCGCCATCATTGGAGAAATGTTATCAGTACAAACATACAGTGCATGGCATGGAGGATATTTCCTACTAATAAATGTACAAATTAGTTATTTAGATATGTTGAGAAAAAATGATCACATAGTATAATTTACTACAATCCCTTTATTTACTGTCATTCCAAAACTAGAATTTGTTTAAACTTGGTTGCAGATAATACCTTTGTAATAGAATAGGAAAATGGTCCATGGACAAGACAGATAATGATGGAATTAAACCGTCCATGTATGGGGCAGATAGTGATAAAATGATTAGGGGGGTCCATGTATGGGGCAAATAATGATGGAATTATAAAAAAAGGCCTTGGGTGAGGCAGCCAGGGCCGGTGCTTCCACTAGGCAAACTAGGCAGCCGCCTAGTGCGCATTGCCCCCTAGGGGCGCAGCCAGGAGTCGGCACTCTCTCTCCATCATGAATGATACAATGATAAGACAGGCCATGGAGGGGGCAGATAGTGATACAATGATAAGACAGTCCATGGAGGGGGCAGATAGTGATACAATGATAAGACACTCCATGGAGGGGCAGATAGTGATACAATGATAAGACACTCCATGGATGGGGCAGATAGTGATACAATGATAAGACACTCCATGGAGGGGGCAGATAGTGATACAATGATAAGACACTCCATGGAGGGGCAGATAGTGATACAATGATAAGACAGTCCATGGAGGGGGCAGATAGTGATACTATGATAAGACAGTCCATGAAGGGGGCAGATAGTGATACAATGATAAGACAGTCCATGGATGGGGCAGATAGTGATACAATGATAAGACACTCCATGGAGGGGGCAGATAGTGATACAATGATAAGACAGTCCATGGAGGGGGAAGATAGTGATACAATGATAAGACAGTCCATGGAGGGGGCAGATAGTGATACAATGATAAGACACTCCATGGATGGGGCAGATAGTGATACAATGATAAGACACTCCATGGAGGGGGCAGATAGTGATACAATGATAAGACACTCCATGGATGGGGCAGATAGTGATACAATGATAAGACAGTCCATAGATGGGCAGATAGTGATACAATGATAAGACACTCCATGGAGGGGGCAGATAGTGATACAATGATAAGACAGTCCATGGAGGGGGCAGATAGTGATACAATGATAAGACAGTCCATGGAGGGGGCAGATAGTGATACAATGATAAGACACTCCCTGGATTGGGCAGATAGTGATACAATGATAAGACACTCCCTGGATTGGGCAGATAGTGATACAATGATAAGACAGTCCATAGATGGGCAGATAGTGATACAATGATAAGACACTCCATGGAGGGGGCAGATAGTGATACAATGATAAGACAGTCCATGGAGGGGGCAGATAGTGATACAATGATAAGACACTCCATGGATGGGGCAGATAGTGATACAATGATAAGACACTCCATGGAGGGGGCAGATAGTGATACAATGATAAGACACTCCATGGAGAGGGCAGATAGTGATACAATGATAAGACACTCCATGGAGGGGGCAGATAGTGATACAATGATAAGACACTCCATGGATGGGGCAGATAGTGATACAATGATAAGACAGTCCATAGATGGGCAGATAGTGATACAATGATAAGACACTCCATGGAGGGGGCAGATAGTGATACAATGATAAGACAGTCCATGGAGGGGGCAGATAGTGATACAATGATAAGACACTCCCTAGATTGGGCAGATAGTGATACAATGATAAGACACTCCATGGATGGGGTAGATAGTGATACAATGATAAGACAGTCCATAGATGGGCAGATAGTGATACAATGATAAGACACTCCCTAGATTGGGCAGATAGTGATACAATGATAAGACACTTCATGGATGGGGCAGATAGTGATACAATGATAAGACACTCCCTGGATTGGGCAGATAGTGATACAATGATAAGACACTTCATGGATGGGGCAGATAGTGATACAATGATAAGACAGTCCATGGAGGGGGCGGATAGTGATACAATGATAAGACACTCCATGGAGGGGGCAGATAGTGATACAATGATAAGACACTCCATGGAGGGGGCAGATAGTGATACAATGATAAGACACTCCATGGAGGGGGCAGATAGTGATACAATGATAAGACACTCCATGGAGGGGGCAGATAGTGATACAATGATAAGACAGTTCATGGATGGGGCAGATAGTGATACAATGATAAGACACTCCATGGATTGGGCAGATTGTGATACAATGATAAGACAGTCCATGGATGGGGCAGATAGTGATACAATGATAAGACAGTCCATGGAGGGGGCAGATAGTGATACAATGATAAGACAGTCCATGGAGAGGGCAGATAGTGATACAATGATAAGACAGTCCATGGATGGAGCAGATAGTGATACAATGATAAGACAGTCCATGGATGGGGCAGATAGTGATACAATGATAAGACACTCCATGGATGGGGCAGATAGTGATACAATGATAAGGCACTCCATGGAGGGGGCAGATAGTGATACAATGATAAGACACTCCATGGATGGGGCAGATAGTGATACAATGATAAGACAGTCCATGGAGGGGGCAGATAGTGATACAATGATAAGACAGTCCATGGAGGGGGCAGATAGTGATACAATGATAAGACACTCCATGGAGGGGGCAGATAGTGATACAATGATAAGACACTCCATGGATGGGGCAGATAGTGATACAATGATAAGACACTCCATGGATGAGGCAGATAGTGATACAATGATAAGACACTCCATGGATGAGGCAGATAGTGATACAATGATAAGACACTCCATGGAGGGGGCAGATAGTGATACAATGATAAGACAGTCCATGGATTGGGCAGATAGTGATACAATGATAAGACAGTCCATGAAGGGGGCAGATAGTGATACAATGATAAGACAGTCCATGGATTGGGTAGATAGTGATACAATGATAAGACAGTCCATGAAGGGGGCAGATAGTGATACAATGATAAGACACTCCATGGATGGGGCAGATAGTGATACAATGATAAGAAACTCCATGGATGAGGCAGATAGTGATACAATGATAAGACACTCCATGGAGGGGGCAGATAGTGATACAATGATAAGACACTCCATGGAGGGGGCAGATAGTGATACAATGATAAGACAGTCCATGGATTGGGCAGATAGTGATACAATGATAAGACAGTCCATGAAGGGGGCAGATAGTGATACAATGATAAGACAGTCCATGGATGGGGCAGATAGTGATACAATGATAAGACACTCCATGGAGGGGGCAGATAGTGATACAATGATAAGACACTCCATGGATGGGGCAGATAGTGATACAATGATAAGACAGTCCAAGGAGGGGGCAGATAGTGATACAATGATAAGACAGTCCATGGATTGGGCAGATAGTGATACAATGATAAGACACTCCATGGATGAGGCAGATAGTGATACAATGATAAGACACTCCATGGAGGGGGCAGATAGTGATACAATGATAAGACACTCCATGGAGGGGGCAGATAGTGATACAATGATAAGACAGTCCATGGATTGGGCAGATAGTGATACAATGATAAGACAGTCCATGAAGGGGGCAGATAGTGATACAATGATAAGACAGTCCATGGATGGGGCAGATAGTGATACAATGATAAGAGACTCCATGGATGAGGCAGATAGTGATACAATGATAAGACACTCCATGGAGGGGGCAGATAGTGATACAATGACAAGACAGTCCATGGAGGGGGCAGATAGTGATACAATGATAAGACACTCCATGGATGAGGCAGATAGTGATACAATGATAAGACACTCCATGGATGAGGCAGATAGTGATACAATGATAAGACAGTCCATGGAGGGGGCAGATAGTGATACAATGATAAGACAGTCCATGGAGGGGGCAGATAGTGATACAATGATAAGACACTCCATGGATGGGGCAGATAGTGATACAATGGTAAGACACTCCATGGATGAGGCAGATAGTGATACAATGATAAGACAGTCCATGGATGGGGCAGATAGTGATACAATGATAAGACAGTCCATGGATGGGGCAGATAGTGATACAATGATAAGAGACTCCATGGATGAGGCAGATAGTGATACAATGATAAGACACTCCATGGAGGGGGCAGATAGTGATACAATGATAAGACAGTCCATGGAGGGGGCAGATAGTGATACAATGATAAGACAGTCCATAGATGGGCAGATAGTGATACAATGATAAGACACTCCATGGAGGGGGCAGATAGTGATACAATGATAAGACAGTCCATGGATGGGGCAGATAGTGATACAATGATAAGACAGTCCATGGATGGGGCAGATAGTGATACAATGATAAGACAGTCCATGGATGGGGCAGATAGTGATACAATGATAAGAGACTCCATGGATGAGGCAGATAGTGATACAATGATAAGACACTCCATGGAGGGGGCAGATAGTGATACAATGATAAGACACTCCATGGAGGGGGCAGATAGTGATACAATGATAAGACAGTCCATGGATGGGGCAGATAGTGATACAATGATAAGACAGTCCATGGAGGGGGCAGATAGTGATACAATGATAAGACAGTCCATGGATGGGGCAGATAGTGATACAATGATAAGACAGTCCATGGATGGGGCAGATAGTGATACAATGATAAGACACTCCATGGAGGGGGCAGATAGTGATACAATGATAAGACAGTCCATGGATGGGGCAGATAGTGATACAATGATAAGACAGTCCATGGATGAGGCAGATAGTGATACAATGATAAGACACTCCATGTAGGGGGCAGATAGTGATACAATGATAAGACAGTCCATGGATGGGGCAGATAGTGATACAATGATAAGACACTCCATGGAGGGGGCAGATAGTGATACAATGATAAGACAGTCCATGGAGGGGGCAGATAGTGATACAATGATAAGACACTCCATGGAGGGGGCAGATAGTGATACAATGATAAGACAGTCCATAGATGGGCAGATAGTGATACAATGATAAGACACTCCATGGAGGGGGCAGATAGTGATACAATGATAAGACAGTCCATGGAGGGGGCAGATAGTGATACAATGATAAGACAGTCCATGGAGGGGGCAGATAGTGATACAATGATAAGACACTCCCTGGATTGGGCAGATAGTGATACAATGATAAGACACTCCCTGGATTGGGCAGATAGTGATACAATGATAAGACAGTCCATAGAGGGGCAGATAGTGATACAATGATAAGACAGTCCATAGATGGGCAGATAGTGATACAATGATAAGACACTCCATGGAGGGGGCAGATAGTGATACAATGATAAGACAGTCCATGGAGGGGGCAGATAGTGATACAATGATAAGACACTCCATGGAGGGGGCAGATAGTGATACAATGATAAGACACTCCCTGGATTGGGCAGATAGTGATACAATGATAAGACAGTCCATAGAGGGGCAGATAGTGATACAATGATAAGACACTCCATGGAGGGGGCAGATAGTGATACAATGATAAGACAGTCCATGGAGGGGGCAGATAGTGATACAATGATAAGACACTCCATGGATGGGGCAGATAGTGATACAATGATAAGACACTCCATGGAGGGGGCAGATAGTGATACAATGATAAGACACTCCATGGAGAGGGCAGATAGTGATACAATGATAAGACACTCCATGGAGGGGGCAGATAGTGATACAATGATAAGACACTCCATGGATGGGGCAGATAGTGATACAATGATAAGACAGTCCATAGATGGGCAGATAGTGATACAATGATAAGACACTCCATGGAGGGGGCAGATAGTGATACAATGATAAGACAGTCCATGGAGGGGGCAGATAGTGATACAATGATAAGACACTCCCTAGATTGGGCAGATAGTGATACAATGATAAGACACTCCATGGATGGGGTAGATAGTGATACAATGATAAGACAGTCCATAGATGGGCAGATAGTGATACAATGATAAGACACTCCCTAGATTGGGCAGATAGTGATACAATGATAAGACACTTCATGGATGGGGCAGATAGTGATACAATGATAAGACACTCCCTGGATTGGGCAGATAGTGATACAATGATAAGACACTTCATGGATGGGGCAGATAGTGATACAATGATAAGACAGTCCATGGAGGGGGCGGATAGTGATACAATGATAAGACACTCCATGGAGGGGGCAGATAGTGATACAATGATAAGACACTCCATGGAGGGGGCAGATAGTGATACAATGATAAGACACTCCATGGAGGGGGCAGATAGTGATACAATGATAAGACACTCCATGGAGGGGGCAGATAGTGATACAATGATAAGACAGTTCATGGATGGGGCAGATAGTGATACAATGATAAGACACTCCATGGATTGGGCAGATTGTGATACAATGATAAGACAGTCCATGGATGGGGCAGATAGTGATACAATGATAAGACAGTCCATGGAGGGGGCAGATAGTGATACAATGATAAGACAGTCCATGGAGAGGGCAGATAGTGATACAATGATAAGACAGTCCATGGATGGAGCAGATAGTGATACAATGATAAGACAGTCCATGGATGGGGCAGATAGTGATACAATGATAAGACACTCCATGGATGGGGCAGATAGTGATACAATGATAAGGCACTCCATGGAGGGGGCAGATAGTGATACAATGATAAGACACTCCATGGATGGGGCAGATAGTGATACAATGATAAGACAGTCCATGGAGGGGGCAGATAGTGATACAATGATAAGACAGTCCATGGAGGGGGCAGATAGTGATACAATGATAAGACACTCCATGGAGGGGGCAGATAGTGATACAATGATAAGACACTCCATGGATGGGGCAGATAGTGATACAATGATAAGACACTCCATGGATGAGGCAGATAGTGATACAATGATAAGACACTCCATGGATGAGGCAGATAGTGATACAATGATAAGACACTCCATGGAGGGGGCAGATAGTGATACAATGATAAGACAGTCCATGGATTGGGCAGATAGTGATACAATGATAAGACAGTCCATGAAGGGGGCAGATAGTGATACAATGATAAGACAGTCCATGGATTGGGTAGATAGTGATACAATGATAAGACAGTCCATGAAGGGGGCAGATAGTGATACAATGATAAGACACTCCATGGATGGGGCAGATAGTGATACAATGATAAGAAACTCCATGGATGAGGCAGATAGTGATACAATGATAAGACACTCCATGGAGGGGGCAGATAGTGATACAATGATAAGACACTCCATGGAGGGGGCAGATAGTGATACAATGATAAGACAGTCCATGGATTGGGCAGATAGTGATACAATGATAAGACAGTCCATGAAGGGGGCAGATAGTGATACAATGATAAGACAGTCCATGGATGGGGCAGATAGTGATACAATGATAAGACACTCCATGGAGGGGGCAGATAGTGATACAATGATAAGACACTCCATGGATGGGGCAGATAGTGATACAATGATAAGACAGTCCAAGGAGGGGGCAGATAGTGATACAATGATAAGACAGTCCATGGATTGGGCAGATAGTGATACAATGATAAGACACTCCATGGATGAGGCAGATAGTGATACAATGATAAGACACTCCATGGAGGGGGCAGATAGTGATACAATGATAAGACACTCCATGGAGGGGGCAGATAGTGATACAATGATAAGACAGTCCATGGATTGGGCAGATAGTGATACAATGATAAGACAGTCCATGAAGGGGGCAGATAGTGATACAATGATAAGACAGTCCATGGATGGGGCAGATAGTGATACAATGATAAGAGACTCCATGGATGAGGCAGATAGTGATACAATGATAAGACACTCCATGGAGGGGGCAGATAGTGATACAATGACAAGACAGTCCATGGAGGGGGCAGATAGTGATACAATGATAAGACACTCCATGGATGAGGCAGATAGTGATACAATGATAAGACACTCCATGGATGAGGCAGATAGTGATACAATGATAAGACAGTCCATGGAGGGGGCAGATAGTGATACAATGATAAGACAGTCCATGGAGGGGGCAGATAGTGATACAATGATAAGACACTCCATGGATGGGGCAGATAGTGATACAATGATAAGACACTCCATGGATGAGGCAGATAGTGATACAATGATAAGACAGTCCATGGATGGGGCAGATAGTGATACAATGATAAGACAGTCCATGGATGGGGCAGATAGTGATACAATGATAAGAGACTCCATGGATGAGGCAGATAGTGATACAATGATAAGACACTCCATGGAGGGGGCAGATAGTGATACAATGATAAGACAGTCCATGGAGGGGGCAGATAGTGATACAATGATAAGACAGTCCATAGATGGGCAGATAGTGATACAATGATAAGACACTCCATGGAGGGGGCAGATAGTGATACAATGATAAGACAGTCCATGGATGGGGCAGATAGTGATACAATGATAAGACAGTCCATGGATGGGGCAGATAGTGATACAATGATAAGACAGTCCATGGATGGGGCAGATAGTGATACAATGATAAGAGACTCCATGGATGAGGCAGATAGTGATACAATGATAAGACACTCCATGGAGGGGGCAGATAGTGATACAATGATAAGACACTCCATGGAGGGGGCAGATAGTGATACAATGATAAGACAGTCCATGGATGGGGCAGATAGTGATACAATGATAAGACAGTCCATGGAGGGGGCAGATAGTGATACAATGATAAGACAGTCCATGGATGGGGCAGATAGTGATACAATGATAAGACAGTCCATGGATGGGGCAGATAGTGATACAATGATAAGACACTCCATGGAGGGGGCAGATAGTGATACAATGATAAGACAGTCCATGGATGGGGCAGATAGTGATACAATGATAAGACAGTCCATGGATGAGGCAGATAGTGATACAATGATAAGACACTCCATGTAGGGGGCAGATAGTGATACAATGATAAGACAGTCCATGGATGGGGCAGATAGTGATACAATGATAAGACACTCCATGGAGGGGGCAGATAGTGATACAATGATAAGACAGTCCATGGAGGGGGCAGATAGTGATACAATGATAAGACACTCCATGGAGGGGGCAGATAGTGATACAATGATAAGACACTCCATGGAGGGGGCAGATAGTGATACAATGATAAGACAGTCCATGGATGGGGCAGATAGTGATACAATGATAAGACAGTCCATGGAGGGGGCAGATAGTGATACAATGATAAGACAGTCCATGGAGGGGGCAGATAGTGATACAATGATAACATGGTAAATAGGTCGAAAATTTAGAAATTATGGAAAAAACAATGGATCAAAATAGTCTAAAATGAGGTGATGAAACGATAAAGTAGTGAATGGGTACAAGGGGCTCTTTATAAAATTTGGTAACATTAATGAAAATGTAAAAGAAATCATATCAGTACCATGTTCTAGGTGTTGGCTATTATATAATGTATTCCGCAGATGCAGGGCCTTATTCTGACCTCTGCTGTCTTTCTGGAAAAACTCGTTCTTGTAATTGGTGTGTCCCGTGTTGACTGTTTACACCAGATAATTATTGTTCCTTCTGGAAAATACAGAGCACAGCACACCTACATCCTCTTTCTGAATATCCCTTGGAGATGCTGTTTGTATAGGTGTATATAGAGATGTACATACAGTATACAATACATGCCAGTTTCTGAGATCTTCACTTATCTGAACAGAGATGATTGACTTTTCTGCTCTTGGACCTTTCTGCAGTGCAGGCATCAGCAATGATGGAAGAATTTTAGTAGTCCCTTAAAGGACATCTACCTCTGGTAAGCCAGGATGGTTGGTGGACACAACAGAGTAAGTGGGTTACTATTGTGAACTGTAAAGGGGCTACTAGGACCCCTTTATTGGCTTGCTTCAATGTAACATATAACCCACCTCATGTTTTTGCCTTGAGTCAGGGGTTGTATGTCACATACTTTTAATCACATTGTATATGAGAGCATGATCAAATTTTAACATTTTGATACCCCCAGCTTTGCATTCATCTTCAGTTAGCTTCAAGCCAGAGGATACTGGTATTTTTCTGGAGGCAGAGCCTGCAGGTGGTGGGTTGGGGTGGCTGAATCTGCCCAGATCCTGTTTGAAATTAGTCAAATCCAAACTTAGTGGAAAATCCCGTAAAAGAATACAGGAGGGTATTGTTAGTAAACTCTAACCATTTTTAGGGTATACTGTAAAAAAAGTGGGGACATGTATTTTTTAAGGTGGCTTTGAGGGCACCATGCTTGGGCTGTACATGGCATAATGAAGCTGATTTCATTATCAATTTCATTATGCCACGTACAGCCCAAGCATGGTGCCCTCAAGCTCAGGATACTGGTATTTTTCTGGAGGCAGAGCCTGCAGGTGGACGGTGGTGGGTTGGGGTGGCTGAATCTGCCGAGATCCTGTTTGAAATTCGTCAATTCCAAACTTAGTGGAAAATCCCGTTAAAGAATAAAGGAGGGTATTGTTAGTAAACTCTAACCATTTTTAGGGTATACTGTAAAAAAGTGGGGACATGTATTTTTTAAGGTGGCTTTGAGGGCACCATGCTTGGGCTGTCAGTGGCATAATGAAACTGATTAATTTTCATGGACAGTCATAGCGACAGCCAGGGCTTTTTTCAGCTGGAACTTGGTGGAACTCAGTTCCACCACCTCTGGCTCAGGTCCTCTGTTCCCTGCTCACCACTATCACTTGTAAATACAGAAATCCAGCTTTTGTGTTTACAAGTGACAGCTTGGCTCCCAAATGGCTCCCATAGATCTGATCTCCTGAGTAGCTCCCACTAAGTGAAGGATGGGGACAAGGGAGATGCAGGTGCCTATGGTGCAGTGCGGATGCCGAAAACCCCACTGGATGATCTCCCTGCAAGTTAGAGAGGTGGAGCCACCTACAGTGAGTGGGGAGGTACTAGAGTTGGCTGGGTGCTTCAGCTTAATGCAACAACAAAAGTAAGGTGGAAGATGGTGGAGCTTTTAAGGAGGGGGGGGGGGGAATATAGGGGCAGTGGCGGGGGGGTTGCATGCAGACGTCATTGCTGAAGAAGGGTGAAAGTGAGATGTGGTTAGGGAATACAGAGGTAGGCAGCAATGGAAGAAGGCTGAACTCTGCACTCTGTGCGTTGCGCACCCCTGAACTCTGCAATCTGTATGCAGCGAACAACTGAACTCTGCACTCTGTACATAATGTATACTCGAACTCTGCACATAGCAAACCCCTGAACTCTGCACTCTGTACATAATGCATCCTCGAACTCTGCACTTTGTGCATAATGCATCCTCAAACTCTGCACATAGCACACCCCTGAACTCTGCACTCTGTACATAATGCATCCTCAAACTCTGCACATAGCAAACCCCTGAACTCTGCACTCTGTACATAATGCATCCTCGAACTCTGCACTCTGTACATAATGCATCCTCAAACTCTGCACATAGCACACCCCTGAACTCTGCACTCTGTACATAATGCATCCTCAAACTCTGCACATAACGCACCCCTGAACTCTGCACTCTGTATGTAATGCACTCTTGGTATTTAAGGGTGAAAGTGAGATGTGGTTAGGGAATACAGAGGTAGGCAGCAATGGAAGAAGGCTGAACTCTGCACTCTGTGCATTGCGCATGCCTGAACTCTGCAATCTGTATGCAGAGAACAACTGAACTCTGCACTCTGTACATAATGCATCCTCGAAACTCTGCACATAGCACACCCCTGAACCCTGCACTCTGTACATAATGCATCCTCAAACTCTGCACATAGCACACCCCTGAACTCTGCACTCTGTACATAATGCATCCTCAAACTCTGCACATAACGCACCCCTGAACTCTGCACTCTGTATGTAATGCACTCCTGGTATTTAAGGGTGAAAGTGAGATGTGGTTAGGGAATACAGAGGTAGGCAGCAATGGAAGAAGGCTGAACTCTGCACTCTGTGCGTTGCGCACGCCTGAACTCTGCAATCTGTATGCAGAGAACAACTGAACTCTGCACTCTGTACATAATGCATCCTCAAAACTCTGCACATAGCACACCCCTGAACCCTGCACTCTGTACATAATGCATCCTCAAACTCTGCACATAGCACACCCCTGAACTCTGCACTCTGTACATAATGCATCCTCAAACTCTGCACATAACGCACCCCTGAACTCTGCACTCTGTATGTAATGCACTCCTGGTATTTAATACCCCTTTAGGACCTTCCACTGTTAGTGAAATTTGACCACAGCCACTATTTGATGCAGCTTTGAGGGTGTGTGTGTGTGGGGGGGGGAGGGGGTTTTGGGGAGACCGTGGTTGAGTTCCGGCACCTATTTTCTGAGAAAAAAAGCCCTGGCGACAGCACACACTGGCAGCACTTATTTGGCTGTGGAATTCATTTTCTTGGCTTAAATGTAGCGGGAGCACCCTTCTGATTAATTTCAGTTTTTTAAAAAGACATTTTTAGGTCGTTTTAGCAGTGAAAACTTTTTTTACCAAATGGTAATAGAGCCACTTTGACTAGCAGAAAGAAATCGTCCAGTAGTTCCCTGAGGCTGTCTATTTCTAGCTCTGATTGAGGATTGGGGGCTACAGACAACACAGCACTATAAAATTGACCAACAGCAGGACATTTTTATTGAGAAAGATTGGGCCAAAATGTACTAGTGAAAAAATACAGGCAGGGTTTACACTCCCGAAATGAAGAGACTGCAGATGATGCAAAGCAAGGCCAAAATATACTAAGGACAAAGAGCATAGGCTGGGGCTTTACTACAAGAATTAAAATACAGCAGAGAATACAACGGTCTTAAATTGTCCTACAGCACAACAGTTTTAATGAGAAAGATTGTGCCAAAATGTACTAGAGTAAAAGTAAAAGAAAAAGTACAGGCAGATGTTATACTCCCGAAATTAATAGATGGCAGATGCAAGGCTGGGCCCAAATATACTAGAGACAAAGAGCTCAGGCTGGAGCTTTACTACCAGAATCAAAAATACTGCAGAGGATACAGCCATGTAAAACTGGCCAGCAGCAGAACAGTTTGAATTAGGGATAATTAGCCTATTGTGTATGCTAATTTTGATCTATAATGTGGGTTATTAATAGTATTGTGAGGTGGTTTAGGCGCACACTGTATTTGCACTTAGACTGGATTCACACTGTCGCAGTGCTTTAACACAACCCTTTGGGACCTCACAGACCATTAAACTCACAATTTTAAATTCCGCGGACCACTAGCATGAATTTAAATGCCTTATACACACAATACTTTGGTTCTCTGGCCCCCCCCCCCCCGATCAAACTGCTGCCTTATACACACAATGCTCTGGCTCCCTGCCCCCCCAGATCACACTGCTGCCTTATACCCACAATGCTCCAGATCTCTGCCCCCCTCCCGGTGTATCACACTGCTGCCTTATACACACAATGACCCAGCTCTCTGCCCTCCTCCCCGGATCACACAGCTGCCCTATACACACAATGCTCCAGCTCTTGGCCAACCCCGGATCACAATGCTGCCTTATACACACAATGCTCCGGCTCTCTGCCCCTTCCCGTGTATCACACTGCTGCCTTATACACACAATGCCCCAGCTCTCTGCCCTCCCCCCGGATCCCACTGCTGCCTTATACACACAATGCTCTGGCTCCCTGCCCCCCCCCCAGATCATACCGCTGCCTTATACACACAATGCTCTGGCTCCCTGCCCCCCAGATCACACTGCTGACTTATACACACAATGCTCCGGCTCTCTGTCCCTTCCCGTGTATCCCATTGCTGCCTTATATACACAATGCTCCGACTCTCTGCCCCCCCCCCCGGATCCCACTGCTGCCTTATACACACAATTCTCCGGCTCTCTGCCCCCTCCCCGTGTATCACACTGCTGCCTTAAAAACACAATGCTCAAGCTCTCTGTCCTTCCCCTGGATCACACTGCTGCCTTATACACACAATTCTCCATCACTCTGCTCTCCTTACACAGAATCATCATTGGATCTCATCTCCTTATCCAGCTCAAGCTCCGGGTTCCCTCCCACAGTCTGTGGTCAGAGCTGCCATTGGAAGTCCCCTCTTTCTTCACCTCCCACTCTCTGCACTACTCCTGGCACCTACCTCTGAGTTCACAGCAACCGGAACTACAGAGGAGGCATCGGGTATCCATGCACACCGACAGTATTGACTATTGGTGCACATTGGGAACCAGGGGAGGACTGGGCCAGGGAGCAGAGGGGCAATTGCCCCCCGGGCCACTCTAATGCTCCGTAAAAAGGCCGCACCGCTTTACCACAGACATGCCTAAAGGATTCCTTGTGAAGGGAAGTAAAAAGTCCCCACTGCTGACCTACTGATTTTGGGATGAAGACAAGGACAGAGCCCAGAACCCCCCCCCCCCCCAAATGTAAACTGTGTCTGAACAGAGGCCACTTCCATGCCCCACTGGGAGACTCTCCTCCCCCAGGCATCCCTGACCGAACTATCCCAGCTCCCCCTAACTGCCCCCTGCTGACCAGGTTGGGAACTCGGATTCGGTTGGTGAGTAGAGAGTACCTGGAGCGGAGCTTCAGCCTAGAATGGGGGTCAGGAGGAGGCCGGGAAAGGGGAGAGTGGGAGAGGGGCTGAGTTGCTGCACCATGGGCCTCTGGTTTGTACTTGCCCCTTGGACCAAAAGTTGCCAGTCAGCCCCTGTAGAGAACAACACTGGAAACAACATTGGGCGGTATACATCCGCCACAATGTTGATTTGCGGCAGATCATCAAAATGTTCCCGTGGACCTCTCCTGCTGCTTTAACACACGTGTGTTGATACATGGTATGTTACAAGTTATTGATATTTTTCAAAGATGTTTGACGTGCATCTTAACCACTTGCCGACCGCTCCACGCAGATTTACTGCGGCAGGGTGGCTCGGCTGCGCATAATCACTTACATGTACGTGATTATGTGCATGCGGTCTTGGCGGTGCACATGCGCCACCGGAGCCATGCTCCCGCTGTGATTAGACACAGGGGGAGCCAGACCATGGGAGGAGCAGGCTCTATTGCCGAGGGCCTCCAGCGATCTTCGGGAAAACTGACAGAAGAGCCGCCTGCCTATGTAAATAAAGCAGACGGCTCTCCTGTCAGACAGGCACAGAGAGATCGTGTGTCTCAGCTAAGCTGAAACACTGATCTTTGTGTGCCTGTCACAGAGCCCCCACAGTTAGTAAGCACATATAGAAGCACACTCAACCCCCTGAGCACCCCCAGTGTTAACCCCTTCCCTGCCAGTGTCATTTATACAGTAACAGTGCATATTATTTAGCACTGATTACTGTAGTCACTGGTCCCCAAAAAGTGTCAAAAATGTCAGTTAGGGGTCCGATCTGTCCGCCGCAATGTCGCAGTCCTGCAAAAAATTGCTGATCACCGCCATTACTAATAAAAACAAATAATAATAACAAGTCCAAAAATCTATCCTGCCGTTTGTAAACACAAACTTTTGGCAAACCAATTAAAATATGCTTTTTGGGATTTTTTTTTTACCAAAAATATGTAGCAGAATACAAATTGGCCTAAACTGATAAAAAATGTTGATTTTTTTTTTAATTTTTTCATTGGGAATGTTTTATAGCAGAAAGTAAAAAATATTGCGTTTTTTTTTAAAAGCTTAGCTTTTTTGTTAAACCGCAGAGGTGATCAAATACCACCAAAAGAAAGCTCTATTTGTGGGAAAAAAAGGACATCAATTGTATTTAGGCAAAGCGTCGCACAACTGCGCAATTGTTAGTTAAAGTAACGCAGTTCCGAATCGCAAAAAAGTGCCTGGTCATTGGGGGGAAAACCTTCCGGAGCTGAAGTGGTTAAACCTTAATACCATAAATAATAATCTATTTGTGGTAAAAAAAAGGACATCAATTTTTTTTTGGGGGGGTACAGCATCGCACGACCGCGCAATTGTTAATTAAAGTAATGCAGTGCCGAATCGCAAAAAAATGGCCTGGTCATTAAGGGGGTAAAACCTTCCGAAACTGAAGCGGTTAAAGAACACAACATACAGGGATATGGGAAATAATTACCGACACTGACACACGAACACCTACATAGGTTGAACTGGATGGACTATATTCTTTATTCAACCCTACCTATTATGTAACTATGTAACGTCAGTTGTGTGCCCCCAATAAGACAAAACGAGTAAATTTTTGGAGCTATGTAAATACCTATATTAAATAATAAAAATAATAAACTAGTAACAAAAAACAAGCAGGGATTTTAAATCTGTGCTACTCTATCTAAAACTAAAAACAGTAAAGATTTGATGTTATTGGGTGTATTCTACAAGTGCCATAGACTGCCTGGTTTTTATTCAGAAATGGACAGGTATTAGGTTACCTACATAGTAATATGGGTCCTTTGTCTCAGCAGCAAAAAATGTTGACACCAATTCTCTAACAAGTCAGCTCCCATATTTTTATCTTAAAGTAAAATCAACGTATTGTTTAAGAGAAGATTGGAGACCTATAATTAGTCATCTCTATGTAATTAGCACCTACAGATCACTATCAGTCCACTAACAGTCCTCAGATGATGACCCCTTGATGATAGAAGTTGTAACTCTCATAGATCATGACTGAAAACTGCCTGTCATGTCAGACAGGACTATAATAATTCTTGTAATACTATGATATCACATTAGATACACTATATTACCAAAAGTATTGAGACGCCTGCCTTTACACGCACATGAACTTTAATGACATCCCAGTCTTAGCCCGTAGGGTTCAATATTGAGTTGGCCCACCCTTTGCAGCTATAACAGCTTCAACTATTCTGGGAAGGCTTAGGAGTGTGTTTATGGGAATGTCTGACCTTTCTTCCAGAAGCGCATTTGTGAGGTCAAGCACTGATGTTGGAGAGAAGGCCTGGCTCATAGACTCCTCTCTAATTCATCCCAAAGGTGTTCGGGTTGAGGTCAGGACTTTGGGTTCCTCCACCCCAAACTCGCTCATCCATGTCTTTATGGACCTTGCTTTGTGCACTGGTGCGCAGCAGTGGCGGCTGGTGAAGTTTTAAGAGGGGGGGGGGCGCAAGACCCCGCCCTTCCATTTTGACCCCTCCCATTTCTCAGAAGCCCCACCCCTTATAGACTTCACCCATTTTGTCCCCTGTATTTTGCTTGCGTGAACCAATTCTCCCAATATATCACATATTAAGGGGTCCATCAGTGCTAGTATATCCCATAATAGGGAACAGGGGCCCTATTATGGGATATACTGTGAGAGACATCCTATTATGGGATACATGGACTGAGAGTGGCACAAACCCCACAGTACAAACCCCTCAAGCACAAACAACTCAAGCACAAACCCCACAGTACAGGCCCTCTAGCATAAACCCCACAGTACAGGCCCTCTAGCATAAACCCCACAGTACAGGCCCTCTAGCATAAACCCCACAGTACAGGCCCTCTAGCAGAAACCCCACAGTACAGGCCCTCTAGCAGAAACCCCACAGTACATGCCCCCTTCAATATAGTGACCAGTATAAATGCCCCCTTTCAATGTAGTGACCAGCATGCATGTCCCCAATGCAGTGACCAGTATACATGTCCCCAATGCAGAGCTATGCGTGCGTGCCTCCAATGCAGTGACCACCAGTGTACATGTCCCCAATGCAGAGCTATGCGTGCGTGCCTCCAATGCAGTGACCACCAGCGTACATGTCCCCAATGCAGAGCTATGCATGCGTGCCTCCAGTGCAGCCAGTGACCACCAGTATACATGTCCCCCAATGCAGAGCTATGTGTGCGTGCCTCCAGTGACCACCAGTATACATGTCCCCCAATGCAGAGCTATGCGTGTGTCCTCCAGTGCAGCCAGTATACATGTCCCCCAATGCAGAGCTATGCGTGCGTGCCTCCAGTGCAGCCAGTATACATGTCCCCCAATGCAGAGCTATGCGTGCGTGCCTCCAGTGACCACCAGTATACATGTCCCCCAATGCAGAGCTATGCGTGCGTGCCTCCAGTTTAGCCAGTATACATGTCCCCCAATGCAGAGCTATGCGTGCGTGCCTCCAGTGACCACCAGTATACATGTACCCCAATGCAGAGCTATGCGTGCGTGCCTCCAGTGACCACCAGTATACATGTACCCCAATGCAGAGCTATGCGTGCGTGCCTCCAGTGCAGCCAGTATACATGTCCCCCAATGCAGAGCTATGCGTGCGTGCCTCCAGTGCAGCCAGTATACATGTACCCCAATGCAAAGCTATGCGTGCGTGCCTCCAGTGACCACCAGTATACATGTACCCCAATGCAGAGCTATGCGTGCGTGCCTCCAGTGACCACCAGTATACATGTACCCCAATGCAGAGCTATGCGTGCGTGCCTCCAGTGACCACCAGTATACATGTACCCCAATGCAGAGCTATGCGTGCGTGCCTCCAGTGCAGCCAGTATACATGTCCCCCAATGCAGAGCTATGCGTGCGTGCCTCCAGTGACCACCAGTATACATGTACCCCAATGCAGAGCTATGCGTGCGTGCCTCCAGTGACCACCAGTATACATGTACCCCAATGCAGAGCTATGCGTTTGTGCCTCCAATGCAGCCAGTATACATGTCCCCCAATGCAGAGCTATGCGTGCGTGCCTCCAGTGACCACCAGTATACATGTACCCCAATGCAGAGCTATGCGTGCGTGCCTCCAGTGATCACCAGTATACATGTACCCCAATGCAGAGCTATGCGTGCGTGCCTCCAGTGACCACCAGTATACATGTACCCCAATGCAGAGCTATGCGTGCGTGCCCGACTGAGAGTGCACTTACCTGTGAGTCACAGCGGCTTCTCCCTCTCCTCTTCTTCGTTCGGCGGCGGGAAGGTGAGCGGCGCTTCTCCCTCTCGGCCTCTTCTGCGGCGGGTGACTGGCGCCGGCTTCTTCTCCGGACTGGACTCCTCTTCGGCGGCGGGAAGCTGACCGGGCGGTGACGGTGAGTGACTGATGCACGCACCGGCACCGCCCCCATTGTGACGTCAGCGGCGTCGCAATCGGATGTCCTGGATGATGATTGGTCCAGGCTGGAGCCTGGACCAATCACAGCCAGGATATCAGGAAAGTGGGGGTGTCCAATCGCAATGACTTGCGCCCAGGTTACGCCCCCAGAAGGCAGCCAATCGGCGCCTCTTCTGGGACGTAAACCCCAACCCCCCCCCCCCCCCCCCATAGCCAACAATGCCACCGCATAGGCCTGCGAACCCAATTTTTTTTTTTCACAACTTTATTTGTTCTTTTTTTATTTTTTTTTATTTTTTTTTAGGGGCAGGGGGGTGGCGCCCTGGCGCCCCCTATGCACGGGCCTCCACTGGTGCGCAGTCATGTTGGAACAGGAAGGGGCCATCCCCAAACTGTTCCACAAAGTTGGGAGCATGAAATTATCCAAAATGTCTTGGTATTCTGATGCCTTAAAAGTTCCATTCACTGGAACTAAGGGGACAAGCCCAACCCCTGAAAAACAACCCCACACCATAATCCCCCCCCCCCCCTCCACCAAATGATTTGGACCAGTGCACAAAGCAAGGTCCATAAAGACATGCATGAGCGAGTTTGGGGCGGAGGAACTTGACTGTCCTGCAGAGTCCTGACCTCAACCCGATAGAACACCTTTGGGATAAATTAGAGCGGAGACTGCGAGCCAGGCTTTCTTGTCCAACATCAGTGCCTGACCTGACCTGGCAAATGTGCTTCTGGGAGAATGGTCAAACATTCCCATAGACACACTCCTAAACCTTGTGGACAGCCTTCCCAGAAGAGTTGAAGCTGTTATAGCTGCAAAGGGTGGGCCAACTCAATATTGAACCCTACGGACTAAGACTGGGATGCCATTAAAGTTCATAAAGGCAGGCGTCCCAATACTTTTGGTAATATAGTGTATATACAATATACTACGTTGTAATATAATATAATATAATAAAATATAATTTAATATTATTTTATATTATATTACTGAAGCCGGGTGCTGGACTACAGCAATATGGAGCTTTAACCCCTTCACACCTAAGAGTAAAACAAATGTAAATGCTTAAACACAATTTTGCTCCTAATGATCGCAGCGATACCACATATGTGTATGTTAGTTGTGTTTTGTACCAGTACTACAGCCCAGAAACAATAGTGTGCGTTTAGGTTTTTTTTTTTTTGTCCTATCTAAAATACAATGACACACTAACTGACACTAACTGACACTGATGCTAATTAAAGAAAAAAAACCCTGCCCAAAATATAATGACCCTGACCTTTGACCTTGACCTTCGACCCTTACTTGACTCAAACACCTGGCACTAACCTAGATCAAACCTTGATCTAGGTATTTTTTCTTTATTTTTTATTTTATTTTTATATTATTTATTTTAATTCCCCACCCCCTTTTTTTTTTTTTTTTTCAACTCTCTGCATGGAAAGAGAAAGATAAATTGTATCTTTCCTCTCCATTCACAGAGAGAGAAAGTCTGGGGTGGGCTTCACCGTAGCTGATCACTGTGGTAGCCAGTCAGAGGCTACCACAGTGATCAGGTGACTCGGAATCAGGAGTTCCAATCGTTAGTACGGGACCCGGGGCTTTCGGTGAGACCCCGGTTTCTGTGCTGGGAGCGTGTCAGCACAAAGGGAGATACGCATACATGTGGCCCCACGGAAAAAATCCTAGTGCAGTGGGGCCGCGTATATGTGTTACATCAGCGGGAAGGGGTTAATTCCTCTCTCCCTCTACCGAGATACTGATGTCATGTTGCACTATTCTACTCTGAGCAGCAGGAGGAGAGCTAAAGCCAAGCAAGCTCATAGACTTCTATGCAGAGCGCTAAGAACCCTGGGAGTTGTAGTTTGAGACAGCAGCCATAAAATGGGACGAATGGGCTCTTTACACTGTAATTCCCAAGAGACACTGGGGCAAGGAAAAAGAGTAGAGATGCCTTTTCTGAGACTGTCCAGCTAGATTCTTCCTCTTGAAACCAAGGGAGCTGAGGAGAGCACATCAGCTGCATAGTGACCAGACTGCTGAGCAGTGGCGGCTGGTGCTCCATCCATGGGGGGGGCGTCAGGTAGGAGACGGACCCCCCCCCAATCACTCCAGCCCGCACCACCAACCCCTCCTCCCTGTGCCAGTTTACTCACCTTGCTCCGCTGGACTGACAGGCAGCGGGAGCTGAGGAGAGCACATCAGCTGCATAGTGCAGTGGCGGCTGGTGCTCCATCAGTCTGGGGGGGCCACGGGTGGCAGATGGACCCCCCCAATCACTCCAGCCCGCACCACCAACCCCCCCTCCCTGTGCCAGTTTACTTACCTTGCTTGGGACTGACAGGCAGTGACATCGGCGGCTTTCCCCTCTGTCTCCATGTTCCCTCTGAGCGGCCGTCTTCTCCCTCCTTATTTGCCAATAGGATGCTTTCTCCTTTTGGCCAATCGGGAAACAGGTCACAGGACCCGCTTCCTGATTGGCCGGGAGGAGAATCAGTGTGGCAATAGCGAATATTCATTTGCTATTGTCACACAACTTGGTAGGCTCAGGGCTCAGTGCTCTGCGTCCCGAGCCCACCCTTTTTTAAAGCCTATTAGAGCCTCTGGTTCTAATCACGTGCTTCAGAAAAAAAATAAATAAATCTACCATTGGAATCTATGCATCCGGCACCCTGCATGTAGATTAGGGGGCTGGACACATGGATGGGGGGGGGGCGGCACCCCTGCGCCCCTAATGGACAAGCCCCCACTGCTGCTGAGAGGCCGAACCAACAGAGACACCTGAGGAAGAACAACACAGACTGCAGCGATCGCATCTGCACTGTTGATGCAGGGAGACCAGAGCATCCTATCACCTTCTACTTCATGAGCAGCTGTTACCCCCTTTGGCTGCAGGAGCAGCACACATGACATAGCTGTGATGCTTAAATTATACCCATTTGTCGCTCTTAGCGGGCGCTACCCATCAATCGTAACCTATTCAAGCGATTAGGGCTGCTCTGCAAGTGCCCTGCACTCCTGTGCAATGAGCGTGGTTGGGGGCTCTTGTGCAGGGTCCAAAGGGTTAAAGGAGACAGTATGGCAACATTTCTCAGTACCTGTCATATGCTGTCTGAAGAGCGGTCCAAATGCAGATCGCACTTCAGAGAGCACCCCACATGTGAACGAGGACTTTGTCTTAACGTTAATAAAAAACTGAATTTAAGAGCCAGCATTCCAGACCACAAAGAAACAACTGTAACTGTAAATGACAATCACAGTGGAATTTAAAAACAGGGGTAAGATATGTAGCGGATATTAGGATTGGATTGTGGTGTATGTTGGTTACATAATCCATCATCCCCATACAGCAGCATTGTGTAATAATGAGTCAGCAGCCATCCAACACAGCAACAGCAGAATTCTGATGAATCAACCTTTCAGTCATCTTTTTGTTGGTTGGAACACAAACGCAGTTGACATCAGATGATATGCATTTTGTTTTTCGGCATCACACGAAGAACACAACACCATTCATATAAAAGTCTGAATGAAGAGCTGCAGTTGGGTTTTGCACGTGGATCAGACAAGGAGAGGGAACACCAACCAGAGACATTATCTGATTCGACCACGGTCAGGACGGTCAGTTTCATGCCCCACAGGGTGAGCATGCAATTTATTCTCCTAACAGGAAATATTTTACTGTAGTTTTGGTTCTGTTGAGTAGTAGGATACTCTATAGAGATCTACAAAACTTTTTTTCAAATTCTGTTGTTCTGTAGATATGTGAGATGTTGTGTTAGAATACTTTCCTTCTGAGTGACCATGGATGTCTGCAAAGATTGGACCCTTAGATTTCTTAGTGAATTTCCTTCCCTCTGATTGGGGCATTCTGAAAGGTCAGCCATAATCAGTAGATACAGAAAAACTGTTGACATATATTTGTTGAACCCAACAAATATATGTAAATGTATATTTACATAAGAAGAACTAGGGTTTTCCCAATGGATAAAATGAGGGGGGGGGGGCGGGTTGTGATCCATAAACCAATGTTTTCTATCCATGGTGCTCTACCCTGGAGTGCTGCAAGGATGGGACCCAGTTTGCCCTGGATCAAGGCTTGTGGGAGAGCCTGTGATAGAGGGACTGTGTGATTGGATGTCTCTGTGGTGGGCAGAGTATGTTATTGGGGGCTTTGTGATGAGGAGACTCTGATGTGATGAAAGGACTCTGATGTGATATAGAGACTCTGATGTGATGGGGGTACTCTTATGTGATGGGAAGACTCTGACATGGGAATACTCTCATGTGACAGGGGCCTCTTGTGTATATATGGGGCCTCTGATGTGAAGGGGGAATTCTGACAGTTGCTCTTTGTGGTGATTAAATGAGCAATATG
The DNA here is from genome assembly GCF_965119305.1 of Pelophylax lessonae. Taxonomy (NCBI): domain Eukaryota; kingdom Metazoa; phylum Chordata; class Amphibia; order Anura; family Ranidae; genus Pelophylax; species Pelophylax lessonae. The sequence continues at coordinate 22,332,330 of NC_138769.1, forward strand.
ATGGTATATGGTTCTAGCTGGAGGTATGATGGGGTTTTATGGTGGAATTCTAGAATTATATGGTGCTGCCATGGGTCCACAATGGGGTCCTGTTTAAAGTGATTGTAAAGGACATTTTTTAAATAACAAACATCTCTATACTTACCTGCTCTGTGCAATGGAATTGAACAGAGCGGCCCTGAACCTCCTTTTCTCGGGTCCCCCCGCCGGAGCTCCTGGCCCCTCTATGTCCAGTGCCCCCACCAGAAGCTGCTTCCCATGAGGACACTTGTGCATGCTCACTCTGCATCCATTGACACAGACAGTGGGGCTTTGCCCCTTTTCCTTCGTCACTGGCTTTGATTGACAGCATGGGAGCCAATGGCTCTCAGTGCCCCAGCAAAGCCAGTGAGACCCTGAAGTGAGGGGGGAGAGGAGCTGCAGACAGGCACAGTGCTGGCCTGGACAAAGGGCTCAGGAAAGTAAAAAGGGGGGGGGGGGTGAGTGGGAATACTGATGCCTAAAATTTTTTGACATAATGCAAGGAATGCATTAAGGTAAAAAATGTTTAGGCTTTAGAACCACTTTAATAAGATACATTGGAGGGGGCTTATAAGGCTCTGAAATCTCCCAATTATACTTTCAGGGGGTTGAATAAACAATTTGGATACTTTGGATTAGTGATCGACCGATATCGGTTTTTCGTTGCCGATACCGATATTTTGGCCAATGCATATTGGTATATCGGCCGATATTTTCGTACATTCAAAAAAAAATGTTTTTTATTTTTATCACTTGGCAGGTACTCTTGTGGAGGGATCTGGGGGGTCTAAAAGACCCCAAACCCCTCCTCTGCACTTAAAAGCATTCAAAACACCAAGTTTGGCTGTTTTGAATGCTGTCATTTTTTATTTAATCTGGCGCCAGTATCCGGAAGTGATGTCATGACATCACTTCATTGCTTATATCTTTAATTTGTACATATGTGAGTGGCATATTCAATGACATTTGTAAACGGAATTATGCTATGTGACATCATTTTACCCTTATATGAGCAATATTTGGAATATCGGCGATATCGGCCAGTTCCAGGGGCCGATCCAGATATATCGGCAAAAGTCATAATCGGTCGATCCCTACTTTGGATATGGTTTCACGTGTGGTATTGTGATTGCTCTGTATAGTGGTTAATTGAGCAATATGGTGATATGATGGGTCTGGAGCTATTTATGGTACTGACATGGGTCCACAGTGAGGCTCGGTGTGACTACAAAACAACATACCATGAATGTGATATCACATGGGGCCCTGTAATCTCAAAGTTGCTCTTTTTGGTGGTATGATGGGATTTTATGGTGGTGCTGCAATGGGTCCAAAATGGGGCCCAGTGCACTATTTAATAAGCTACATTGGAGGGGTGCCTTTTAGGGCCCTAGGATCTCCCAATCATATTATCAGGGGTTTAAATAAACAATTTGGTGGATTTTTGTAACATGGATTTACGGGGGTTTAATTAACAATCTGGTAGTATAATAGATCCATTGGGAGTTATGATGGAGTTTTATGGTGGGAGAAATTAAAGTAGAACTAAAGGCAAAACTTTTTTTTTTAGTTTTGGATAGAGTGTAAAGGGTTTAGAACAGTGGTCCTCAACCCTGGTCCTCAGGGCCCACTAACAGGCCAGGTTTGCAAGATAACTGAAATATATCCCAGGTGTTATAATTTGCTGCTCAGTGATTGCACTACTCTAGTCTGCTTCTCCCCAATGTAATACCTAAAATCTGGCCTGTTAGTGGGCCCTGAGGACCGGAGTTGAGGCCCACTGGTTTAGAACACCTGTCAGTTTTTACTGCTGTCTGTGCCCCCATTAGTGAGATTCACCCTAATTTGTCCTGTTTACCATTATCATTAAAAGGGAAAGTAAAAGAAAATCCCAAATTTTGGGTTTTCCCCAGAGAAGTAATAGAGGGGAAATCTTCCAATGGGGACAATAGTTCTTGTCCTCCAAGGAATTCCCTTAATTTGCAGGGATTTCCTCTCATTTCCTGTTTGGCTATGGGACAGGAAGTGAAGGGAAATCTCCGCATTGGGACACAGATGGCAACAAAAAATCTGGCAGGGGTTATAACCCTCCCTTGCTCTACCCGAAATGAAAAAAAAAAAGTTTTGCATATAGTTGTACTTTAACCTTCTTAGCGGTATTCCCGAGTGTGGCTCGGAGTTAAATTTCAGAGCCAAAAGCGGTAACCCGAGCCACACTTGGGGTACCGCCAAAAGCATCGCTGGATCCTGAAAGCGGGGTTACTTACCTTGTCACCGGGATCCAGCGATGTGTCCCGGCGGTGTCTGGCGGCAGTTCTTCCTCCCGATCCTCTTCGTGCCCCGGCTTCCGTCTCCTGCGACTTGACGTTCGCAGGGGGGGGGTGGAACCGGCGGCAAATTCAAATGTAAAACACACCAAACACACTGATACAATGCAAAATAAATAAAAAAATCACATTAGTTTGCCCCCCAGTGCCCTTTCCTGCAGTTTTACTGTACTTTTTATGTATATATATATATATATATATATATATATATATATATATACATATATGTATATATACAGTATATATATATATATATATATATATATATATATATATGTGTATACATACATACATACATACATACTTTAACTTATTTATAGTTTTTTATTATATTATAATTTATGATTTTGTGTTTCAAACTTTATCATACCCGAGATGTTATAAAGAAGATCGCACAGTAAAAAAAAATCATATGTAAATAGTTGGTTTGGGCTGCTCATTCTTAAGAATTACATGCAAAATAATGGTACTGCTTTCAGCACCTAAAATCCGAAAGAATCATACCGCCAGGGAGGTTAATACTGTTGTAATTATATTTATATAATTGTAATTCTTATGTTTTGTTGCACAATTGAGTGTCATAATGATGACCCGTGAACATAGTGTCACATGCGGCTTTGTAATGCTCTGTATGGTGCAATAAAAATTAGCAATATAGTGATATGTTGGGTGTAGAGCTATGATGGAATTTTATAGTAAAGTACTAGAATTTTATTTTGTTGCAAATTAGCAATATAGTGTTGCTATGGGTCTATTTTGGGGCACAGTAGGGCTCAATAAAAACATAAATGATATGCGGTATCACATGGAGACTTGTGTTACTATAATAGCTCTGTATAGTAGAACACTATATTGGAAAATCAGAAATAATAGACTTTGAAGGCACAAACACATAAAGTAAAATAAATCCAAATTTTTATTGTTACCAACTTTAAAAACTTGTACAAAATAGCAATTGAATTTAAAATATATCCTAAAACATTACTGAGTACTATGTATCACAAATAAACTGTAACCCCCTTTAAGGCCCCTTTCACACTTGTGTGACTTGTCCTGCGATTTGGGGCCTGCAAAGTCACATGACAAGTCGTTCTCCATGGTTTCCAATGAGTACTGTTCATATCTGTATGACTTCAAGGCCCCTTTCACACTATCCGTCCGTCGGACGGACTCCATTTATCTCAGCGGGGGATCGATCCGCCGATCCCCCACTGAGCAGGAGGATGACAGCTGTTCTCCGCGCTGTGTGCGGAGACACAGCTGTCAGTTCCGTTGGTCCGTTCTCATCTGATCCGCTGGACGGATGGAAAATAGGGTTTCCATTCGTCCAGATTTGACGGATCGGATCGGATGTCACTGGACATGTCTCCGCTGACATCCGATGCCCCATAGAGATGCATGGGGGGACCGTTCAGATCCGCTAAAAAAACATACAGGCGGATCTGAACGGTCCTCCTGTGTAAAAGAGCCCTAAGTCGCAACGACTTCAAAGTAGTACCTGCAGTACTTTGGGACGGTTTTGAGGTCCATAGACATAAACACTGCTTCAAGTCCAGTCAGAATCGTGGCAAAAAAAATACAGTAAAATCGCTGCAAAATTGCGAGGCTTTTAGGTCGCACGAGGGGCCTAAAGGTGTATACCGCACACAGGGAGACTATGCGCATAGAAAGATGTACACTAACCAAGTGTTCAAGTTTCTCCAGGTGCTAGGGTTCTACTTTTCCATCATAAAACATTCCACAGCTCTACACCTATGGCACTTTTCCACTGCAAGTACCGGCTCGGCTCTACTCAGCCCTGCTTGGCCCGGTTTGCTTTTCCACTGCTGGTACCGCATGGTACGGTGTTGGAACGGTTCGGTACGGTACGGTGTGGTTTGCTTTTCCACTAAAGTAGTACTAAAGTTAAGTGGGTGGGATAACAACGGGTGGGTGGGATTCTCTGACCAATCAGTGGCTAGTAGTGACTGCATGCAAAGGATTGTGGGATATGGTACCAGTTTGGTACCTGTTGGAACCACAATCGAGTAGGTACTGTTTTTTCAGAGCCGTACCGTACCGTTCGGCTCCATGCAGTGGAAAAGCGCCGCCGTACCGTACCGAACATCATACCATGCGGTACCAGCAGTGGAAAAGCACAAAAGCGTGCCGAACCGTTCGGTTCCATGCAGTGGAAAAACCCCACTAGTCGCTTCTTCAGGAGCCTTTAGTACATCTATTTAAATAGGAAAATACATTTTACAGGTACATAGTTAAATACAAGTAGACAATACGTACAATTTGTCTTACTCACTAGTAATAGGATGCAGGGATCAATGCGCTCACCCCCGGGGCCAGAGGAGAAGCCAAGATACGGCCACTGTCCCACTGCAGGTGGGGGGGCACATTCATCTAGCAGGGAGATGGTAAGGTGCGGAACAAGATATTCTACTGAAAGTCCATAGTATATCATGTATGCAGTATATATAAGAGTGCCATGGATAATTCTGTTAAGGCCACATTCCAATAAAGTAGTCAAAAATTAAGGAAAAATGAAAAAAAAAAAACAGGACTTTGTAGGCGTAAACTCCCCCCTTAAGGTACTATGAAAATAATACATTAATTGTAAAACATATACATTTTATTAGTAATAAAGTTTAAAAAAAGTCCAAAATTTGGTGATATACAGTGGGTACGGAAAGTATTCAGACCCCCTTAAATTTTTCACTCTTTGTTATATTGCAGCCATTTGCTAAAATCATTTAAGTTCATTCTTCTTCCTCATGAATGTACACATAGCACCCCATACTGACAGAAAAACACAGAATTGTTGACATTGTTGCAGATTTATTAAAAAAGAAAAACTGAAATATCACATGGTCCTAAGTATTCAGACCCTTTGCTGTGACACTCATATATTTAACTCAGGTTCTTTCCATTTCTTCTGATCATCCTTGAGATGGTTCTACACCTTCATTTGAGTCCAGCTGTGTTTGATTATACTGATTGGACTTGATTAGGAAAGCCACACACCTGTCTATATAAGACCTTCCAGATCACAATGCATGTCAGAGCAAATGAGAATCATGAGGTCAAAGGAACTGCCTGAAGAGCTCAGAGACAGAATTGTGGCAAGGCACAGATCTGGCCAAGGTTACAAAAAGATTTCTGCTGCACTTAAGGTTCCTAAGAGCACAGTGGCCTCCATAATCCTCAAATGGAAGACGTTTGGGATGACCAGAACCCTTCCTAGAGCTGGCCGTCCGGCCAAACTGAGCTATCGGGGGAGAAGAGCCTTGGTGAGAGAGGTAAAGAAGAACCCAAAGATCACTGTGGCTGAGCTCCAGAGATGCAGTCAGGAGATGGGAGAAAGTTGTAGAAAGTCAGCCATCACTGCAGCCCTCCACCAGTCGGGGCTTTATGGCAGAGTGGCCCGACGGAAGCCTCTCCTCAGTGTAAGACACATGAAAGCCCGCATGGAGTTTGCTAAAAAACACCTGAAGGACTCCAAGATGGTGAGAAATAAGATTCTTTGGTCTGATGAGACCAAAATAGAACTTTTTGGCCTTAATTCTAAGCGGTATGTGTGGAGAAAACCAGGCACTGCTCATCACCTGTCCAATACAGTCCCAACAGTGAAGCATGGTGGTGGCAGCATCATGCTGTGGGGGTGTTTTTCAGCTGCAGGGACAGGACGACTGGTTGCAATCGAGGGAAAGATGAATGCGGCCAAGTACAGGGATATCCTGGACAAAAACCTTCTCCAGAGTGCTCTGGACCTCAGACCGGGCCGAAGGTTTACCTTCCAACAAGACAATGACCCTAGGGCACACAGCTAAAATAACGAAGGAGTGGCTTCACAACAACTCCGTGACTGTTCTTGAATGGCCCAGCCAGAGCCCTGACTTAAACCCAATTGAGCATCTCTGGAGAGACCTAAAAATGGCTGTCCACCAACGTTTACCATCCAACCTGACAGAACTGCAGAGGATCTGCAAGGAGGAATGGCAGAGGATCCCCAAATCCAGGTGTGAAAGACTTGTTGCATCTTTCCCAAAAAGACTCCTGGCTGTATTAGATCAAAAGGGGGCTTCTACTAAATACTGAGCAAAGGGTCTGAATACTTAGGACCATGTGATATTTCAGTTTTTCTTTTTTAATAAATCTGCAACAATGTCAACAATTCTGTGTTTTTCTGTCAGTATGGGGTGCTATGTGTACATTCATGAGGAAGAAGAATGAACTTAAATGATTTTAGCAAATGGCTGTAATATAACAAAGAGTGAAAAATTTAAGGGGGTCTGAATACTTTCCGTACCCACTGTAGCATAAGGTATAAGACCAATAATGACATAAAGTAACCCTAATTCAGAGTATAACTCATGACATGAAATCCCCACGTAGCAAACCTGAGGGCACCGCCCCTAAACACATCAATAAGGCAGCTTGGTAAGTGTGATGTAGAGGATGGGACTCCTCCCCAACGCATTTCGCCTTGCGGCTTCTTCAGGGGTGTTTGCATGGGAACATTTTCAAATAGGTTACTACAAACACAAGAAGAAAAAAAAAATTTCAACTACTGTCAACTGTATAATACATTCAAATGAGTATTTCATATAACTATACATTGCATAGAGACTTACAAGTAAAATAATTTAGTTTTGCAATCTGCTGGAGGAAATCAGAGACGCCTTTAAATGAACAGGATGAACACTAGTGGCCAGAGGGACATCGTGTATGGGTGAGGCTAACCCCAGCCCAAGGAGGAAAGGGGGTACATTCATCTACCAGGGAGACAGCAAGGTGCGGAATAAGATATTCTACTGAAAGTCCATAGTATATCATGTATGCAGTATATATAAGAGTGCCACCGCTAATCCTGTTAACGCCACATCCTAATAAAGTAGTCAAAATTCAAGAGAAAAAAACTGGACTTTGTAGGCGTAAAACCTCCCCCCTTAAGATACTATGAAAATAACACATTAATTGTAAAACATATACATTTTATTAGTAATAAAGTTTAAAAAAAACTCCAAAATTTGGTGATATATCTTAAGGTACAAGACCAATAATGACATAAAGTAACCCTAATTGAGAGTATATCTCAGGACTTGAAATCCCCACGTAGCAAACTTGAGGGTACCACCCCTAAACACATCAATTAAGCAGCCTGGTAGCCTGTGATGTAGAGGACAGGACTCCTCCCCAACACGTTTCACCTTGCGGCTTCTTCAGGGGTGTTTGCATGGGAAAATTTTCAAATGGGTTACTACAAACACAAGAAGAAAAACATTTTTTTATCATCAACTACTGTCAACTGTATTAAACATTATATGAGTATCTCATATAACTATACATTGCATAGAGACTTACAAGTAAAATAATTTAGTGTTGCAATCTGCTGGACGAAATCAGAGATGCTCATAAAGGAACAGGATGAACACTAGCGGCCAGAAGCACATCATATACGGATAAGGCTACACCCAACCAAAGGAGGAAAGGGGGAAAGGGGGTACATTCATCTATCAGGGAGACGGCAAGGTGCAGTATAAGATATTCGACTGAAAGTCCATAGTATATCATGTATGCACACAATACTTACATAATCAGGTTACAAATTCCTGAGGTCCACCAATCTCCTGGGTATTGATACTTCCCATTGATACACTGTCAATACAGTGTATCCAAAGTATAACCCCATCTATTACATCTGAGAGTTAAATGTACAGTGCCTTGAAAAAGTATTCACACCCCTTGAAATTTTCCACATTTTGTCATATTACAACCAAAAATGTAAATGGATTTTATGTGATAGACCAACACAAATTGGCAAAGTAATTGTGAAGTGGAAGGAAAATAATAAATGTTTTTTTTTTAATTTTTTACAAAAAAAATCAGAAAAGTGTGCATTTGTATTCAGCCCCCTTTACTCTGATACCCCTAACTAAAATCTAGTGGAATCAGAAGTCACCTAATTAGTAAATTATCTCCACCTGTGTGTAATTTAATCTCAGTTTAAATACAGCTGTTCTGTGAAGCCCTCAGAGGTTTGTTAGAGAACCTTAGTGAACAAATAGCACCATGAAGGCCAAGGAACACACCAGACAGGTCAGGGATAAAGTTGTGGGGAAGTTTAAAGCAGGATTAGGTTATAAAAAAAATACCCCAAGATTTGAACATCTCAAGGAGCACTGCTCATCCATCATCCGAAAATGGAAAGAGTATGGCACAACTGCAATCCTACCAAGACATGGCCGTCCACCTAAACTGTCAGGCCGGGCAAGGAGAGCATTCTACCTACCTACCAGATGTACTGCGGCAGGCTGGCTTGGCTGCGTGAACCGCCGTACCTGTACAGCGTTTCACGAGAGCGCTCCTGGGGGCAGCCGTAGGGGCGCACCCACCCCCGTTAGGCAGCAAGGAAGCTGATCCACAGGGCTGGCGGCTGCAATTGCTGCAGGGCGCCCGCGATAACTCCCCGTGAAGAGAGAACGGCAGTCTGCTGTTGTAAGCACAGCAGACCGTTGTTCTCTCTGGAATGAACACAGAGCTCCTGTGTTCCTCCGATTTAGGATCACAGGTCTCTGTAATGATTCCATAAGCCCATCCCCCCCACAGTTATAAAACAACCCTAGGCTCACATTTAACCCTTTGATCGACCCTGGGTTAACCCCTTCCCTGCCAGTGTCATTATTACAGTAACAGTGCATATTTTTAGCACTGATTACTGTAGTGATGTCACTGGTCCCCCCCAAAAGTGTCAAAAATGTCAGTTAGGGGTCCGATCTGTCCCGCTAAATATCGTTACTAATAGAAAAAAAAAAAGTAACAAGTCCAAAAATCTATCCTGTAGTTAGTAAACGCTATAACTTTTGCGCAAACCAATTAAAATACGCTTTTCAATGTCGCAGTCCCGCTAAAAAGGGCTGATCGCCGCCATTACTAGTAAAAAAATAAAATAAAAAAGACATAAATATTTCCCCTAGTTTGTAGACACGATAACTTTTGCACAAACCAATCAGAATACGCTTGTTGGGATTTTTTTTTACCAAAAATATGTAGCAGAATACAAATTGGTCTAAAAGGATTTAAAAAATTGATTTTTAAACTTTTTTTTTTGTGAATTTTATATTTCAGAATGTGAAAAATATGTTTTGTTTTTTTTTTTTTTTTCAGAATTGTCGCTCTTTTTTTGTTTATAAAAAATAAAAACCGCACAGGTGATCAAATACCACCAAAAGAAAGTTCTATTTGTGGGGAAAAAAAAATACATCAATTTTATTTAGGTACAGCGTCCCACGACCACGCAATTGTTAGTTAACCACTTGACCACCGGCCACTGTGCTGCTACTGCGGCACAGTGGCTCGTTCCCGTCCAGCGACGTAGACCTACGTCGCTGGACTCCTCCCCCTGTAGGCGGCGCTTGCACGCCGCCGGAGGCGCGCTCGCGCGCCGCCGGAGGCGCGCTCCCGCTGTTTTCATTCACAGCGGGAGTCAGGCCAGGGGAGGAGCAGCGGCGATCGCCGCTGCTCTTACCCGATCGTCGGGGATCGAGTCTGGAGATCCGCCCGCTGTGTGTAAACACAGCGGGCGGATCTCCATAGTGACAGGGAGTGACAGATCGGACTGTTCAGCATAGCTGGACATCCGATCTGTCCTTCTGTCACTCATTCACCTCCCCCCAACACGTCAGTAAGCACTAGGCATACATTAACCCCTCCTTCTCCAATAAAATTAACCCCTTCACTGCCAGTGTCATTTTTACAGTAACAGTGCATATATATAGCACTGATTACTGCAGTAATGTCACTGGTACCCCCAAAAGTGTCAAAAATGTCAGTCAAGGGTCCGATCTGTCCGCCGAAATGTCGCAGTCCCGCAAAAAAAAAATCGCAGATCACCGCCATTACGCGTTAAAAAAAAAACACCAAAAATGACAGAAATCTTTCCCTTAGTTTGTAAACGCAATAACTTTTGCGCAAACCAATCAAAATACACTTATTGTGATTTTTTTTACCAAATATATGTAGCAGAAAACAAATTGGCCAAAAATTTTAAAAAAAATTGATTTTTACATATTTTTTGGGGGGAATTTCATATAAAAAAATGTTAAAAATATTGTTATTTTTTCAAAATAAACGCTCTTTTTTTATTTATAGCGCAAAAAGTAAAAATCGCACAGGTGATCAAATACCACCAAAAGAAAGCTCTATTTGTGGGAAAAAAAGGACGTAAATTTCGTTTGGGTACGGCGTCACACGACCGCGCAATTGTCAGTTAAAGTCGCACAGCGCCGAATCGCAAAAAGTGGCCTGGACGGAAGACAGCAAAATCCTCCGGTGGTAAAGTGGTTAAAGTAATGCAGTGCAAAATCGCATAATATGGCCTAGGTATTAAGGGGGAAAATCTTCCAGTCCAGAAGTAGTTAATAACTTAGTTTTGGTACATATGGTTTCATATAGCACAGGTAAAAGGGTAAGAAATAAAGATATTATAAAAAATGTAAAGCCACAAAACAGCCGCAGGGATTTTCTTATTACAATTAAGGGTTATTTGAATTTCAAATCTATAATAATGGAAGTATTGTGGACCAAGCAGCTGCATGGAGAGCCTTGTTTCGGGTCAGAAATTGGTCACAGTCATCCGGGTGGGGGGTTTGTTTTCCGTGTCTCTGGAGCGAAGCTAAACTTTTCCAGCCTAGTCATCTATGTAACTGTGTCATACATATGTCATATGTCTATGTCACTCAGCATAATGATGGAGCAACAGGACTATTACATGAAACATTTCTCCACTGATACCAGCCTATATCTGCTGCTACTGTAACATCTTCATTTCACCACCCAGAAGCATTACTTGTTTTTATTTTTCGGCTTTATACATGGATAAAGCTCTAACAGAATGCACGATGTTGTACAGAGAATAATGCACCATTCATTTCAGCCTCTGCACCATATGAGCTTACACTCTAATTAGATTGTTGATCCAGGATGTAATGAACTGCTTAGACTTGGTGGCTAGTGGGAGTAAATAAATGACATAGCGGATGTGGTCAGTAGGAGGAGAAATAGTGCCCATCATTGGTGTCAGTGGGAGGAATAGTGCCCCATCATTGGTGTCAGTGGGAGGAATAGTGCCCCATCATTGGTATCAGTGGGAGAAATAGTGCCCCATCATTGGTAATAGTGGGAGGAATAGTGCCCCATCATTGGTGTCAGTGGGAGGAATAGTGCCCCATCATTGGTGTCAGTGGGAGGAATAGTGCCCCATCATTGGTATCAGTGGGAGAAATAGTGCCCCATCATTGGTGTCAGTGGGAGGAATAGTGCTCCATCATTGGTGTCAGTGGGAGGAATAGTGCCCCATCATTGGTATCAGTGGGAGAAATAGTGCCCCATCATTGGTAATAGTGGGAGGAATAGTGCCCCATCATTGGTGTCAGTGGGAGGAATAGTGCCCCATCATTGGTGTCAGTGGGAGGAATAGTGCTCCATCATTGGTGTCAGTGGGAGGAATAGTGCCCCCTCATTGGTGTCAGTGGGAGGAATAGTGCCCCATCATTGGTATCAGTGGGAGGAATAGTGCCCCATCATTGGTATCAGTGGGAGAAATAGTGCCCCATCATTGGTATCAGTGGGAGAAATAGTGCCCCATAATTGGTAATAGTGGGAGGAATAGTGCCCCATCATTGGTGTCAGTGGGAGGAATAGTGCCCCATCATTGGTGTCAGTGGGAGGAATAGTGCCCCATCATTGGTATCAGTGGGAGGAATAGTGCCCCATCATTGGTATCAGTGGGAGGAATAGTGCCCCATCATTGGTATCAGTGGGAGGAATAGTGCCCCATCATTGGTGTCAGTGGGAGGAATAGTGCTCCATCATTGGTATCAGTGGGAGGAATAGTGCCCCCTCATTGGTGTCAGTGGGAGGAATAGTGCCCCATCATTGGTATCAGTGGGAGGAATAGTGTTCCATCATTGGTGTCAGTGGGAGGAATAGTGCCCCATCATTGGTATCAGTGGGAGAAATAGTGCCCCATCATTGGTATCAGTGGGAGGAATAGTGCCCCATCATTGGTATCAGTGGGAGGAATAGTGCCCCATCATTGGTATCAGTGGGGGGAATAGTGCCCCATCATTGGTATCAGTGGGAGAAATAGTGCCCCATCATTGGTGTCAGTGGGAGGAATAGTGCTCCATCATTGGTGTCAGTGGGAGGAACAACCAGACCCGCTTATTGGCTCCCCCTGTGGCCAATGGGTGCGAATGCGCCCCCTGCTAGCGGTCCCGCAAAGCAACATACAGGTGCATCGTTTCGCGGGACAGAACCGACTTGTCGCAGTAAAACTACGGCGGCTGGTCGGCAAGCGGTTAAGAAGGTGGTAGCCCTGTTACGCCTGTTTCCACCAATCCTACCCATCGCACACTTCCTGTTTTTGGATGACAACGCTCACTCACTTAATCTATGGATGCAGCCATGGTTGTCAACCAGGCAGGACTGCAAACACTTCTGCATTTTGTCCATCTCCTTGGTGGGGATGGGGGGTGGGGTTAGTAATTTGCAGAAAAAAGATAGCATTCAGTTCAGCTCAGGGGAAAGTGACAGGGACATTTGTGGCAAGATCAGCCGGTATTTTCTGTAATTGTTGAAAATGTTCTTAGCCTGAAAAATTAAAACTAATGCAGCTGCTACATCTAAGGGCTGGTAATCTGCATTTTTGTTTGAGATTAAGTGACACTAAACAATATCCTTATTTTTCAAAAATAATCCATACATATTCACTACTTAAACACTTACCAACTGCCCGCCGCAGATATACTGCGGCAGGCTGGCTTGGCTGCGTGAATCGCCGTACCCATAGGTTGCTCCTCAAGAGCAAGCATGGGGGGTGCGCCCGCACTGCCAGAGGCGATTCGCAAAAGGGGAAGCTCATCTGCGAGGCCGGCGACCACGATTGCCGCCGGGCACCCGCGATCACTTCCCATGGAGACAGAACGGAGGTCTGCCGTTGTAAACACATCAGACTGTGGTTCTGTCAGTCAAATCACAGGGCTCCTGTGATCCTCCTATTTAGGAACACAAGTCCCTCTGTTAATCCAATAAGCCCATCCCCCATACAGTTAGAAAACACCCCCCTAGGCTCACATTTAATCCTTTGATCGCCCCTGGGTTAACCCCTTCCCTGCCAGTGTCATTATTACAGTAACAGTGCATATTTTTAGCACTGATTCCTGTAGTAATGTCACTGGTCCCCCCAAAAGTGTCAAAAATATCAGTTAGGGGTCCGATCTGTCTGCCGCAATGTCGCAGTCCTGCTAAAAATCGCGAATCGCCGCCATTACTAGTAAAAAAAATATATAAATAAAAATGGCAACTCTTTCCCGTAGTTTGTAGACGTTATAACTTTTGTGCAAACCAATCAAAATACGCCTATTGCTATTTTTTTTTACCAAAAATAGGTAGCAGAAAACAAATTGGTCTAAAAGGATGAAAAAATTTGAATTGAATTTGTTTGGGAATGTTATATAGCAGAAAGTAAAAAATATTGTTGTTTTTTTTTTTTTTCAGAATTGTCAATAATTTTTTGTTTATAGCACAGGTGATCAAATACCACCAAAAGAAAGCTCTGTTTATGGGAAAAAAGGACATCAATTTTATTTGGGTAGAGCGTTGCACGACCACGCAATTGACCGTTAAAATAACACAGTGCCGAATCGCAAAAAATGGCCTGGTCATTAAAGGGGAAAATCTTCAGAAGTGGTTAACGACACCCCCAGATCAGTTCGTATATCGCAGTGCGAACTGACATGAATCGGATCGCATAGGTGTGAGCAGCCATGCGATCCGATTCTGGAGCGGACCAAAAAAATAGTCCTGGGCGACTTTGGTCCGAATGCGATGCAAATTCAGCCATGCAATCTGTATGGCTAAATTTGCAACGCACAGACATCGCATGTGATTTGCAGAGCAGTGCATATTTTACGTTTTTTTTATTGGATATGTTTTACAGCAGAAAGTAAAAAATATTGTTTTTTTTTTTTTTTTTCAAAATTGTCGGTCTTTATTTTAGTTTATAAAGCAAAAAATAAAAACCCCAGAGGGGTTTAAATACCACCAGATGAAAGCTCTATTTGTGGGAAAAAAAGGACATCAATTTTATTTGGATACAGCGTCGCACGACCGCGCAATTGTCAGTTAACCTCCCTGGCGGTATTCCCGAGTGTGTCTCGGGGTTAATTGTCAGTACCAAAAGCGGTAACCCCGAGCCACACTCGGGATTACACCAGAATGTTACTCACCTTCCCTGTGATTCGCCCACCGTCCTCCCGCTGTCCTCCCGCTCTGTGCTCAGCTGATGCCGGCACCTGTCTTCCAGTTCCCTTCCCTGTGAGCGTTGCGACGCAGGGGGGAGGAACCGGCGGCAAATTCAAAAATGTAAAAACACCAAATGAGATGATAGAAAGCTGTGATCCTAAAGGATTACACTGTATCATCCCATTTCATCACAGGATTTCACCTGGTGACTTTTCCAGTGCCCTGCCTGTGCTTTTCCAGTTCTTTGTGCCTGGAAAATAGAGAACGACCATGGCGTCCAAAAAGCGTTCTTTTTGCACAAAAGTGCTTTTAGACGAACTGGAAAACAGTGACAGCAAAACTGAATTACTTGAAGAACTGAGCGATAGCGATTGGTGGGAAAATTCGTCATCAGGTACGGAAAGTGACGACAGCGACGATTCTGATGTCTCTTTCCGGCACATTGTTGTGGAATTTGGGAAGAATATCAAATAATTCTTCAGAATTTCCAACGGAGCGATGTGCCAGAAAGAGACATCAGAATCGTCGCTGTCCTCACTTTCCGTACCTGATGACGAATTTTCCCACCAATCGCTATCGCTCAGTTCTTCAAGTAATTCAGTTTTGCTGTCACTGTTTTCCAGTTCGTCTTAGGCTGCATTCACATGTCAGCTTATAATCGCGGGCAGAACCGCCGCGGTTCCGCCCGCGATTTGGAGATTTATTGCAAATCGCGGGACGCCTAGCGTTGCCCGTTGATTTGCAATAGCCCCCCAAACGCCGAGCGATGTTGCCGCGATTTACGCCCGCCGAATTGCGGCAACATCGTGCAAACAAAATCGCGGGACGCAATACGCTCCAAAGAAGCTCTTGTACTTTTTTGGAGCGTATTGCGTCCCGCGATTTTGTTTGCGCGATTTTGCCGCGATTCGGCAGGCGTAAATCGCGGCAACATCGCTCGGCGTTTGGGGGGCTATTGCAAATCAACGGGCAACGCTAGGCGTCCCGCGATTTGCAATAAATCTCCGAATCGCGGGCGGAACCGCGGCGGTTCTGCCCTCGATTATAAGCTGACATGTGAATGCAGCCTAAAAGCACTTTTGCGCAAAAACAGCGCTTTTTGGACGCCATGGTCGTTCTCAATTTTCCAGGCACAAAGAACTGGAAAAGTACAGGCAGGGCACTGGAAAAGTCACCAGGTGAAATCCTGTGATGAAATGGGATGATACAGTGTAATCCGTTAGGATCACAGCTTTCTATCATCTCATTTGGTGTATTTACATTTTTGAATTTGCCGTTGGTTCCACCGCCCTGCGTCGCAACACTCGCAGGGAAGGGAACCGGAAGGCAAGTGCCGGCATTGGCCGAGCACAGATCGGGAGGACAGCGGGAGGAAGGCGGGGGAGGATGGCCAGGGAGGACGGCGGGGGAGGACGGCGGGGGATCGCAGGGGAAGGTGAGTTTTAAAATGAAGTGGGTTAAACTCCCCCCCAGCTACAGTAGACCCACCACCGACAACAATAAACCCCAACCAACAAGTTTTGCCTTTACCTCTAGTTCAACATCAGGTAATAATGGAGTTGCAGTACTGTAGAAGGTCTTTCAGTGGATTGTTTTCTAGCTATAAATAAGACAGTAAATCTTCGCCAGAGCGGATCCTCTACATTCTTTATACATAAACTGTGTTTGCTGTACAAATGTTGATTTTGCAGAGAGCACTGTGTACACATACATGAAAGGAGAAGTTGGAGCGCTCTGATTACTGGATAGATATCCAGCTGTATTGGCCACGCTGACCAGAACTGATTATTGTTGGGGTTCCAGGACAACCTGGGCTCAGAGGAAGTGGATTTATTGATGCTGGCTATCAGAATGAGGACACCTAGAGGCAGAGATAAATTACTGCAGGGGGAATTTTGGATTTAAGCTGTATAATGCAACAAAAGCAGTTTTCTTATTTTATTGTTTAAGGCGGTTATTCTTTTTTACTTGCTATTTGTACCAAGGTCTTGAAAGGAGAGGAGAGGAAAATTGTGGTGACAACACAATAGATCCACCAGCAACAATAGATGCCCTTAGTAACAATAGATTTCTACCTAGCAACAAAAGATCACCCCGCCACCCAGCAACAATGGATTCCCCCCAGCATAAATGGATGCCCCACACCAACAATATATCCCCCAAACAACAATTGACAACTAATATAACAATACAGCACTTTCCCAGCAGCCAGCATTTATAGACCCTCTATTAGCAAGCAATAATAGATACCTCTTTCAACAGTAGGTCCCCCCTAGCAAAAATAGATCCCCTCCAGCAACAACAGAATCCCCTACGCAAAAATAGATCCCCCGCTAGCAACAATAACCCAATAGATCTTCCCAGCTGTTTGTTATAAAACCCCGCCGTTAACCATACAGTAGATCTCCCAGCAGCCAGCATCCATAGACCCTCCAGCAGCCAGAAATAATAGACCCCTCCTGCAACAATAGATCCCCCAGCAACATAAGATACCCGCAGCAAAAATAGATCCCCAATCAGCAACAATAGACCTCCCAGACAAAAGTTTATTCCCCCAGCGATAATAGATCCCCCAGCAGATGGAATTAATAGAACCTCCAGCACACCCCAGAACCCCGTTGAGTGCTAAAGGTGCCAGAACTGCATTTCCTGTTGGAAAAAAAAAAAAAGCCATGTGTGTATGTGTATATAAATATATATATATATATATATATATATACACTATATTACCAAAAGTATTGGGACGCCTGCCTTTACACGCACATGAACTCTAATGGTATCCCAGTCTTAGTCTGTAGGGTTCAATATTGAGTTGGCCCACCCTTTGCAGCTATAACAGCTTTAACTCTTCTGGGAAGGCTGTCCACAAGGTTTAGGAGTGTGTCTATGGGAATGTTTGACCATTCTTCCAGAAGCGCATTTGTGAGGTCAGGCACTGATGTAAGATGAGAAGGCCTGGTCCGCAGTCTGCGCTCTAATTCATCCTAAAGGTGTTCTATCGGGATGAGGTCAGGACTCTGTGCAGGCCAGTCAAGTTCCTCCACCCCAAACTCGCTCATCCATGTCTTTATGGACCTTGCTTTGCACACTGGTCCCAATCATTTGTTGGAGGGGGGGATTACGGTATGGGGTTGTTTTTATTATTATACAGGATTTATATAGCACCAACAGTTTGCGCAGCGGTTTACAATGTCAGGGAAGACAATACAGTTACAATACAGTTCAAAACAGGAGGAACTAGAGGGCCCTGCTCGTTAGAGCTTACAATCTAGAAGGGAGGGTCAAGTGAAACAAAAGGCAATAACCAAGAGGGAATGGGCTGATGGAGAAAATGGAGGTATATTTGTTAGGTGTGGGTAGGATAGGAGGGTTTTCAGAGATCGCCTAAAAGCTAATAGAGTAGGAGATAATCGGACAGATAAGAGTAAGGAGTTCCATAGGATTGGAGAGGCTCTGGAAAAGTCCTGGAGGCGAGCATGGGAGGAGGTGATGAGTGAGCTAGAGAGCAGGAGGTTTTGAGAGGAATGAAGAGAGCGATTAGGTTGGTATTTTGAGACAAGTTAGTGATGTAGCTGGGGGCTAAGTTGTGGATGGCTTTGTAAGATGTTGTAAGTATTTTGAATTTAATTTGTTGGGTGAGCGGAAGCCAGTGGAGGGCTTGACAGAGGAGCGGCGGACACTGAGCGATTGGTGAGGTGGATGAGTCTGGCGGCAGCATTCATGATGGATTGAAGGGGGGATAGTCTGTGTAGAGGCAAGCCAATGAGAAGGGAATTGCAGGAGTCGAGGCGCGAGATGACCAGGGAGTGAACTAGGAGTTTTGTTGTGTCTTTGGTTAGAAAGGGGCGTATTTTGGAGATGTTGCGGAGGCCGAGGCGGCAAGATTTGGACAGCGATTGGATGTGGGGTTTGAAGGAGAGTTCAGAGTCCAGGACAACACCTAAGACCTTGGCATGTGGGGATGGGCTGATAGTAATTCCATCGATATTGACGGAGAAATCAGGGGAAGGGGCACGTGATGGAGGAAAAATTATAAGCTCGGTTTTGGATGGATTGAGTTTGAGGAAGTGGTGAGACATCCAGACTGATATATCTGATAGTAAATTAGTGATACATGCGGAGACTGAGGGAGAGAGCTGAGGGGTGGATAAATAGATTTGGGTATCGTCAGCGTAGAGATGGTATTGGAAGCCGTGGAAGGCTGACCCAGAGAGGAGGTCTAGATTGAAGTTTTTCAGGGGTTGGGCTTGGCCCCTTAGTTCCAGTGAACTCCTAAAACGTCAGCATACCAAGACATTTTGTACAATTTCATGCTCCCAAATTTTGTGGGAACAGTTTGGGGATGGCCCCTCCCTGTTCCAACATGACTGCGCACTATTGCACAAAGCAAGATCCATAAAGACATGGATGAGCGAGTTTGGGGTGGAGGAACTTGATTGGCCTGCACAGAGTCCTGACCTCAACCCGATAAAACACCTTTGGGGTGAATTAGAGCGGACACTGTAAGCCAGGCCTTCATGTCCAACATCAGTGCCTGACCTCACAAATGCGCTTCTGGAAGAATGGTCAAACATTCCCATAGACACACTCCCAGAATACTGTATATTGGAATAGGCAGCATTATATATGGTTTTATATAGTTGAATTTTTTTCTTGTGTGAAAAGTGCATTTGAATCTGTTCTATATACAGTCTTGCTTTTTTGCATTCTGCTTCTAGAATTTCATTTTTTGAGGAACATCAGGCCACACTGACTTTGTAAAGGAACACTATACCTTGAAATTGTGTTTTCACATATTAGACATATCATTGTAAAATGTCTAAACCTAAAAAAGCTGGAGCTAAGGGAGTGATAATTTTTCCTATGCAGCAAATGGTAGGAGCTTCATAGCCAGCTTCGTCACTCACAAAGGCCAGAAGGCCAGGAGTGATGTCATACTACATCATCTGAGCAGGGCCGTCTTTAGTATTGATTGGACCCTGGGCAAACATTTTCTTGGGCCCTACCAAATGCGCTTATCAACTATTTGTGGGCAGTGCGGGCTCATGGGGCAGCTGCTTTGGGCCCCACAACAATGGCTGGGCCCGGGGCAGCTTCCCCTTTTGCCCTGTGTTAAAGACAGCCTTGTAACAAGAATTGCATAGGCCCATGAGGAAGGATTGACTTCCTGACACTAGTGGTCCAAAGATAGATTGGGTAAACTTTACAAGGAAAAAATATCCTACCTGTGCAAAAAAAAAAAAATTACAAAATAAGATATAGTGGTCCTTTAAAATGTTGGTATTTTGGACACAGGATCTATAACCAGTGTTTATTTTTCCCCATCAGTCTCTTGAAATAGATGGGATAAGAAGAGGGGGGCTGGGTCCAGAGACTGGGATGTAATGGCGGCTGTGCCTAAGCCAGCTGTAGCCAATGGACCAGCGGAGGAGAGTCCCACGGTCAGGAGAAGCTCTACAGAACAGCCCAAGGGGAACGAGGATGAGCAGAAGACCAACGTAAGTACAGCCCAGGGGAGACCGAGCCCTGTCCTCCGCTCCGTGCCTCTCCTGACATCTTTCTTCTTCTACGGCTGAATCTATAGATGTGACTATTGCTTCTATAGATGGGCAGAAGAGTCGGGGTGGTGGATATAATATTGGACAGATGGGTATTTGGGGAACTTGCTTTGTCCTCAGATTCTGCCTTATCCTCCTTTACCTATCATGGTCCTTCTCTCCCGGTCCTGGAATCATTCTTTGTCTCTCAATAACCCTTCATTATCCTTCTCTACAATTTTATGTGCTTCAACTAAAGCAGGAACGTTGATATAATACATAAAACGTGGAATATTATATTATCATCGAACACCCAAAGCACTTATATGCCAACGCTTTAATATATTTTTTATTCTACTGAAAATTGTCTCCAAATTGATTGTATATCCATGAGCTTGTCCTAAAATAGTATGGTGAAAGGAAAAGTTACAAGAAAGTGGTCCTTTTAGAGAAGTCCCTCTTTTAGTGATGTCGTAGGTGAGTCAGGGCCCATATATTAGCCAGGTTGGAAGGAGCCTTAGGACAGATAGGGCATGGAAGACAAGTACCCCATGCCTATGCAGATGTAGTCAGTGCAAAGCCAAGGCCCTGCTCAGGTCCTTGGCTTCCCTTTTAGAGAAGTTCTTCTTTTAGTGATGTTGTAGGTGAGTCAGGGCCCATATATTAGCCAGGTTGGAAGGAGCCTTAGGACAGATAGGGCATGGGAGCCAAGCACCCCATGCCTATGCAGATGTAGTCAGTGCAAAGCCAAGGCCCTGCTCAGGTCCTTGGCTTCCCCTTTAGAGAAGTCCTTCTTTTAGTGATGTTGTAGGTGAGTCAGGGCCTATATATTAGCCAGGTTGGAAAGAGTCTTAGGGCATATGGAGCATGGGAGCCAAGTACCCAGACTTGTATAAAGTACTCGAAATTTCTACTTGAGTAAAAGTACAAGTGCTCGATCAAAAAGTGACTTAAGTAGAAGTGGAAGTGCTCGCAGAAAAAGTTACTTAAGTAGAAGTACTAAAGTATTCAACATTTTTTTTACTTAAGTATTGCAAGTAGTTTTTTCAAAAAATTTGCTACTTAAGTACTAAAAGTAAAAAGTACCAGTAGTTTTGAAAAAAAAATTCTACTCAAGTACTGAAAGTAGAAGTACAAGTACTGTGTTATGTAGTTATTAAAGAAAGAAGTCAAAAGTTTGAACATCATATTGTTTTTTATTATTTCAAATGATTTATTCAAATGATTAACCTGTGTTTGTTAGTAGTTTCTTGATGCACTTTAAGCGCTGTAGCACCATTTATTTGTTTGTTTCATATTTTCTTTTTATTGGAAAGATTTGGTATAGCAGCTTTTATTATACACAGCCTTTATTTTCGTATGCGCTGATTTACAAATGACATTATACACATTTTTTTGAGCTTTATGCAACCTGCCATCTACTGTTCTGGCAGTGGTAATTTTTTTAAAAGTAACGAGTAACTATGCAGCACAAAAAAAAAAAATACTTGAGTAGAAGTATCGAAATCATCGAAAAAATGTAGTGAAGTAAAAGTAGAAGTAGGAGAAAAAAATTCTACTCTAGGAAAGTACAGATACCGCATTTCGGTACTTAAGTACAGTACTTAAGTAGTTCTACTTCGTTACTATACATCTCTGCAAGTACCCCATGCCTATGCAGATGTAGTCAACACAGCCAAGGCCCTGCTCAGGTCCTTGGCTTCCCCTTTAGAGAAGTCCTTCTTTTAGTGATGTCGTAGGTGAGTCAGGGCCCATATATTAGCCAGGTTGGAAGGAGCCTTAGGACAGATGGGGCATGGGAGCCAAGTACCCCATGCCTATGCAGATGTAGTCAGCACAGCCAAGGCCCTGCTCAGGTCCTTGGCTTCCATTTTAGAGAAGTCCTTCTTTTAGTGATGTCATAGGTGAGTCCGGGTCTGTATATTAGCCAGGTTGGAAGGAGCCTTAGGGCATATGGGGCATGGGAGCCAAGTACCCCATGCCTATGCAGATGTAGTCAGCACAGCCAAGGCCCTGCTCAGGTCCTTGGCTTCCCTTTTAGAGAAGTCCTTCTTTTAGTGATGTCATAGGTGAGTCAGGGCCTATATATTAGCCAGGTTGGAAGGAGTTTTCGGATAAATGGGGCATGGGAGCCAAGTACCCCATGCCTATGCAGATGTAGTCAGCACAGCCATGGCCCTGCTCAGGTCCTTGGCTTCCCCTTTAGAGAAGTCCTTCTTTTAGTGATGTTGTAGGTGAGTCAGGGCCTATATATTAGCCAGGTTGGAAGGAGCCTTAGGGCATATGGAGCATAGGAGCCAAGTACCCAATGCCTATGCAGATGTAGTCAACACAGCCAAGGCCCTGCTCAGGTCCTTGGCTTCCCTTTTAGAGAAGTCCTTTTTTTAGTGATGTTGTAAGTGAGTCAGGGTCCATATATTAGCCAGGTTGGAAGGAGCCTTAGGGCAGCAGGGGAATGGGAGCCAAGTACCTCATGCCTATGCAGATGTAGTCAGCACAGCCAAGGCCCTGCTCAGGTCCTTGGCTTCCCCTTTAGAGAAGTACTTCTTTTAGTGATATCGTAGCTGAGTCATAGCCTATATGTTAGCCAGGTTGGAAGGAGCCTTAGGACAGATAGGGCATGGGAGCCAAGCACCCCATGCCTATGCAGATGTAGTCAGTGCAAAGCCAAGGCCCTGCTCAGGTCCTTGGCTTCCCTTTTAGAGAAGTCCTTCTTTTAGTGATGTCGTGGGTGAGTCAGGGCCCATATATTAGCCAGGTTGGAAGGAGCCTTAGGACAGATGGGGCATGGGAGCCAAGTACCCCATGCCTATGCAGATGTAGTCAGCACAGCCAAGGCCCTGCTCAGGTCCTTGGCTTCCCTTTTAGAGAAGTCCTTCTTTTAGTGATGTCGTAGTTGATTTAGGGCCCATATATTAGCCAGGTTGGAAGGAGCCTTAGGACAGATGGGGCTTGGGAGCCAAGTACCCCATGCCTATGCAGATGTAGTCAGCACAGCCAAGGCCCTGCTCAGGTCCTTGGCTTCCCTTTTAGAGAAGTCCTTCTTTTAGTGATGTCGTAGGTGAGTCAGGGTCCATATATCAGCCAGGTTGGAAGGAGCCTTAGGACAGATGGGGCATGGGAGCCAAGTACCCCATGCCTATGCAGATGTAGTCAGCACAGCCAAGGCCCTGCTCAGGTCCTTGGCTTCCATTTTAGAGAAGTCCTTCTTTTAGTGATGTCATAGGTGAGTCCGGGTCCGTATATTAGCCAGGTTGGAAGGAGCCTTAGGGCATATGGGGCATGGGAGCCAAGTACCCCATGCCTATGCAGATGTAGTCAGCACAGCCAAGGCCCTGCTCAGGTCCTTGGCTTCCCTTTTAGAGAAGTCCTTCTTTTAGTGATGTCATAGGTGAGTCAGGGCCTATATATTAGCCAGGTTGGAAGGAGTTTTCGGATAAATGGGGCATGGGAGCCAAGTACCCCATGCCTATGCAGATGTAGTCAGCACAGCCATGGCCCTGCTCAGGTCCTTGGCTTCCCCTTTAGAGAAGTCCTTCTTTTAGTGATGTTGTAGGTGAGTCAGGGCCTATATATTAGCCAGGTTGGAAGGAGCCTTAGGGCATATGGAGCATGGGAGCCAAGTACCCCATGCCTATGCAGATGTAGTCAGCACAGCCAAGGCTCTGCTCAGGTCCTTGGCTTCCCTTTTAGAGAAGTCCTTCTTTTAGTGATGTTGTAGGTGAGTCAGGGTTCACATATTAGCCTGGTTGGAAGGAGCCTTAGGACAGATGGGGCATGGGAGCCAAGTACCCCATGCCTATGCAGATGTAGTCAGCACAGCCAAGGCCCTGCTCAGGTCCTTGGCTTCCCTTTTAGAGAAGTCCTTCTTTTAGTGATGTCGTAGGTGAGTCAGGGTCCATATATTAGCCAGGTTGGAAGGAGCCTTAGGGCAGCAGGGGCATGGGAGCCAAGTACCCCATGCCTATGCAGATGTAGTCAGCACAGCCAAGGCCCTGCTCAGGTCCTTGGCTTCCCTTTTAGAAGTCCTTCTTTTAGTGATGTCGTAGGTGAGTCAGGGTCCATATATCAGCCAGGTTGGAAGGAGCCTTAGGGCAGCAGGGGAATAGGAGCCAAGTACCTCATGCCTATGCAGATGTAGCCAGCACAGCCAAGGCCCTGCTCAGGTCCTTGGCTTCCCTTTTAGAGAAGTCCTTCTTTTAGTGATGTCGTAGGTGAGTCAGGGCCCATATATTATCCAGGTTGGAAGGAGCCTTAGGACAAATGGGGCATGGGAGCCAAGTACCCCATGCCTATGCATATGTAGTCAGCACAGCCAAGGCCCTGCTCAGGGGAGAAGTCCACTCCCAGGAGAGAGTTACGGAGTTCACTAGGAGCAACTGCAACAATCCTGTCTTTGGAACGACTAAAGGAGAGTTGTTATCTGGATGTCTAAAGCCCATAGCTCAGAAATGTCCCGGATTTCGAGGGACTGTCCCTGATTTAGAAAAAAAGTCCCTCTGTCCCTCTTTCCTCCTCATTTGTCTCTTTGTATATAAAATGCACTATTTATCTTTCAAAAAGTGTTTCCCAGTGCTAAACCTTTCATCCAATTCCCAAACTGCTGCATTTGTAAATTTCAAAAGCCAATATAAAGGAATAGTAGTGGTAAAAAAAAATGCACTTGTGGGATTAACTAATCTTTTTTTTGTTTTATTCTCCTTTAAGGGGGCATGGCAGGGGGTGTGTCCTATGTCTACATACTTTTCATATAGGTGTCCCTCATTCCCATCTCAAAAAAGTTTGGGGGTATGAAAGCCTAATGGGCAAGTCAGAGCCTTCTGAGTGAGTACTAGTAACTCTGGGATCAGGAAAGAAACTGCGGGGAACATACCCGGCTGAGTAGAGCTTTGGAGTGGGACTTGAAGGGACTGTCTGAGGAAAGATGGCTGCCAAAGTGATACATATGCTTTCACCTGCAACTGCTGCGGACCGTCCACTAAATATGATTGGCAATAATGTCAAGTGACCTTGGAATGTATATTGATATGATTGTTTTGTGCTATTTTCCAAGTACCATCAGTAAAATGAACTAAACTTATTTATGTGTGAATATTCCTTCCTTTCGGGGCTGGGAACTTTGTGTGGAGGCTTCTGGCATGCAGTGTGGCACAATATGGCAGAAGGTATAGCCTCAGCAGGAGAATTCATGTTCGAGAAAGGACAGGAGCACAGCAGGGGCTTGTGCTTTTGTTTCCATTACTAGCCAATCGCAAAGCCTATCTTACAAGCTTGTTACATCTTTAAAGTAGAGTTTAAGGGGTCTTTGCACTCAAGTTTTAGGTCTATCCTGATGGACTAAGTCAGCCATTGGATACTTCCACAGCAGAATCTCTTTGCCATAATTTTCAGTTCTGTCCACCTGGTATTTTCTACTGTTCCAGTCTACCTTTGTTTGTTCATCCATCTTTGTGTGTTCCCGCTCTTCCTGTTATATCCGCAATATAAAATAAATAAAACCTCAGGCAGGAATATAACATATACAGCAGGTGTGCAAATACACTATATTGTCAAAAGTATTGGGACGCCTGCCTTTACATGCACATTAACTTTAATGGGATCCCAGTCTTAGTCCGTAGGGTTCAATATTGGGTTAGCCCACCCTTTGCAGCTATAACAGCTTCAACTCTTCTGGGAAGGCTGTCCACAAGGTTTAGGAGTGTGTCTATGGCATCCGTCATTAAATGGCGGCCCGTGGACCAAGAACGGACCGCACAGTGCTTCTGCCCGGACCGTCAGGCCGCCACCTACGAGCAGGCATTGGTTTGCTGGGATCGCGGGTGTCCCAGCAACCAGTGACATCCACGCCCCTCCGCTTCTGACTGCGGCTCGCGGTGTACGGCTCTCACTCCCAGCCGAGCCGCGAGTTAGGGGCGTGACGTCTCGTGCACGCCCCGCCTCCCTGCTCCTCACTGCAGCTTCCGGGTCTTTCACTCCCCGCCGGGCCGCAAGTTAGGGGCGTGACGTCTCGTGCACGCCCCGCCCCCTGTTCCTCACTGCGGCTCCCGGTGTCACCGGCTCTCACTCCCAGCCGGGCCGCAAATTGGGGCGTGACATGTGCGCCCCGCCCCCTGCTATTCGCGGCTCCTGTCTCACATTGCAGCCTCCTGACTCCTGCCTCAAAGGTATGTGGGGCACATTTCAAAAGGGATTGCTGATCAGAATATTTTTTAAAGTGCACATTGTTGGGCATATTTTGTTAAGGGGCACACTGATGGGCACGTTTTGTTGTGCCCATCAGAGTGCCCTATAAAATAAAATGTGCCCATCACTGTTTCCCTTAACATAAAAAGTGCTCATTAGCATGCTACACTATTTATTTTACGTTAAGGGTCACGCTGATGGGCACATTTTATGTTAAGAGCAACGCTGATGGGCACGTTTTGTTGTGCCCATCAGAGTGCTCCTTAACATAAAATATGTCCATCTGAGTGCCCCCTAACATAAAATGTGCCCATCAGCGTGCCCCTTATTTTATGTTAAGGGTCACGCTAATGGGCGAACTTTATGCAAACTTTATGCTAAGGGTCATGCTGATGGGCATATTTTGTTCTGCCCATCAGAGTGCCCCTAACATTAAATATGCCCATCAGCGTGACCCTTAGCATAAAATAAGGGTCACGCTGATGGGCAAATTTTATGCTAAGGGGTACGCTGATGGGCACATGTTACGTTAAGGGGCAAGCCGATGGACATATTTATGCTGTGGGACACACTGATGGGCATATTTTAGGTTAAGGGGGCACACTGATGGGCACAATTTATGTTAAGGGGGCACACTGATGGGGACAACTGACGAAAGGGGGCACTGTGATGGGGACATCTGATGTAAAGAAGCACTGTGATGGGGACACCTGATGTAAGGGTGCACTCTGACGGGAATGCCTGAAGTAAAGGTTGCACTGTCATGGGGACACCTGATGTAAAGGAGTACTGTGATGGGCACAGACTTGAGATTCGGACCTCGGCCCAAGGAAAATTTTAGCGACCGGACCTCCTTGAATTTTAATTCATTACCCCTGGTCTATGGGAATGTTTGACCATTCTTCCAGAAGTGCGTTTTTGAGGTCAGGCCCTGATTTTGGATGAGAAGGTCTGGCTCTCAATCTCTGCTCTAATTCATCCCAAAGGTGTTCTATTAGGTTGAGGTCAGGACTCTGTGCAGGGCAGTCAAGTTCCTCCACCCCAAACTCGCTCATCCATGTCTTTATGGACCTTGCTTTGTGTACTGGTGTGCAGTCATGTTGGAACAGGAAGGAGCCATCCCCAAACTGTTCCCACAAAGTTGGGAGCATGAAATTGTCCAAAATGTGTTAGTATGCTGACGCCTTAAGAGTTCCCCCTAAAACTAGCAATGGGGCACTATTCCTCCCACTGACACCAACGATAGGCACTATTCCTCCCACTGACACCAATGATGGATCACTATTCCACCCCCTGACACCAGCAATGGGGCACTATTCCTCCAACTTATACCATGGAGCTTCCTTTGTGCACTGGTGCGCAGTCATGTTGGAACAGGAAGGGGCCATCCCCAAACTGTTCCCACAAAGTTGGGAGCAAGAAATTGTCCAAAATGTCTTGGTATTCTGACGCCTTAAGAGTTCCCATCACTGGAACTAAGGGGCCAAGCCCAACCCCTGAAAAACAACCCCACACCGTAATCCCCCCCTCCACCAAATGATTGGGACCAGAGTGCAAAGCAAGGTTCATAAAGATCTGGATGAATGAGTTTGGATTGGAGGAACTTGACTTGAGTCCTGACCTCAACCCGCTAGAACACATGTAAAGGCAGGTGTCCCAATACTTTTGACAACATAGTGTATCTCACCAATAGAGTGCAAAAGAGACATAAAAGACTATAAATAGGTTTAACTTTCCTTCATCCACCAAAAACTGAAATAAACACATTTTGGGTGGACTGAAACTTTAATAACCTTGATGTAAATGTTGCAGATTTGTTCTTTGTTCTCTATCTCTTTTTCTTCCACTGTTGTTGGCCTTTTTCCTTATGGCTGTCTACCTGTAAATTTACCCCGGCCTTTTCTGGCACTTTTTGTTTACATGTAACAATCAGTATTTTTTGCTAAAAAATTTCTCAGAACCACCAAACATTATATATATTTTTTTAAAGCAGAAACCCTAGAGAATAAAATGGTGGGTTCTGCAATTTTTTGTGTCACGCGGTATTTGCGCAGCGTTTTCCAAATGCAATTTGTTTGGAAAAAATAC
The DNA here is from genome assembly GCF_965119305.1 of Pelophylax lessonae. Lineage (NCBI taxonomy): Eukaryota > Metazoa > Chordata > Amphibia > Anura > Ranidae > Pelophylax > Pelophylax lessonae. Next base: position 22,360,780 of record NC_138769.1, read on the forward strand.
ACTTTTTAAAATTGTAATGCTAAAAATACAATCCATAACCCGATTTTTTGGTAAAATATAAAAGATGATGTCACGCCCTGTAAATAGATGCCAAACATGTCAGGCTTTAAAATTGCACACGCCCATGCAATAGCAACAAACATTGAAAATTTTACTCTCGATAGGCAATGCTTTAAAAGCCTTTACAGGTTACCACTTTAGATTGACAGAGAAGGTCTTGTGCTAGAATTACTGCCCATGATCTGACGTTCACGGTAATACCTCACATGTGTGGGATGATTGCTGTGTACATCCATGCGGGACTGATGCGTGCGTTCGCCTCTGTGCGCAAGCACGGAGGTATGGGGGCACTTTCATTTTTTTTATTATTATTATTTATTTATTTTATTTTTACACTGTCACTTAAAAAAAAAAAAAAAAAATGATTACTTTTATTGCTGTCACAAGGAATGTAAACATCCTTTGCGCACAAATAGGCATGTGACAGGTATTCTTTATGGAGAATACCTGCCCTTAAAACCATTCAAAACACCAAGATTGTTTTAAAATGGTGCCATTGACATCCAGGTAAACCAGAAGTGACGCCAGGTCACCCCAGCTGTTCTGAGCGTCGAACAAAGCCGATCCGGTCTTTTTTAAAGCAGAGACCCTAGAGAATAAATTGGTGGGTTTTGTGTCACACGGTATTTGCGCAGAGGTTTCCAAATGCAATTTGTTCAGGAAAAAATACACTTTTTTAAATTTTAATGCTAAAAACACAATCCGTAACCCAATTTTTTTGGAAAATATAAAAGATGATGTCACACCGAGTACATAGACACCAAACATGTCAGGCTTTAAAATTGTGCACGCCCATGCAACAGCAACAAACATTGAAAATTTTACTTTCTATAGGCGATGCTTTAAAAGCCTTACAGGTTACCACTTGAGATTTACAAGGTCTTGTGCTAGAATTCATTTTTTTTTTTTTATTTATTTATTTTATTTTTACACTGTCGCTTAAAAAAAAAAAATGGATTACTTTTATTGCTGTCATAAGGAATGTAAACATTCTTTGTGCAACAATAGGCATGTGACAGCTACTCTTTATGGAGAGATCTGGGGTCTAAGAGACCCCAGATCCCTCCTCTGCCCTTAAAAGCATTCAAAACACCAAGATTGTTTTAAAATGGTGCCATTGACATCCAGGTAAACCATAAATGACGTCAGGTCATCCTGGGTGTTTTGAGCATCCAACAAAGCCGATCCAGTCTTTGTTTGGCTCTCTGATCAGCTAGCAGAGATCATAATAAGTCCTCAAAAGGCGGTGAGGGGGGAATGGTTGTGACGTCCCCTCCCACTGCTTGTAAAAGCGATCCAGTGGCTAGTTAGCTGCTAGAATTGCTTTTACAAGAGAGCTGACCACCAGCTTTACAGTACTGGGATGGTGCCTACAGCTGCATATCATCCCAGTATAACCACTTGAAAGCTAGCGCCATACCAGGTACGTGACTGGTCGGCAAGTGGTTAATAAATGAATAGAAACTATCTGAAAATAAGTTAAAAATAAGCTAAAAACGTCTGATTAAGTAATTGCAGCAAAATACACAAATTCTTCACATTTTGCCTTCAGTAAACATGTTCACCAATAGGAATGGTATAGAAAAATAAGAAAAAAATTAACTGGATCCTTGAGAATGAAAGCAGGTCAGGCCAATGGGTTAAATATTAAATATGAGGTTGGCACAGATATAGAGACGTTCTGTCTGGTTTTATCAGTACTATCAATGTCATTTTAATATGTTTCCTAGATACCATATTAATAAAAGGCAAACCTTTATAACACAGAGGAACCCTTAGAAAAATGTTTGGGTCCCTGCTAATAATTACTAGATCTACAGCTCCCAGTACATTGGCGTGAAGAATAATATGAGACATAAGAATAAATAAAAGATTAAGGATTGTTGCGTACTTAGCATACCTTAAATCCCAAGACTGCTTTATACAACATTTATTAAAAAAATGATGAAATTAAAAGAAATATAGATAATAAAAATTGCGTTTCCTCACATTGGTGGTCCATGAAACAAATGCCCCCTTACATTAGTGGTCAATGAAATGCTCCTTTTTATTGGTTATCAGAGAAGTAGGGCCCATTATATCTCAGAAAAGGAGTAGGTGTAATTATAGAAAATTATGCCCACTCACCCAGCGCTATACCAATTAAAACCAAACAATCAGTGTATAGTATGAAACTCATAGAAGAGAAAAAACAGCTGCTGCTATTAAATCAAAATATTAATCACATAGGTGCAAAATTGCTCAAACTAAATATGAAGGAACAAGATCACACTAGCAGCGCTACATAAAATATATAATATATATATATATATATATATATAGAATATATATAGATGTGAATGAGTCCACAATAAGAGTGAAGGTACACTCCGTAGACGTCCTTGATGACGAAACGCGTAAGGGCGTGAGCATGCGGTCACCCTGGTAATGCCTGACGTCACGCCACAGCACTCTGCCGGCTAGGTACCGAGCGGCAGCGTTGGAAGGTGGAATCGTCTTGCAAGTGAGGTTACCATATCTTACAGTACATTATCCCCATTAATCTGTCATCGGTGGGAGAAGGACCACCATACTTTGGTGATTCTTGGATTAAGGGCCCATTACTTTGGTGGTCATTGATGTGCCCCCTTACATTAGTAGTCAGTGGAGAAGAGACTCTTTAGATTTGTTATCAGTGGGAAAAGGACCATCCTATATCGGTGATCATTGGCAGTATGGCGCCCACACACTGACAGTCATTGGGAGAAGGACCACCATACTTTGGTGATTCTTGGATTAAGGGCCCATTACTTTGGTGGTCATTGACGTGCCCCCTTACATTAGTAGTCAGGGGAGAAGAGACTCTTTAGATTGGTTATCAGTGGGAAAAGGACCATTCTATATCGGTGATCATTGGCAGTATGGCGCCCTTACACTGACGGTCATTGGGAGAAGGACCACCATACTTTGGTGGTCATTGGCAGAAGGGCCCTCTTACATTTGTGGTTAATGAGAGAAGGACCACCACACATTGGTAGTCACTGGTAGAAAGGCCCCTTAGAGCTGTGGTCAGTGGGAGGACTGCCATACATTGGTAATCATTGGCAGAAGAGTCCTCCTATCTTGGTGGTCAGTGACGTGCCCTCTTACATTCGTAGCCAGTAGAGCACAGACCTCGTTAAATTGGTAGTCAGTAGAAGCAGGACCATCTTATATAGGTATTTATTGGTATAATGACCCCCTTACACTGGGAGAAGGGTCACATTACACCCATGCTCAGTGGGAAGGATGCTCATTAGATTACTAATTACTGCCCCCCTCCCCCTCCCTTAAAGATATGTAAAAACGATATTTGGTGCCAGTGGTTACTTACTTGAGTACCTCCTTCTATAGAACCTGGGTTGAGAGAGGCTGCTGTAGTCACTCTAAAGTAGTGGTTGTCAACGTAGAAGATATAGGGAGCCTCAAATGTGGCCCCTGATGTCTTCAAAGGGCTGCATATATTTATTTTATGTAATGCTACAAAAATACTGCCATAGACTGAACACTTACTAGAGGAAATGACCAGAGACTGTTCTACAGGACTGTTTGGAGACTAAATTAATGCAGTAGAGACAGTCAGTTACTAGGGACATGTTACAGAAAACTTCTAGAGACCGCTCTTTTGAAAGGTCCCTTTGCAAATCAATGCTCCCACTACTGACTGCGGGGACCTGAGGGCCTCACCCCAACCACCAAAGAGCCACACGTGATCCTCAGGTTGCAGGTTGTGCACCAGGGCTCTAAAACGATAGTCTTTTGAAATATTTTCCAATTATATAGAATACTTCCTGCATCAGTTAAGGACACAGGAATGCAGTGGAGGTCAGCGGTAGGAACCATTGAGTGGAGCAAAGAACAAGGAGATTGACAGTCCCGGAAGTGTTGGTTTCTGAAGAGACTTTGGCCAGAGATTTCTCTGCAATGGAACATTGTTTGTTGGCAGAGATGTATAGTAACGAAGTAGAACTACTTAAGTACTGTACTTAAGTACCGAAATGCGGTATCTGTACTTTCCTAGAGTAGAATTTTTTTCTCCTACTTCTACTTCACTACATTTTTTCGATGATTTCGATACTTCTACTCCGATATTTTTTTTTTGTGCTGCATAGTTACTCGTTACTTTTAAAAAAAATTACCACTGCCAGAACAGTAGATGGCAGGTTACATAAAGCTAAAAAAATGTGTATAATGTCATTTGTAAATCAGCGCATACGAAAATAAAGGCTGTGTATAATAAAAGCTGCTATACCAAATCTTTCCAATAAAAAGAAAATATGAAACAAACAAATAAATGATGCTACAGCGCTTAAAGTGCATCAAGAAACTACTAACAAACACAGGTTAATCATTTGAATAAATCATTTGAAATAATAATAAACAATATGATGTTCAAACTTTTGACTTCTTTCTTTAATAACTACGTAACACAGTACTTGTACTTCTACTTTCAGTACTTGAGTAGAATTTTTTTTTCAAAACTACTGGTACTTTTACTTTTAGTACTTAAGTAGCAAATTTTTTGAAAAAACTACTTGCAATACTTAAGTAAAAAAAATGTTGAATACTTTAGTACTTCTACTTAAGTAACTTTTTCTGCAAGCACTTCCACTTCTACTCAAGTCACTTTTTGATCGAGCACTTGTACTTTTACTCAAGTAGAAATTTCGAGTACTTTATACAAGTCTGTTTGTTGGCATGGGTGGTAGGAGAGGTGACAAACATACATACAGGCATACCCCGCTTTAAGTACACTCACTTTACGTACACTCGCGAGTAAGGACACGGCTTGTTCAGCTTGGCATGGCATTACTCCCAGTTTTTAACATTGGCGTCTATAGGAAATCTTGGTCAGCTTGACATGGCACTGCTCCCAAACCATAAGTGACAGGGATACCAAACTTGGGGAGCACCGAGAGGGGACCCAGAACTACAACATATCCTGTTTGTGGCCAGCCAGCTTGCCTAGGTAATCTACCATGTTATAGTCCTGGATCCCCTTAACATGCTCCCCAAGCTTGGTGTCCTTGTCACATGGTTTGGGAGCAATGCCATATCAAGCTGACCAAGATTTCCTATGGAGCTAGTGTATTAACATGCATTGAGAAATTAAAAAATGTATTGCTTCACTTTAAGTACATTTTCGTTTTACATACATGCTCTGGTCCCATTGTGTACTTAACCACTTAAGCCCCGGAAGATTTTACCCCCATTCCGACCAGGGGGTATTTTGCGATTCGGCACTGCGTGACTTTAACGGACAATTGCGCGGTCGTGCGACGCTGTACCTAAACGAATTTGGCGTCCTTTTTTTCCCACAAACAGAGCTTTCTTTTGGTGGTATTTGATCACCTGTGCGATTTTTTGATCACGCGCTATAAACAAAAAAAGAGCGTCAATTTTGCAAAAATAACAATATTTTTCACATTTTTTTATATGAAATTCCCCCCAAAAAAAATGTAAAAATCAAAATTTTTTAACATTTTCGGCCAATTTGTTTTATGCTACCTATGTTTGGTAAAAAAAAAATCGCAAAAAGCGTATTTTGATTGGTTTGCACAAAAGTTATCGCGTTTACAAACAAAGGGAAAGATTTTTGTCATTTTTGTTGTTTTTTTTTTTTAACGCGTAATGGCGGCGATCTGCGATTTTTTTTGCGGTACTGCGACATTGCGGCGGACAGATCGGACCCTTGACTGACATTTTTGACACTTTTGGGGTTACCAGTGACATTTCTACAGTAATCAGTGCTATATATATGCACTGTTACTGTAAAAATACACTGGTAGTGAAGGGGTTAACTTTATTTGGGAGGGAGGGGCTGTGTGTGTCCCTAGGGGCGTGCTTTCTACTGTGATTGGCTGTGGCTTCAGCTGTAAGGACACTGATCAACGGATCTACATAGTAGATCCATGTGATCAGTGTCTTTGCAGCGAGGAGAATGACAGGTGGCTTGTTTACACAAGCTGCCTGACATTCTCCCTCTCCCCCGCCGATCGCAGAGTGGCCGGCGGACATCGGGTCCGCTGGTCACACGCGCGGGGGGGTCCGTGACCACGCGGGAGCGCGCCTCCGGGGGCGCGCGCTCGCTCCCTAGACCCTCACAAGCAAGCAACGTAGCCCTACGTTAGTTTGCCTGTGAGGGGCTGACCGCTGACGTAGATAGTCGTGCGGCGGTCGGCAAGTGGTTAAAAGTGGGGTATGCCTGTACACCACTCAGGCCAAAAGGAGAAAGTACAACATGTCCGTTGCAGGTGCTCTTCATCGGCTCACCACCATAGACCAAAAAGTTACCAGAGAAAGATAGGCCACACTCTACAGCTGAGATAAGGTCATGACTCATGAAGTTCCTTTATTCATGGTCAGTCCAGATAGACAGGTAGACTGGTAGGAGAGGTGGCCATTCATTTTCTTCTTTTCAGGGTCAGTTTTTATTGGTAAAGTCAGTTTAGTAACAAAGATGTAAACACAATCACTAAATTCTCATATAAAGTGTTTCTTACCTTAAAGAAAAACATTTTATTAATCTGTCTCTTTAAATAATTAGTTTTGTATCATATATATATATATATATACAGTAAAGCCTTGGTTTGAGAGCGCTTTGCAAGAAAAGCAAATTTTTTTAATAAATTTTGACTTGATATACAAGTAGTGTCATGTATAAAAGAGAAGAGAGGCGCCTCTAAGTGTAGCAATATGGTTAAATTTAATGAAGGTTCAATATTTAGCAACTCACATGGTTGATGATTAAAAGAGGCACATCTAAGTATGCAGGCATCCGGGGTAAATCTGTCCACATAGACCATCTTCTGCACAGCCATCTTCATCATCCCTTCCCCGCTGCACTCCACGAGTGATTCAAAGCCTCACTTTCAGATCACTCTACTGCAGGCTATTCTTCCCGGTCACGATTGCAGACTGACAGTGGTGAGAGCCGGTGGTTCAGAAGATGGTCTATGTGGACAGCTTTACCCCGGATGCCTGCATACTTAGATGTGCCTATTTTAATCATCAACCATGTGAGTTGCTAAATGTTGAACCTTCATTAAATGTAACCATATTGCTACACTTAGAGGCTCCTCTTATCTCTCTTATATTCTGTAGCTCTGCTAGATTTTGCTTCTAATCCCCTTGGGAAGGCTGCATATTGTGGATGGACATTTTATGGTTACACAACCTATCACATTGCTATAATCTTTGTATATAGACTATAAACCCAAGGATTTGTGGAACGAATCATCTGAGTTTCCATTATTTCTTATGGGGAAATTCGCTTTGATATAAGAGTGCTTTGGATTACAAGCATGTTTCCAGAACAAATTATGCTCGCAATCCAAGGTTTTACTGTATATATATTTGCTGTTAATATAATTTCTGCATATAATCCCTTATTGATCCCACCAGTTCCCCTACTTCCTGATTGTAAGCTGAATACACTAAGCATGGACGCCTATCTGTGTTAGGGTGGTCAGTATGTGTGCCATGTAATCCTGACAGTTCAGAGGTACATGCATTGGTGTATTTTGGTTTTGTGCTGCCCTAGGCAAGACTAGAATTGGGTCCCCCCCCCCCCCCCCACCCATACATATTTGTCCCATCCCAGCCAGCTTTAAAAGTTTGCACGCCTGTGCAACGGTGGCAAACAATGTCAATGTTTTCTATCCATAGGCGACGCTTTAAAAGCCGTTACAGACTACTACTTTAGATCTCCAGGGGAGGTCAGGTGCTAGAATGACTGCCCATAATCTGACGTTCGCGGTGATACCTCACGTGTGTGGGGGCGATCCCAGTTTGCGTGCGTGCGTGCGTGCGGGACCGACACATGCTTTTGCTTACAAACACGGGAGGACAGGGGCACTATCATATTTTAATTTTTTTTTAATAATACATTTATTTTATTTTTACACTGTTGCTTTCATTTATTTTTTTTTTATCACTTTTATTGCTGTCAGAAGGAATGTAAACATCCCTTGTGACAGTAATAGGCATGTGACAGGTACTCTTTATGGAGAGATCTGGGGGTCTAAAAGACCCCAAATCCCTCCTCTGCACTTAAAAGCATTCAAAACACCAAGATCGGTGTTTCTGAATACTTTTGGTTTTTAAAAATTGGTGCCAATGGTTTCCAAGTAAACTGGAACTGATGTCATCTTATCTCTTCCGGTTTATTGTTACGAACAGCCGATCCCGGCTTTACTTGGCTGTCAGGACAGTGGACGTGCTGGCTGGTCGCTCGGGTCTCCTGGTGGGATGAGAGAGCCCAAGAGAGCCGTGGAAGGCTGCGGGGGGAGGGGGGGGGGACATCTCCTCCCACTGCTTTTAATAGCAATCAAGCTGCTAGTGAGCCGTTCTGATTGCTATTACAAGAAATCCGACTCTTGCCTCTAAAAAACAATACCAGGGTGGTGCCTGCAGCTGCAAATCATCCCGGTCCAGGCGCCACCCCCCTGAAAAATGCCTTGTTTGCCTTGCGGTGGATATGCCCCTGGGTACAGGCATGTTGTGCTTGAAACCCCCTGTAGTCTGTTTTAAGCCCTTCCCACCCTTGCCCAGACCTTCCTTGATTGACAGCAGCTCCCAGCTGGAGAATCGCTATGCAACTTCAGCCGGTCGAAGTTGCACTGCTGTTTGGAATGCAGCAAAAATAGACAGAGAACTATTTTCCCTGTCTGTAAGCCTAGGATCACACTAATGCAGTGCAGGAAACCCCTTGATCTGCGCACATTTCCTGCACCATGTTTAAATTGCACTGCCCTTGCAATCCACAGCGGGTGTCAGCGCAATCTTAGACACACCCCAAACGCAGTGCATTCGCCCGCACCAAATCACATGGTACAAAAGTACCATGCGATCTGGTTGTAGTACAGTTTCAAAGTTGCTGCATGCACATCTTTAGTGCAATGCGGTACAATTTGAGCCCATTCAAAATGAAATATGCTCAAATCGCTCTGCACTGAATTGCATGTGCATTGAACAGTAATGCGGTGTGGTTCCTGTTCACAGGCCCAGGACAAGGGGTGGTCAGGAGGAGCAGCTGCCCTGGGCACTGTTGGGATTTTGGAAGGTTGTGCTAGAATGAATGGTTGGGGGGGGGGGGTGGGTATTTGTACTAGGAGAGTGGATTTCTGTCAGGAATGAGGATTTGAGGGGAGGATTTGTGCTAGGAGAATGGAGTACTGTTAGGAAGGAGTATTTTGGGGTGTGGGATTTGTGCTAGATGAGGGGATCTCTTTTAGGAGGATTTAGGGGGGAGGATTTGTGCTAGGAGAGGGGATTTCTGTTAGGAAGGAGGATTTGGGTGGAAGGATTTTTGCTAGGAGAGGGAATATCTGTAAGGAAGTAGGATTGGGGGGATTTGTGCTAGGAGAGGGTATTCTGGTAGGAAGGATGATTGGGTGGGGGGGGAGGGTTGTGCTAGGAGAGGGGATTTCTGTTAGGAAGGAGGATTTGGGTGGAAGGATTTTTGCTAGGAGAGGGAATTTCTGTAAGGAAGGAGGATTGGGGGGGGGGGGGGATTTGTGCTAGGAGAGGGTATTCTGGTAGCAAGGATGATTGGGGGGGGGGGGTTGTGCTAGGAGAGGGGATTTCTGTTAGGAAGGAGGATTTGGGTGGAAGGATTTTTGCTAGGAGAGGGAATTTCTGTAAGGAAGGAGGATTGGGGGGGGGGGATTTGTGCTAGGAGAGGTTATTCTGGTAGGAAGGATGATTTGGGGGGGGGGGGTGTGCTAGGAGAGGGGATTTATGTTAGGAAGGAGGATTTGGGTGGAAGGATTTTTGCTAGGAGAGGGAATTTCTGTAAGGAAGAAGGATTGGGGGGGGGGGGATTTGTGCTAGGAGAGGTTATTCTGGTAGGAAGGATGATTGGGGGGGGGGGGGGGGTTGTGCTAGGAGAGGGGATTTCTGTTAGGAAGGAGGATCTGGGTGGAAGGATTTTTGCTAGGAGAGGGAATTTCTGTAAGGAAGGAGGATTGGGGGGGGGGGGGGGGGATTTGTGCTAGGAGAGGGTATTCTGGTAGGAAGGATGATTGGGGGGGGGGGGGTTGTGCTAGGAGAGGGGATTTCTGTTAGGAAGGAGGATTTGGGTGGAAGGATTTTTGCTAGGAGAGGGAATTTCTGTAAGGAAGGAGGATTGGGGGTATTTGTGCTAGGAGAGGGTATTCTGGTAGGAAGGATGATTGGGGGGGGGGGGGGTTGTGCTAGGAGAGGGGATTTCTGTAAGGAAGGAGGATTGGGGGGATTTGTGCTAGGAGAGGGTATTCTGGTAGGAAGGATGATTGGGGGGGGGGGAGGGTTGTGCTAGGAGAGGGGATTTCTGTTAGGAAGGAGGATTTGGGTGGAAGGATTTTTGCTAGGAGAGGGAATTTCTGTAAGGAAGAAGGATTTGGGGGGGGGGGGGGGATTTGTGCTAGGAGAGGGTATTCTGGTAGGAAGGATGATTGGGGGGGGGGGGGGGTTGTGCTAGGAGAGGGGATTTCTGTTAGGAAGGAGGATTTGGGTGGAAGGATTTTTGCTAGGAGAGGGAATTTCTGTAAGGAAGGAGGATTGGGGGGATTTGTGCTAGGAGAGGGTATTCTGGTAGGAAGGATGATTGGGGGGGGGGGGGGGTTGTGCTAGGAGAGGGGATTTCTGTTAGGAAGGAGGATTTGGGTGGAAGGATTTTTGCTAGGAGAGGGAATTTCTGTAAGGAAGGAGGATTGGGGGTATTTGTGCTAGGAGAGGGTATTCTGGTAGGAAGGATGATTGGGGGGGGGGAGGGGGGTTGTGCTAGGAGAGGGGATTTCTGTTAGGAAGGAGGATTTGGGTGGAAGGATTTTTGCTAGGAGAGTGAATTTCTGTAAGGAAGGAGGATTGGGGGGATTTGTGCTAGGAGAGGGTATTCTGGTAGGAAGGATGATTGGGGGGGAGGGTTGTGCTAGGAGAGGGGATTTCTGTTAGGAAGGAGGATTTGGGTGGAAGGATTTTTGCTAAGAGAGGGAATTTCTGTAAGGAAGGAGGATTGGGGGGGGGGGGGGGGCATTTGTTCTAGGAGAGGGTACTCTGGTAGGAAGGATGATGGGGGGGGGGGAGGGTTGTGCTAGGAGAGGGGATTTCTGTTAGGAAGGAGGATTTGGGGGAAGGTTTGTGCTAGCAGAGGGGATTTCTGCAAAGAAGCAGGATTTGGGGGTGGGGGTATTTGTGCTAGGAGAGGGGATGTCTGTTAAGGAAGACTTGGGGGAGGGTAGGATTTGTGCTAGTAGAGGGGATTTCTGTTAGGGAGGAGGATTTGGGGGGGGGGATTTGTTCTTGGAGATAGGATTTCTATTAGGAAGAGGGAATTTGGTGGGGGGGGGGGGGTTGTGCTAGGAGAGGGAATTTCTGTTTGGAGGAGGATTTGGGGGGGGGGGGATTTGTGCTTGGAGAGGGGATCTCTGTTAGGAAGGGGGATTTAGGGGGGGGGGGATTTGTCCTACGAGAGGGGAATTTGGAGGGTAGAATTCATACTTAGAGGGCACTTTTAAGGAGTAGAGGAATTGTGGTAGGAGGGGGGAGTTGAGAAGGGAGAGGGTTTGAGTTGGGAAGGGAGATTTATACTGAAAGAGAGGGATTTATTTTATGGGGAGAATTTTGGCTTACAAAGGGAATTGATGCTTAGGGGGTAAATGTGAAGATTAGTGCTTACATCTTTTTGGGGCGGAGGGAGGGGATTTTTGCTGACACATTTTGGTGGTGGGGGGGGGGGGGGTGCCATTTGGCTACTTTACCCCGGACGCTAGATGACATTGTCCCATCACTTCCAGTTCACATGTAGTTCGTAGTGTGAACTAAGGCTAAATCATATAATCAGTATACCTCGCCAGCTGGAAGAATACATAAAGCGATCATGTGTATACAAAGTAAAAGAGCGTTAAAAGGTGTAAAAAGTCTACATTTGAAAAAATAATAATAGTTACAAGTATGGCTATTGTATAATATGAAGTTTATTTGCATGTCTCTATAAACGTGGGCTTCTAAAGTGATGGGGGACCTCTGATGTGAAAAGATGCTTCTGATGTGAAGGGAGAACCTCTGACGTGATAGAGGGCCTCTGATGTGATCAGAGGACCTCTGATGTAATTGGAACCTCTGATGTAATCGGAAGACCTCTGATGTGAAGGGAGGACCTCTGATGTGAAGGCGGGACCTCTGATGTGATAGGGGGACCTCTGATGTGATGGGAGAACCTCTGATGTAATCGGAAGACCTCTGATGTAATCGGAAGACCTCTGATGTGAAGGGAGGACCTCTGATGTGAAGGTGGGACCTCAGATGTGATCGGAGGACCTCTGAGGTGATGGAGACCTCTGATGTGATCGGAGGACCTCTGATGTGATAGGAGGACCTCTGATGTGATGGGAGAGCCTCTGATGTAATCGGAAGACCTCTGATGTGAAGGGAGGACCTCTGATGTGAAGGCGGGACCTCTGATGTGATAGGGGGACCTCTGATGTGATGGGAGAACCTCTGATGTAATCGGAAGACCTCTGATGTAATCGGAAGACCTCTGATGTGAAGGGAGGACCTCTGATGTGAAGGCGGGACCTCAGATGTGATCGGAGGACCTCTGAGGTGATGGAGACCTCTGAGGTGATGGAGACCTCTGATGTGATCGGAGGACCTCTGATGTGATAGGAGGACCTCTGATGTGATGGGAGAGCCTCTGATGTAATCGGAAGACCTCTGATGTAAAGGGAGGACCTCTGATGTGAAGGCGGGACCTCTGATGTGATAGGGGGACCTCTGATGTGATGGGAGAACCTCTGATGTAATCGGAAGACCTCTGATGTGAAGGGAGGACCTCTGATAAGAAGGCGGGACCTCTGATGTGATGGAGGGACCTCTGATGTGATCGGAGGACCTCTGATGTGATCGGAAGACCTCTGATGCGAAAGGGGGACCTCTGATGTGATGGAAGAACCTGTGATTTGAATGGGGGGCTTATATTGTCATGGAGCAATTTCTGATGTGATGGGAGAACCTCTGACGTGATGAGGGGGCGTCTGATGTGATCAGAGGACCTCTGATGGGATTGGGACCTCTGATGTAATCGGAAGACCTTTGATGTGATGGGGACCTCTGATGTGATCGGAGAACCTCTGATGTGATGGGGGACCTCTGAACCTCTGATGTAATCGGAAGACCTCTGATGTGATGGGAGAACCTCTGATGTGATGGGGGGGACCTCTGATGTAATCGGAAGACCTCTGATGTGATGGGGGGACCTCTGATGTGATGGGGGGACCTCTGATGTGATGGGGGGACCTCTAATGTGATTGGAGGACCTCTGATGTGATGGGGGGACCTCTGATGTGATCGGAAGACCTCTGATGTGATGGGAGGACCTCTGATGTGATGGAGACCTCTGATGTAATCGGAAGACCTCTGATGTGAAGGGAGGACCTCTGATGTGAAGGCGGGACCTCAGATGTGATCGGAGGACCTCTGAGGTGATGGAGACCTCTGATGTGATCGGAGGACCTCTGATGTGATAGGAGGACCTCTGATGTGATGGGAGAGCCTCTGATGTAATCAAAAGACCTCTGATGTGAAGGGAGGACCTCTGATGTGAAGGCGGGACCTCTGATGTGATAGGGGGACCTCTGATGTGATGGGAGAACCTCTGATGTAATCGGAAGACCTCTGATGTAATCGGAAGACCTCTGATGTGAAGGGAGGACCTCTGATGTGAAGGCGGGACCTCAGATGTGATCGGAGGACCTCTGAGGTGATGGAGACCTCTGATGTGATCGGAGGACCTCTGATGTGATAGGAGGACCTCTGATGTGATGGGAGAGCCTCTGATGTAATCGGAAGACCTCTGATGTGAAGGGAGGACCTCTGATGTGAAGGCGGGACCTCTGATGTGATAGGGGGACCTCTGATGTGATGGGAGAACCTCTGATGTAATCAGAAGACCTCTGATGTGAAGGGAGGACCTCTGATAAGAAGGCGGGACCTCTGATGTGATGGAGGGACCTCTGATGTGATCGGAGGACCTCTGATGTGATCGGAAGACCTCTGATGCGAAAGGGGGACCTCTGATGTGATGGAAGAACCTGTGATTTGAATGGGGGGCTTATATTGTCATGGAGCAATTTCTGATGTGATGGGAGAACCTCTGACGTGATGAGGGGGCGTCTGATGTGATCAGAGGACCTCTGATGGGATTGGGACCTCTGATGTAATCGGAAGACCTTTGATGTGATGGGGACCTCTGATGTGATCGGAGAACCTCTGATGTGATGGGGGACCTCTGAACCTCTGATGTAATCGGAAGACCTCTGATGTGATGGGAGAACCTCTGATGTGATGGGGGACCTCTGATGTAATCGGAAGACCTCTGATGTGATGGGAGAACCTCTGATGTGATGGGGGGGACCTCTGATGTAATCGGAAGACCTCTGATGTGATGGGGGGACCTCTAATGTGATTGGAGGACCTCTGATGTGATGGGGGGACCTCTGATGTGATCGGAAGACCTCTGATGTGATGGGAGGACCTCTGATGTGATGGAGACCTCTGATGTGATTGGAGGACCTCTGATGTGATTGGAGGACCTCTGACGTGATGGGGGGACATCTGATGTGATGGAGGGACCTCTGATTTGATGGAGACCTCTGATGTGATCGGAAGACCTCTGATGTGATTGGAGGACCTCTGACGTGATGGGGGGACATCTGATGTGATGGAGGGACCTCTGATGTGATGGGGACCTCTGATGTGATCGGAAGACCTCTGATGTGAAGGGGGGACCTCTGATGTGATGGAAGGACCTGTGATTTGAATGGGGACTGATAATCTAAAGGAGCAATTTCTGATGTGATTGGAGAACCTCTGACGTGATGGGGGGGGGGCGTCTGATGTGATCAGAGGACCTCTGATGGGATGGGGACCTCTGATGTAATCGGAAGACCTCTGATGTAATGGGGACCTCTGATGTGATCGGAGAACCTCTGATGTGATGGGGACCTCTGATGTGATCGGAGAACCTCTGATGTGATCGGAGAACCTCTGATGTGATGGGGACCTCTGATGTGATCGGAGAACCTCTGATGTGATGGGGGAACCTCTGATGTAAACGGAAGACCTCTGATGTGATGGGACAACCTCTGATGTAATGGGGGACCTCTGATGTAAACGGAAGACCTCTGATATGATGGGAGAACCTCTGATGTAATGGGGGACCTCTGATGTAAACAGAAGACCTCTGATATGATGGGAGAACCTCTGATGTGATGGGAGAACCTCTGATGTGATGGGGAACCTCTGATGTGATCGGAGGACCTCTGATGTAAACGGAAGACCTCTGATGTGATGGGAGAACCTCTGATGTGATGGGGGGGGGGGACCTCTAATGTAATCGGGAGACCTCTGATGTGATGGGAGAACCTCTGATGTGATGGGGAACCTCTGATGTGATGGGGAACCTCTGATGTGATGGGGAACCTCTGATGTGATGGGGAACCTCTGATGTGATCGGAGGACCTCTGATGTGATCGGAAGACCTCTGATGTGAAGGGGGGACCTCTGATGTTATGGGGGGACCTCTGATGTGATGGGGGACCTCTGATGTCAAGGGGGGACCTCCGATGTGATCGGAGGACCTCTGATGTGATGGGACCTCTGATGTGATGGGGACCTCTGATGTGATCGGAAGACCTCTGATGTGAAGGGGGGACCTCCGATGTGATGGAAGGACCTGTGATTTGAATGGGGGCTGATAATGTGATGGAGTAGTTTCTGATGTGATGAGGAGTTTCTAAAGAGAAGTTAATTACATCAAAGTGGTTCTGTGCATTGTCCCAGGCTCAGGTTTTCCATTGATAAGTAAAATGTACATGGTAGATTGGGGTGCCTCAAGATTCTGTATACTTTTAAATAGTGCTGCAACTGAAAAAAAGTTTAAGAAACCCTTGTCTAGAGATTGGGTTTAGATCTGCTTTAACCAAAATATAAGATGGGTGGATTTATTGGAACATTCCAGTGTTAGAGTTTTTTTATATGGCAGCAGACATCCTCTATAGTCGGCCGTGTCCTATAAAACCTGCTGGGTGGAAGGAGCTGTGACTCAGATGAAGCCATATATTATTTAATATGTCATGTAATACTCCAAGAAGCTGCCACGTCCGGTCACACAGCCGCCTTTGTATTCCTTCCTATAATGTAACAGATCCACGTAAGCGTTTGTTCTGCTCTGAAGAACGCAAATAAAACCCCTGAGCCGGTGTTCTCGGTGTAATTACTGTGTTTTACAGTTTGTTTTAATGTTCACCCTCTCATGGCTGCGCTGAAGAGCACATGAAATCATACAGGTACTCCCAATGTACAAAACTATAGCACCCAACCAGCAATTGTCTTTTAATGAGCACTGACAGGTAACCTGTGATTGGTTTATGGTGTACCGACTTAAAGTGTTCACTTTCAGTAAGAGTTTCTTCAAAAATAACCCCAATGCAATTCCAAATCCTCTGAATAGTACCTACCAGTGTGCCCCCTTTTTTCAAGGACCTCTGATGTGATGGGGGGCTTCTGATGTAATGAGAGGACCACTGATGTGAAAGGGGGACCTCTGATGTGATGGGGGACCTCTGATGTGATGGGGGACCTCTGATGTGATGGGGGACCTCTGATGTTAAAGGGTGTCTTCTGATGTAATGAGAGGACCACTGATGAGAAAGGGAGGCTTCTGATGTAATGAGAGGACCACTGATGTGAAAGGGGGACCTCTGATGTGATGGGGGATCTCTGATGTGATGGGGGACCTCTGATGTTAAAGGGTGTCTTCTGATGTAATGAGAGGACCACTGATGAGAAAGGGAGGCTTCTGATGTAATGAGAGGACCACTGATGTGAAAGGGGGGCTTCTGATGTGATGGGGGACCTCTGATGTGATGGGGGACCTCTGATGTTAAAGGGTGTCTTCTGATGTAATGAGAGGACCACTGATGAGAAAGGGAGGCTTCTGATGTAATGAGAGGACCACTGATGTGAAAGGGGGGCTTGTGATGTGATGGGGGACCTCTGATGTGAAAGGGGGGCTTCTGATGTAATGAGAGGACCATTGATGTGAAAGGGGGGCTTCTGATGTGATGGGAAGACCATTGATGTGAAGTTGTGACCTGTGATGTGTTCCCAACACTCAGGAAGAGATTCCACCTCCTACAGACCTATGCCACCGCATTTCCTCTGCTGGGCTACTGTAGGCTGGGTTCCGATGCGAAGAGGAGACTGTGTGATTGGGGGGGGGGGGCTCATTTATGGAGAGACTGTGTGATTGGGGGCTCTATGATGAAGGGGCTGTGTAATTGGGGGGCTCTGTAAAGAGGACACTGTGTGATTGGGGGCTCTGTAATGGAGAGACTTTGTGATTTGGGGGCTCTGTGATGAGGTCACTGTGTAATTGGGGGGGGGGGGGCTCTATGATGAAGGGGCTGTGTAATTGGGGGGCTGTGTAATTGGGGGGGCTCTGTAAAGAGGACACTGTGTGATTGCAGGGCTCTGTGATGTAGAGACTGTGTGATTGGGGGGCTCTGTGATGAGGACACTGTGTGATTGGGGGGCTCTGTGATGAGGACACTGTGTGATTGGGGGGCTCTGTGATGAGGACACTGTGTGATTGGGGGGCTCTGTGATGAGGACACTGTGTGATTGGGGGGCTCTGTGATGAGGACACTGTGTGATTGCAGGACTCTGTAATGGAGAGACTGTGTGATTTGGGGGCTCTGTGATGAGGACACTGTGTGATTGGGGGGCTCTGTGATGAGGACACTGTGTGATTGGGGGGCTCTGTGATGAGGACACTGTGTGATTGCAGGACTCTGTAATGGAGAGACAGTGTGATCTGGGGGCTCTGTGATGAGGTCACTGTGTAATTTGGGGGGGGGGGGGCTCTGTGATGGAGAGACTGTGTTTGAGGGGCTCTGTGATGGAGGGACTGTGTGATTGGGGGGCTCTGTGATAAGGACACTGTGTGATTGCAGGACTCTGTGATGGAGAGACGGTGTGATCTGGGGGCTCTGTGATGAGGTCACTGTGTAATTTGGGGGGGGGGCTCTGTGATGGAGAGACTGTGTTTGAGGGGCTCTGTGATGGAGGGACTGTGTGATTGGGGGGCTCTGGGATGAGGTACTGTGTGACTGGGAGGCTATGCGATGAGGGTACTGTGTTATTGGGAGGCTCTGTAATGGATGTGGGAGAGCTGTGTGAATGGGGGGACTCAGTGATAATTGGGGTCTCGTGTATAAGAAACCTCTGATTTATAGGGGTGGTCCTGATGTGGTAGGAGGCTCTCATGTATAGGGGGCTCCTGACGTGATGGAGGACCTCTGATGTGATGTGGGAGGACCTCATCTGCCATTTGGCAGGAGTAAAGCTCCAGGAACATGTGCCCGTGGTGGGCGGGTTTTCTTTTTCGGTGGGCATGGTTATTAACATGAATCTACATCGCTTGATGAAGTTATTGATAATAGGTATACATCATAGGACTTTGTTTTTCTTTTTAGGGAAGAGATTCCACCTCCTACAGACCTATGCCACCGCATTTCCTCTGCTGGGCTACTGTAGGCTGGGTTCCAATGTGAAGAGGAGACTGTGTGATTAGGGGGCTCTTTTATGGAGAGACTGTGTGATTGGGGGCTCTATGATGAAGGGGCTGTGTAATTGGGGGGCTCTGTAAAGAGGACACTGTGTGATTGAAGGGCTCTGTGATGTAGAGACTGTGTGATTGGGGGGCTCTGTGATAAGGACACTGTGTGATTGGGGGGCTCTGTAATGGAGAGACTGTGTGATTTGGGGGCTCTGTGATGAGGTCACTGTGTAATTGGGGGGGGGCTCTGTGATGGAGAGACTGTGTTTGAGGGGCTCTGTGATGAAGGGACTGTGTATTGGGGGCTCTGTGATGAGGTACTGTGTGATTGGGAGGCTCTGTGATGAGGGTACTGTGTTATTGGGAGGCTCTGTGATGGATGTGGAAGAGCTGTGTGAATGGGGGGACTCTGTGATAATTGGGGTCTCGTGTATAAGAAACCTCTGATTTATAGGGGTGGTCCTGATGTGATAGGAGGCTCTCATGTATAGGGGGCCCCTGACGTGATGGAGGACCTCTAATGTGATGTGGGAGGACCTCATCTGTCATTTGGCAGGAATAAAGCTCCAGGAACATGTGCCTGTGGTTGGCGGGTTTCCTTTTTTGGTGGGCATGGTTATTGACTTGGATCTATATCGCTTGGTGAAGTTGTTGACAATGGATATACATCATAGGACATTTTTTTTCTTTTTAGGGAAACCCAACCCTTTTGTGCCAGGTTCCCCATGAAGGGTCTAGTTTAGAATCAGAGGGGGAACCCCACACCATTTTTTTTCCCATGCGTGGTCCCCCATTACCATCTTTACCAGACCCTCATCCTGGCTAAGGGTCTGATATAGATAAAGGAAATCCCCAGCCATTTGTTTACAGAGTGAGGAGGCCGAGGCCCGGGAGCTGTCATTTCACTGGCAATTTAGACACTTTTTTCATTGTAAGTTTCAGTGTTGATGTAATAGGTTGTACACATTGTACAGATGACAGACAGGGTCAGGGCACCCCCCCCCCCCCTCCCCCAGGCATGTTATTTAATGCCATTTTGCATTTTCAATGTTTCACTTAAAGCATTACTAAAATCTGTGCTCCTTGCCAGACAGAATTTAGGATTTTTTTTTTATTGCTCTAGTACATGTTCCCCGGGGCACTGCCCAGCCACCCCTGTCGTTTGTTTGACAATCCCTAACCTATTAGCCTAGAAATTTGCCATTACTATATTTTTTAACATTCATCCCCTGTTGACTTCAATGGAGTTTGGATTTGATCCCTGAACTTTAGTCGTGTTTGCTGAACCTGCCCTGTCCTTAATGCCCAGCTCAATAAGGGCCGAACTGTGACCACAAGGATGGAAGGACGCAATTGTCTACAATGCCTTTGTACATTGTATCATTTTTAATACTCTTCACTAGAAACAGCTGAACTAATTTTGAGGTGAGTATTTATTTTATTGAGGAGTGATGGTCAGGTTGTCCTCAACTTTTGACCATATAGTAGGTGTGATGGTCAGGGCATCCTCAACTTTTGGCTATATAGTAGGTGTTATAGTCAGGGTGTCCTCAACTTTTGGCCATATAGGAAATGTGATGGTCAGGGTGTCCTAAACTTTTGACCATATAGTAGGTGTGATGGTCAGGGCGTCCTCAACTTTTGGCCATATTGTAGGTGTAATGGTCAGGGTGTGCTCAGCTTTTGGCCATATAGTAGGTGTAATGGTCCGGGTGTCCTCAGCTTTTGGCCCTATAGTAGGTGTAATGGTCAGGGTGTGCTCAGCTTTTGGCCATATAGTAGGTGTGATGGTCAGGATGTCCTCAGCTTTTGGCCATATAGTAGGTGTAATGGTCAGGGTGTCTTCAGCTTTTGGCCATATAGTAGGTGTAATGGTCAGGGTGTGCTCAGCTTTTGGCCATATAGTAGGTGTAATGGTCAGGGTGTGCTCAACTTTTGGCCATATAGTAGGTGTGATGGTCAGGATGTCCTCAGCTTTTGGCCATATATTATCCACTTCCCGCAAACCCACGTACCTGTACATTGGCTTGAAGAAATGGTCGTACCGGGGTGATGCCTGCAGCTAGAGGCATCACCTCGTTACCGCTTTTTTATAAGAGGCATCATCTCGTTACTGTTTTTTTATAGCTGGCACTTGGCTTTCTGGAGATAACAACCGATGCAGCTCAGCAGCTGCTCCGCCATTATTGCAGTGAGCGGGAGGAGACGTCTCCCCCTCCCGCCGCCTTCCGCCACTCTGCCCGGGTCTCCAGTCCCACCGGGAGACCCGAGCAACCAGCTGGCATGTCCGCTGGCTGGTTACAGTCAAGAACGAAGCCAGATTTGGCTTCAATCGGGACTCAGATCATGTGACCTGGAAGCAGCGTCACAACGTCACTACAGGTTTACTCGGCTGCTAATGGCGCCGATTGAAAAAAACTGTCAGTATTCAAAAATGCTGTTTGTGGCGTTTTTAATACTTTGAAGTGCAGTGGAGGGGTTTGGGCTCTTTTTGACCCCAGATCCCTCCATAAAGAGTACCTGTTGCTGCCTAATGCTATCACAAGGGATGTTTACATTCCTTGTGACAGCAATAAAAGTGATCAGATTTATTTATTTAAAAAAAAAAAAAACAGTGTTAAAAGTAAAATAAAATAAATAGGAAAAAAAATGTTTTAAGCGCCCTGTCCCCATGAGCTCGCGCACCAAAGAAAACGAATACGTACGTCGCGCTTGCAAATGTAAACGGTGTTCGCACCACACATGTGAGGTATCGCCGCGGCCACCAGAGTGAGAGCAATAATTTTAGCAAAAGAGCTCCTCTTTAATTCTAAACTGGCAACCGTTAAACATTTTTAAAGCGTCGCCTATGGAGACTTTTAAGTACCGTAGTTTGTCTCCATTCCATTAATGTGCGCAATTTTAAACCAAAACATGTTAGGTATCTATTTTCTCGGCGTGACATCATCTTTCACAATATACAAAAAAATGAGGCTAACTTTACTGTTTCGTCTTTTAGATTCAGTGAATTGTGTTTGAAACACCACTGCGCAAATAAAGCTTGACAAAAAATATTGCAACGACCGCCATTTTATTCTTCAGAGTCTTTGCTAAAAAATGTATATAATGTTTGGGGGGGTTATAAGTAATTTTCTATCGAAAGATACTGATTTTAACTTGTAAACAACATGTGTCCGAAAACGGCTTGGTCCTAATATGGTTGTGATGGTCAGGGTGTCCTCAACTTTTGGCTATATAGTAGGTGAAATGGTCAGGGTGTCCTCAATTTTTGGCCATATAGTAGGTGTAATAATAAGGGTGACCTCAACTTTTGGCCATATAGTAAGTGTGATGGTCAGGGTGTCTTTGACTTTTGTCCATATAGTAGGTGTAATGGTCAGGGTGTCCTCGACTTTTGGCCATATAGGAAGTGTGATGGTCAGGATGTCCTAAACTTTTCACCATATAGTAGATGTGATGGTCAGGGTGTCCTCAACTTTTGGCCATATAGTAGGTGTAATGGTCAGGGTGTGCTCAGCTTTTGGCCATATAGCAAGTGTAATGGTCGGGGTGTCCTAAACTTTTGACCATATAGTAGGTGTGATGGTCAGGGCGTCCTCAACTTTTGGCCATATAGTAGGTGTAATGGTCAGGGTGTTCTCAGCTTTTGGCCATATAGTAGGTGTAATGGTCAGGGTGTCCTCAGCTTTTGGCCATATAGTAGGTGTAATGGTCAGGGTGTCTTTGACTTTTGTCCATATAGTAGGTGTAATGGTCAGGGTGTCCTCGACTTTTGGCCATATAGTAGGCGTAATGGTCAGGGTGTCCTAGACTTTTTGGCCATATAGGAAGTGTGATGGTCAGGGTGTCCTAAACTTTTGACCATATAGTAGGTGTGATGGTCAAGGCGTCCTCAACTTTTGGCTATATTGTAGGTGTAATGGTAAGGGTGTGTTCAGCTTTTGGCCATATAGTAGGTGTAATGGTCAGGGTGTCCGCAGCTTTTGGCCACATAGTAGGTGTAATGGTCAGGGTGTCTTTGACTTTTGTCCATATAGTAGGTGTAATGGTCAGGGTGTCCTCGACTTTTGGCCATATAGTAGGCGTAATGGTCAGGGTGTCCTAGACTTTTTGGCCATATAGGAAGTGTGATGGTCAGGGTGTCCTAAACTTTTGACCATATAGTAGGTGTGATGGTCAAGGCGTCCTCAACTTTTGGCTATATTGTAGGTGTAATGGTAAGGGTGTGTTCAGCTTTTGGCCATATAGTAGGTGTAATGGTCAGGGTGTCCGCAGCTTTTGGCCACATAGTAGGTGTAATGGTCAGGGTGTCCTCAGCTTTTGGCCACATAGTAGGTGTAATGGTCAGGGTGTCCTCAGCTTTTGGCCATATAGTAGGTGTCATGGTCAGGGTGTCCTCAGCTTTTGGCCACATAGTAGGTGTAATGGTCAGGATGTCCTCAGCTTTTGGCCACATAGTAGGTGTAATGGTCAGGATGTCCTCAGCTTTTGGCCATATAGTAGGTGTAATGGTCAGGGTGTCCTCAGCTTTTGGCCTTATAGTAGGTGCAATGGTCAGTGTGTTCTCAGGTTTTAGCCATATAGTAGGTGTATTGGTCAGGGTGTCCTCAGCTTTTGGCCATATAGTAGGTGTATTGGTCAGGATGTCCTCAGCTTTTGGCCTTATAGTAGGTGCAATGGTCAGGGTGTTCTCAGGTTTTAGCCATATAGTAGGTGTATTGGTCAGGGTGTCCTCAGCTTTTGGCCATATAGTAGGTGTATTGGTCAGGATGTCCTCAGCTTTTGGCCTTATAGTAGGTGCAATGGTCAGGGTGTTCTCAGGTTTTAGCCATATAGTAGGTGTAATGGTCAGGGTGTCCTCAGCTTTTGGCCATATAGTAGGTGCAATGGTCAGGGTGTTCTCAGCTTTTCGCCATATAGTAGGTGTAATGGTCAGGGTGTCCTCAGCTTTTCGCCATATAGTAGGTGTAATGGTCAGGGTGTCCTCAGCTTTTGGCCATATAGTAGGTGTAATGGTCAGGGCGTCCTCAGCTTTTCGCCATATAGTAGGTGTAATGGTCAGGGTGTCCTCAGCTTTTGGCCATATAGTAGGGGTAATGGCCAGGGTGTTCTCAGATTTTGGCCATATAGTAGGTGTAATGGTCAGGGTGTCCTCAGCTTTTGGCCATATAGTAGGTGTGATGGTCAGGGTGTCCTCAGCTTTTGGCCATATAGTAGGTGTGATGGTCAGGGTGTCCTCAGCTTTTGGCCATATACTGTATCTTGCATATGGCATCTCAGCAGCTATACATGGAGCCTGAAGTAAAAAGTGTAAAGGTTTCAGGAAAGTATTTGGCCTCCTCCATTATCTCTGGAATGTGTCACCCCAGGGAGGCCTGCCTGGACATTTGTACTGTGTGAATTTTAGTTCTCTCCGGCCAATTGTGTAGACATCTGTCATCTCCCAGTTCCCTGATCCTTGACACTCTGCAGAGGAAGAGGATGGAGGACGACATACAGGACCAGCTCCTGGCAGATGAAGCCCATACCTTTCATGTACGTGGCCTTTATTGGTGGAAATCTAGACACATATACATGAATTGTAATCTTTGTCTATCTCTTGCCACAGGTCTCAAGCTCCACCTACAAACAGCGCAGCGAAGAGTTTCAGAAATTGTTTAAAGATTTGCCGGAGAGCGAGAAGCTGATTGTTGGTGAGTTGACGCTGTTTGCGGTCACCGGGGAGGAGGGATTTATTGTTGGGGGGGGGGGGGGGTCAGTGAGACCAATTGACCAAAGAAGTTACAAAATCTTCACCCAAATAATGGTGTGAACATTTACATCAATTTTCCATTCATGTGAATACCCAATCATGTGCGATTCTCACTTTTTTCAGCGACGATTATCAACGTTTGTAGTAAATCTGCCCTACTGTCTATAGAGAATATTTTGACTGTGGGTCCTTGTCACACTGCCGATTTTCTAGCAGTGATACACTATATTACCAAAAGTATTGGGATGCCTGCCTTTACAAGCACACAGGAACTTTAGCCACTTAAGCCCCGGAAGATTTTACCCCCATTCCGACCAGGGTTTTTTTTGCGATTCGGCACTGCGTGATTTAACGGACAATTGTGCGGTCTTGCGACGATGTACCTAAACGAATTTGACGTCCCTTTTTTCCCCACAAACAGAGCTTTCTTTTGGTGGTATTTGATCACCTGTGCGATTTTTACTTTTTGCGCTATAAACAAAAAAAGAGCGACAATTTAGCAAAAATAACAATATTTTTCACATTTTTTTATATGAAATTCCCCAAAAAAAAAATGTAAAAATCATAATTGTTTAACATTTTAGGTCAATTTGTTTTATGCTACATATGTTTGGTAAAAAAAATCGCAAAAAGCGTATTTTGATTGGTTTGCGCAAAAGTTATTGCGTTTACTAACTAAGGGAAAGATTTTTGTCATTTTTGGCGGGTTTTTTTTAACGCGTAATGGCGGCAATCTGCGATTTTTTTTCGGTACTGCGACATTGCGGCGGACAGATCGGACCCTTGACTGACATTTTTGACACTTTTGGGGGTACCAGTGACATTACTACAGTAATCAGTGCTATACATATGCACTGTTACTGCAAAATGACACTGTCAGGGAAGGGGTTAACTTTATTGGGGAAGGAGGGGTTAAGTGTGTCCCTAGGGGCGTGATTCTAACTGTGATTGGCTGTGGCTACTGGTGTAGGAACAGTGATCAACGGTCCTACATAGTAGAACCGTATGATCACTATTCCTACACAAGGGAGAATGACACGCGGCTTGATTACACTAGCCGCCTGCCTTTCTCCCTCTGCACCGGAAAATCGCGAGTGACCGGCGGACATCGGGTCCGCCGGTCACACGCACGGACTTCCCAGGGAACGAACCGGGGCGGGCGCACGCCTCCGTGGGCACGCGCTCACCCGCTATTGGCTCACAAGCAAGTGACAGGCGAGTGACGTACCCATACGTCACTTTGCCTGGCCGGGGCTGACCGCCGCAGTATATGTACTTGCGGCGGTTGGCAACCGGTTAATGGCATCCCAATCTTAGTCCGTAGGGTTCAATGTTGAGTTAGCCCACCCTTTGAAGCTATAACAGCTTCAACTCTTCTGTGAAGGCTGTCCACAAGGTTTAGGAGTGTGTCTATGGGAATGTTTGACCATTCTTCCAGAAGCACATCTGCACCTCGGATTGAGGTCAGGACTCTGTGCAGGCCAGTCAACTTCCTCCACCCCAAACTCGCTCATCCATGTCTTTATGGACCTTGCTTTGCACACTGGTCCAAATCATTTGGTGGAGGGGGATTATGGTGTGGGGTTGTTTTTTAGGGCTTGGCCTCTTAGTTCCAGTGAAGGGAACTCTTAAGGCGTCAGCATACCAAGACATTTTGGACAATTTCATGCTCCCAACTTTGTGGGAACAGTTTGGGGATGGCTCTTTCCTGTTCTGTTCCAATATCACCAGTACAGAAAGCAAGGTCCATAAAGACATGGATGAGCAAGTTTGAGGTGGAAGAACTTGACTGGCCTGCTCCCAACTTTGTGGGAGTAGTTTGGGGATGGCCCTTTCTGCTCCACCATGACTGCGCACCAGAGTCTCAAAGCAAGGTCCATAAAACGAGTTTGGGGTGGAAGAACTTGATTAGCCTGCACAGAGTCCTGACCTCAACCCGATA
This sequence comes from Pelophylax lessonae, assembly GCF_965119305.1. Classification (NCBI taxonomy): domain Eukaryota; kingdom Metazoa; phylum Chordata; class Amphibia; order Anura; family Ranidae; genus Pelophylax; species Pelophylax lessonae. The sequence continues at coordinate 22,387,153 of NC_138769.1, forward strand.
GAACACCTTTGGGATGAATTAGAGCGGAGACTGCAAGCCAGGTCTTTTCATCCAACATCAGTGCCTGACCTCACAAATGCACTTCTGGAAGATTGATCAAACATTCCCATAGACACACTCCTAAACCTTGTGGACAGCCTTCCCAGAAGAGTTGAAGCTGTTATAGCTGCAAAGGGTGGTCCAACTCCATATTGAACCCTACAGACTAAGACTGGGATGCCATTAAAGTTCATGTGTGTGTAAAGGCAGGCGTCCCAATACTTTTGGTAATATAGTGTATGTATTAGCTACAGATTTGCTCTTTTAGCATTTTGTTGAAAAATTTAATTTCAGTTAACAAAAGGTCCATTTTACCAAAATGGTGGTCTTCTGCACACAGACTCCCTGTTGCATACATTTGAATAAAATGGGTGAAAGATGGCATCAGCTCCTGTTTTTCACCTCCCCAGACGTGTTTCGCCCTTTTTCGGGGCTTCATCGTTGACAAAAATTTTCCGAATTTTTCATTTGACAGAAGTTGATATAATGATTGACTTCTGTCTAGCAGGGATGGGAACACACTTACACTGATTGACATTTGGCTGGTCCAGCATGGCCACCTATAGGCTCTTAACCCTGGAAAGGACAGACTGAGCTGTGGGATAAGTACATAGAGGAGACCTTCCAGTGGTTACACCCTGACCCTGCCCAGATTTAGGTGAGATGACACAGAGGGGTGGATTTACTAAAGGCAATTAGACATTGCACTTTGCAAAGTGCAATTACCCTCTGCAAGTGCAATGGCTCCAGAGCTTAGTAAATGAGGTAAGACTTCACTTCTTCACTTTGCAAAGAGTATCCAATCACGTGAAAGGAAAATTAAAAAAAAACAGCATTTTTGCTTGCACATGATTGGGTGATGGAAGTCAGACTCAGCAGAGCTTCTGCTCATTTACTAAAGTCAGGAGCAACTGCGTTTGTAGAGTGCCACTTGCCTTTTGCAAAGTGCAGAGTCTATTTGTCTTTAGTAAATCAATCCCAGAGATCGGTCTATAGAGGTGGCCACACATGTATTGATATTATCCTAAAATACTGTTCATTCAATGCAACTAAAATGGTCAAACTCCATTTGGTCGATTTAGTAAGTTCTTGACGGACATCAACTCTGCTAAGATGATTGGCCTTGTTGGAATTTCGATGATCCTGTCTGATCAATCCAACAATTACCTGCATGTGTCAGGAGAACCGTTCCAAAGTTAGATTGGGTCAATTATAATTTTTAAATGATCCTTTACATTTATCAATAAAAGATCGTATTGTCGGATATTTTCAATCAATCGCAAAGTGCAGGATAATACCCCGTGTTTTGCATTGTTCAATATTTTATTTTATTTTTTATTTTATTTTATTTATTATTTTATTTTATTTATTATTTTATTTTACTTTATTTTATTTTATTTTATTTTATTTATTATTTTATTTTATTTTATTTTTTTATTATTTTATTTTATTTTTATTTTATTTTATTTATGTTATTTTATTATTTTTGTATTATTTTATTTAAATGTATTTTATTTTATGATGAATGGGATGTTTGTGATTACTCTGAATCAACCTAAATCTCAGTATGACCACCTATATGGTGACAGACAGACCTGGAATTCTGTGTATGTACTTACCCTGTCCCAGGGTCGGGGGTCGTATTTCAGAGGTCAGATTAAGGGTCACATACAATCTGAGTGTCAGCTCATATTTCTCAGCTGTCCTGTCCCTGCAGAAAACCCTGATATGACCTATATAGGAGTTTAAACATGAACATTTAAAGGGCCAGTGCACCCAATTTTTTTTTTATTGTTTAATACAGGGGGTCTTCAAACTATGGCCCTCCATTTGTTCAGGAACTACAATTCCCATCATGCCTAGTCACTTCTGTGAATGTCAGAGTTTTACAAAGCCTCATGGGATGTGTAGTTTGAGGATCCCTGGTTTAGTATATACTGAAGAGTTCATCTATTCATCGTTTATGTTTCTTAGTATCTCTAGTACAGCAGTCTCCAAACTGTGGCCCAGGGGCCAGATGCGGCTCTTTGCTTGCCTTTATCCAGCCCTTGAGGCATTATTCCTGCTAATGACACCAACAATGGGGCATTATTCCTCCCACTGACACCAACAATGTGGCACTATTCCTTCCACTGACACCAACAATGGGGCATAATTCCTCCCACTGACACCAACAATGTGGCACTATGCCTTCAACTGACACCAACAACGGGGCACTATTCCTTCCACTAATACCAACAATGTGGCACTATGCCTTCAACTGACATCAATGATGGGGCTCTATTCCTTTCACTGACACCAAGAATGTGGTACTATTCCTTCAACTGACAAAAACGATGAGGCATAATTCCTTCTACTGATACCAATAATGTGGCACTATGCCTTCAACTGACATCAACGATGTGGCATAATTCCTTGCACTGACACCAACAATGGGGCACTATTCCTTCCACTGACACCAACAATGTGGCACTATTCCTTCAACTGACATCAATGATGGGGCACTATTCCTTCCACTGACACCAATAATGTGGCACTATTCCTCCCACTGACATCAATGATGGGGCACTATTCCTCCCACTGACACCAACAATGTGGCACTATTCCTTCAACTGACACGAACAATGGGGCACTATGCCTTCCACTGACATTACCAATGGGGCATAATTCCTTGCACTGACACCAACAATGAGGCATAATTCCTTGCACTGACACCAACAATGTGGCACTATTCCTTCCACTGACACCAACAATGAGGCACTATGCCTTCAACTGACATCAACGATGGGGCACTATGCCTTCCACTGACACCAACAATGTGGCACTATTCCTTCCACTGACACGAACAATGAGGCGCTATTCCTTCCACTGACACCAACAATATGGCACTATGCCTTCAACTGACATCAACGATGGGGCATAATTCCTTTCACTGACACCAACAATGTGGCACTATTACTCCTACTGACACCAACTATTTCTCCCCCAATACCAAAGATCGGGCATTGTCTACTCACACTGGCCACAATCTGGCTCCCCTAAAGTCTGAAGGACAGTAAACTGGCCCTTTGTTTGTTTTGCCATTAAAGTTCTTGTGCGTGTAAAGGCAGGCGTCCCAATACTTTTGGTAATATAGTGTATATTGAAAGTTTCCATGGGGTGCACTTACTTTTTCACATGATTGTGTATCCGAGTCATGCATGGTATTTCTGGTAGTCGTGTTTGCACTTTATAACTGGTCTGTCTCTGCCCTCAGATTACGCCTGTGCCCTACAGAAGGACATCCTACTGCAAGGCCGCCTTTACCTGTCCGAGAGCTGGATCTGCTTCCACAGCAACATCTTCCGCTGGGAGACTACGGTGAGAGGCCGCTGTCCATGGCTAGCCCGCCTTCCGCTATGTGTGATCTGTGCCATGGCATCCCCCAGAAGGCACATGTAGTAGGCTCATTTCTAACAAGCCCATTTCATTTGTTGCACTACTACTCTCATCTTCCTGGCGATCAAAGGGTTAAATGTGAGCCTAGGCAGTGTGTACTGTATGCAGGGGCTGACTGGTAACTTTCGGCCCAGGGGGCAAGTACAATCCAGAGGTCCATGGTGCAGCGACTTGGCCCCCCTCTTCCCGGCCTCTCTCTAACCCCCCATTCAAGGCTGAAGCTCCCACCGGCCGAATCTGGGTTCCCGACCTGGCCAGCAGGGGCGGTTGGGGGAGCTGAGACAGCTCAGTTGGGGCTGGCCGGGGGGGGAGAGTCTCCAGTGGGTCATGGAACCGGCCTCTGCTCAGACACAGTTTACACCATCCATGCTGGGGGGGGGGGGGGGGTTGTGCTCTGTCCTTGTCTTCATCCTGCACTCAGTAGGTCAGCAGTGAGGACTTCTTACTTCTCTACAGCAGGCATCATTTAGGCACGTCTGTGGCAGAAGCGGTGCAGCCTTTTTACAGGGCATCAGAGCGGCCCAGGGGGCAATTGCCCCCTTGCTCCCTGGCCCAGCCCCCCCCCCCCCCACTGTATGTTTTTCTTTTACTAAGCAATGTCTTTTGCAGGGAAAGAAAATCCATTACATCCCTGCTAACAGAACAGAGCTCTGCATTGTTTACATTGGCAGAGTTCTGTGTCTCTCCTGGCCGATCAGCGGCAAACATCCATTGGCCGACACCTGCTGATCAGCTTGCGCTTGTGCGCGCCCTCTACTGGGAAGTGCCAGATCACGTACCTGCATTGTTTACATTGGCAGAGTTCTGTTCTGTGTCTCTCCTCGCCGATCAGCGGGTGCCGGCAGACATCCGTTGGCTGACACTTGCTGATCAGCTTAGACTTGTGCGTGCCCTCTACCGGGAAGTGCCGGATCACGTACCTGCATTGTTTACATAAGCAGAGTTCTGTGTCTCTCCTCGCCGATCAGCGAGTGCCGGCAGACATCCATTGGCCGACACCTGCTGATCAGCTTGTGCTTGTGCGCGCCCCCTACCGGGAAGTGCCGGATCACGTACCTGCATTGTTTACATAGGCAGAGTTCTGTGTCTCTCCTCACCGATCAGCGGGTGCCAACAGACATCCATTGGCCGACACCTGCTGATCAGCTTGTGCTTGTGCGCGCCCTCTACCGGGAAGTGCCGGATCACGTACCTGCATTGTTTACATAAGCAGAGTTCTGTGTCTCTCCTCGCCGATCAGCGAGTGCCGGCAGACATCCATTGGCCGACACCTGCTGATCAGCTTGTGCTTGTGCGCGCCCCCTACCGGGAAGTGCCGGATCACGTACCTGCATTGTTTACATAGGCAGAGTTCTGTGTCTTTCCTCGCCGATCAGCGGGTGCCGGCAGACATCCATTGGCCGACACCTGCTGATCAGCTTGCGCTTGTGCGCGCCCTCTACTGGGAAGTGTCAGATCACGTACCTGCATTGTTTACATTGGCAGAGTTCTGTTCTGTGTCTCTCCTCGCCGATCAGCGGGTGCCGGCAGACATCCGTTGGCTGACACCTGCTGATCAGCTTAGACTTGTGCGTGCCCTCTACCGGGAAGTGCCGGATCACGTACCTGCATTGTTTACATAAGCAGAGTTCTGTGTCTCTCCTCGCCGATCAGCGAGTGCCGGCAGACATCCATTGGCCGACACCTGCTGATCAGCTTGTGCTTGTGCGCGCCCCCTACCGGGAAGTGCCGGATCACGTACCTGCATTGTTTACATAGGCAGAGTTCTGTGTCTCTCCTCACCGATCAGCGGGTGCCAACAGACATCCATTGGCCGACACCTGCTGATCAGCTTGTGCGCGCCCCCTACCGGGAAGTGCTGGATCACGTACCTGCATTGTTTACATAGGCAGAGTTCTGTGTCTTTCCTCGCCGATCAGCGGGTGCCAACAGACATCCATTGGCCGACACCTGCTGATCAGCTTGTGCTTGTGCGCACCCTCTACCGGGAAGTGCCAGATCAGGTACCTAGTACATGATCCGGCGCAGGAGAGCCGCTCTGCTGCCATGTAACTACATTTTGCAGTCAGGAGGCGGTAATTAAGCCAGTCCATACTTCCTTCATTTCAGGGAAACAAAATCCAGCACATCCCCGCTGACAGGACGGAGCTCTGTATTGTTTACATAGGCAGAGCTCTGTCCTGTCTGTCTCCTCGCCCAGTTGTCATCTAATGGCCGGCAGATGCTCATCAGCTTGTGACCCCTACCCGGAAGTGCCAGATCATGTGCTAGGTACGTGATCTGGCACAGGAGAGCCGCTCTGCCGCTGTATAACGGCGTTATGCGATCGGCAAGTGGTTAAAAACAGCATATTATATACTCACAAAAAATAGTGGCTAGCTCTTCCGCCTGGCAGCACTGGGGTCACCGGTTCGAATCCCAACCATGTTGCTACCTGCCTGTAGTTTCCATGTTCTCCCTGTGCCTGCTTGGGTTTCCTCCGGGTCCTCCAGTTTCCTCCCACCTTCCAAAGACATGCTGTGAGGTTAATTGGCTCCTGTCTAAATTAAGCTATATTAATTATTTAATCTAAATTTAATTGAATTAATTATTTAATCAAAATAAATCTAAATTAAGTTAATTGGCCCTAGTATGTGTATGTATGAATGTGAGTTAGGAACCTTGGATTGTAAGTTTCCTAAGAGCAAAGACTGATGTGAATGTACTTTATACACTAAATTGTCAAAAGTATAGGGACGCCTGCCTTTACTCGCTCATGAACTTTAATGGCATCCCAGTCTTAGTCCGTAGGGTTCAATATTGAGTTGGCCCACCCTTTGCAGCTATAAAAGCTTCAACTCTTCTGGGAAGGCTGTCCACAAGGTTTTGTAGTGTCTATGGGATAGTTTGACCATTCTTCCAGAAGCTCATTTGTGAGGTCAGGCACTGATGTTGGAGAGAAGGCCTGGCCCGCAGTCTGCGCTCTAATTCATCCCAAAGGTGTTCTGTCGGGTTGAGGTCAGGACTCTGTGCAGGCCAGCCAAGTTCCTCCACCCCAAACTCACTCATCCATGTCTTTATGGGCCTTGCTTTGTGCGCTGGTCCAAATCATTTGGTGGAGGGGGGGATTATGGTGTGGGGTTGTTTTTCAGGGGTTGGGCTTGGCCCCTTAGTTCCAGTGAAGGGAACTCTTAAGCATACCGAGACATTTTGGACAATTTCATGCTCCCAACTTTGTAGGAACAGTTTGGGGATGGCTCCTTCTGGTTCCAACATGACTGCGCACCAGTGTACAAAGCAAGGTCCATAGTATCAGTGGGAGGAATAGTGCCCATCGTTGGTGTCAGTGGGAGGAATAGTGCCCCATTGCTGGTGTCAGGGGGAGGAATAGTGCCCATTGTTGGTGTCAGTAAGAGGAATAGTGCCCATTGTTGGTGTCAGTAAGAGGAATAGTGCCCATTGTTGGTGTAAGTGGGAGGAATAGTGCCCCACTGTTAGTGTCAGTGAAAGGAATAGTGCCCCATTGTTGGTGCCATTGTTGGTGTCAGTGGAAGGAATAGTGCCCCATTGTTGGTGTCAGTGGGAGGAATAGTGCCCCATTGTTGGTGTCAGTGGGAGGAATAGTACCACATTGTTGGTGTCAGTGGGAGGAATAGTGCCCCACTGTTAGCGTCAGTGGAAGGAATAGTGCCCCATTGCCAGGGGGAGGAATAGTGCCAATCATTGCTATCAGTTGGAGGAATAGTGCCCCATTGTTAGTGTTAGCGAAAGGACTACTGCCCCATTGCTGGTGTCAGTGGAAGGGATATTGTCCAACTGTTGGTTTCATTGGCAGGAATTTGCCCCATTGTAACTGTCAGTAGAAGGAATAGTGCCCCAAGGGTGAGATAATGGCAAGCAAAGGGCCACATCTTGCCCTTGGGCGGCAGTTCGGAGACCACTGCTCTAGGGTATAATACCTGGTGACAGCAGCTGCTTAGGAATTGCTCTTTTATTTCATAGCACAGAAGCAGGTTTTATTCCACTTCCGCTTGTAGAATGGAGGAAGTTTTGACAGACCCACCCCTGCCTAACGCCCAACTCCAACCCTCTGACACCTTAGTCTGGGAGGTTCTCTGGGTATGACGTCCTTCCTATATAGCCAACTGCTGGCAGCATTAAGCTTCATTTACTGTACATGGGCTCATTCGCTCATGCAGCATAAAGTAGGGTGACTAGACGTCCCCGGCTTCCGGGGACAGTCCCTGGACTGAGGACATTATTCCCTGGACCAAGTCTGTCCCTGGTTTTGTCCCCGGATTAAGAGCCAGATTAATGTAGACAGGGCATCCGATGCTGGCTGAGAAACAGCCTGGTGGCTCAGATGCAGACGCCCCCTGCTGGACGATCTCACTGCTGCTCCTGCTGCTGTTCAGTGAAGGAGAGGCAGAGCCAAAAATTGACTGTGTGGAGGGCTGAGACCGGAAGGTGAGCAGATGAAGGGGTGTCTGGTTGTACATAGGTGAGGGCAGTGGGGGCGGGGTCAGAGCTGATGCAGCTGCATGGGAGAAGGAGAGTTTAGCTGTTGTGGGGGAAGGGCTAAGAGGTGGCTGCAGAGATAATCTGTGGGAGAAGGGGCAGAGGTGAGCTATGGATACGAGGGCAGATGTGTCCTCTGTGCATAGCAAACCTCTGAACCCTGCACTCTATGCCTAACACCCTCCTGTATGTATGTAGTCCTGTACCCAGCGCTCTGTGTATTATGCAGTCCTGTGCCCAACGCTCTGTGCATTATGCAGTCCTGTGCCCAGCGCTCTGTGTATTATGTAGTCCTGTGCCCAGCGCTTTGTGTATTATGTAGTCCTGTACCCAACGCTCTGTGCATTATGCAGTCCTGTGCCCAACGCTCTGTGCATTATGCAGTCCTGTGCCCAGCGCTCTGTGTATTATGTAGTCCTGTGCCCAGCGCTTTGTGTATTATGCAGTCCTGTGCCCAGCGCTCTGTGTATTATGCAGTCCTGTGCCCAGCACTCTGTGTATTATATAGTCCTGTACCCAGCGCTCTGTGTTTATGCAGTCCTGTACCCAACGCTCTGTGCATTATGCAGTCCTGTGCCCAGCGCTCTGTGTATTATGTAGTCCTGTGCCCAGCGCTTTGTGTATTATGTAGTCCTGTACCCAACGCTCTGTGCATTATGCAGTCCTGTGCCCAGCGCTTTGTGTATTATGCAGTCCTGTGCCCAGTGCTCTGTGTATTATGCAGTCCTGTGCCCAGCGCTCTGTGTATTATGCAGTCCTGTACCCAGCGCTCTGTGTATTATGCAGTCATGTGCCCAGCGCTCTGTGTATTATGCAGTCATGTGCCCAGCGCTCTGTGTATTATGCAGTCCTGTACTCAGCGCTCTGTGTATTGTGCAGTCCTGTGCCCAGCGCTCTGTGTATTGTGCAGTCCTGTACCCAGCGCTCTGTGTATTATGCAGTCCTGTGCCCAGCGCTCTGTGTATTATGCAGTCCTGTACTCAGCGCTCTGTGTATTGTGCAGTCCTGTGCCCAGTGCTCTGTGTATTGTGCAGTCCTGTACCCAGCGCTCTGTGTATTATGCAGTCCTGTGCCCAGCGCTCTGTGTATTATGTAGTCCTGTACCCAGTGCTATGTGTTTATGCAGTCCTGTACCCAGCGCTCTGTGTATTATACAGTCCTGTGCCCAGCGCTTTGTGTATTATGTAGTCCTGTGCCCAGTGCTCTGTGTATTATGCAGTCCTGTACTCAGTTCTCTGTGTATTATGCAGTCCTGTGCCCAGCGCTCTGTGTAATATGCAGTCCTGTACCCAGCGCTCTGTGTAGTATGCAGTCCTGTGCCCAGCGCTCTGTGTATTATGCAGTACAGTACTCAGCGCTCTGTGTATTGTGCAGTCCTGTGCCCAGCGCTCTGTGTATTATGCAGTCCTGTACCCAGAGCTCTGTGTATTATGCAGTCCTGTGCCCAGCGCTCTGTGTATTATGCAGCCCTGTACCCAGCGCTCTGTGTATTATGCAGTCCTGTGCCCAGAGCTCTGTGTATTATGCAGTCCTGTACCCAGCGCTCTGTGTATTATGCAGCCCTGTACCCAGTGCTCTGTGTATTATGCAGCCCTGTACCCAGTGCTCTGTGTATTATGCAGCCCTGTACCCAGAGCTCTGTGTAATATGCAGTTTTGTACCCAGCGCTTTGTGTATTATGCAGTCCTGTGCCCAGAGCTCTGTGTATTATGTAGTCCTGTACCCAGCGCTCTGTGTATTATGCATTCCTGTACCCAGTGCTCTGTGTATTATGCAGCCCTGTACCCAGCGCTCTGTGTATTATGCAGTCCTGTACCCAGAGCTCTGTGTAATATGCAGTCCTGTACCCAGCGCTCTGTGTAATATGCAGTCCTGTACCCAGCGCTCTGTGTAATATGCAGTCCTGTGCCCAGCGCTCTATGTAATCTGCAGTCCTGTACCCAGCGCTTTGTGTATTATGCAGCCCTGTACCCAGCGCTCTGTGTAATATGCAGTCCTGTACCCAGCGCTCTGTGTAATATGCAGTCCTGTACCCAGCGCTCTGTGTAATATGCAGTCCTGTACCCAGCGCTCTATGTAATCTGCAGTCCTGTACCCAGCGCTCTGTGTATTATGCAGTCCTGTACCCAGCGCTCTATGTAATATGCAGTCCTGTACCCAGCGCTCTGTGTAATATGCAGTCCTGTGCCATTTGCCAATAAAGAAAAATAAAAAAATATGTCTCTGGATTTCATTTTAAAAATCTGGTCACCTTAGTGTAAAGACATTGTGTATTTCTGGTGCATTCATAGACATGAGTGGGTGATGGCGGCTGTACACCACTAGGTGCCGCTATTTGTGTAAAGCAGTGCATACCGAGTAACCACTTTCCATATTTGCAGATATGTCTGCCACTGAGAGACGTCACCTCCATGACGAAGGAGAAGACCGCCCGACTCATCCCCAACGCCATCCAGATCAGCACCGAGAGCGAGAAGGTATCTGTGAGCTACCGGCCTGGAGTGCTTTACTCTATTATTCCTCTGTATAATATGCAATCAGCAATGTCTGTGGAGCTGGCCAGAGGAGCTTACACTCCACAATGTCCCCGCCACAGTCACACTAACATTATACACTCACCGGCCACTTTATTAGGTACACCTTGCTAGTAGCTGTTGGACCTCCTCTTGCCTTCATTCTTCATGGCATAGATACAACAAGGTGTTGGAAACATTCCTCAGAGATTTTGCTCTATAGTGACATGATAGCATCATGCAGTTGCTGCAGATTTGTCGGCTGCACATCCATGATGCCAATCTCCCGTATCACCACATCCCAAAGGTGCTCTATTGGATGAGATGTGGTGAGTGTGGAGGCCATTGGAGTACAGTGACCTCTGGTGAGTGTGGAGGCCATTGGAGTACAGTGACCTCTGGTGAGTGTGGAGGCCATTGGATTACAGTGACCTCTGGTGAGTGTGGAGGCCATTGGAGGACAGTGACCTCATTGTCATGGTGAAGAAACCAGTGGTGAGATGATTGGAGCTTTGTGACATGGTGCATTATCCTGCTGGAAGGAGCCATCAGAAGATGGGGACACTGTAGTCATAAAGGGATGGACATGGTCAGCAACAATACTCAGGTAGGCCATGGCGGCATTTAAACGATGCTCAATTGGTACTAAGGGGCCCAAAGTGTGCCAAGAAAATATCCCTCCACACCATTACGCCACCACCACTAGCCTGAAACAGTAAACCCCCCCCCCCTCCTCCCCCACACCATTACACCACAACCAGCCTGACCCGTTGATACAAGGCAGGATGGATCCATGACGCCAAATTCTGACCCTACCATCTGAATGTCGCAGCTGAAATCGAGACTCATCATAAAAGACAACATTTTTCCAATCTTCTATTATCCAATTTTGATGATCCTGTGCAAATTGTAGCCTCAGTTTCATGTTCTTAGCTGACAGGAGTGCCACTGGGTGTGGTCTTCTGCTTCTGTAGTCCATCTGCTTCAAGGCTCGATGTGTTGTGCTTTCAGAGATGGTATTCTGCATACCTTGGGTGTAGTAAGTGGTTATTTGAGTTACTGTTGCCTTTCTATCATCTGGAACCAGTCTGCCCATTCTCCTCTGACCTCAGCAAGGCATTTTCCTCCACACAACTGCCGCTCACTGGATATTTTCTCTTTTTCCCACCATTCTCTGTAAACCCGAGAGATGGTTGTGTGTGAAAATCCCAGAAATACTTAGACCAGCCCGTCTGCCACCAACAACCATGCCACGTTCAAAGTCACTTAAATCCCCTTTCTTCCCCATTCTGATGTTCGGTTTGAGCTTCAGCAAGTCGTTTTCACCACGTCTAGATGCCTAAATACATTGAGTTGCTGCCATGTGATTGGCTGATCAGCAATTTGTATTACAAATTTGCAATTAAACAGGTGTACCTAATAAAGTGGCCGGTGAGTGTACATTTACTGTATATATCTCTGACATATACCGCAGTGCTGTACAGAGAACACTGAGCCAGTCACATCAGTCTCTGTACCAGAGGAGCTTACACTCTAATGTCCCCATCACAGTCATACTTTAATATTATTATAAATGTATATAGCACTGACATATACTGTACCGTAGTGCTGTACATAGAGTCACATCATTGTCTGCACCAGAGGAGCTTACACTCTAATGTCCACACTGTTATTTTTTTACATTGATATAGCTCTGACATGTACCGCAGTGCTGTACAGAGAACACTGAGCCAGTCACATTTGTGTCTGTACCACAGGAGCTTACACTCTAATGTCCCCCCACAGTCACACACTATTATTATAAATTTATATATCTCTGACATATACCGCAGTGCTGTACAGAGAACACTGAGCCAGTCACATCAGTCTCTGCACCAGAAGAGCTTACACTCTAATCCCCCCCCCCCTCACCACAGTCACACACTATTAATATACATTTATGTAGCTCCAACATATACTGTAGTGCTGTACAGAGAACACTGAGTCACATCAGCCCTGGCCCCGAGAAACAAAGGGGTCCTGACAAACATTCAAACAGCCGCAATTAAAAATCAACACATTTTGTGAAATCTGATTATTTCCCATGATTGTACATGCCATCTAGTGGCAATAATGCAGTATTTTTCCTTAACCACTTGCCAACCGCATTACATACTTATACAGTATGGTGGTAGAGTGGCTCTCCTGCGCCGGATCCCGTGATTCGGCTCTTTCGGGTAGGGGGCGTACGCACACACCGCCGGCCCCACGGCGGTGCCGTGATTAGACACAGCACTTGCCGAAACTGCGTTTGCCGGCCAATGGATGCCCGCCGGCACCTGCTGAACGGCGAGAAGGAGCACAGAACAGAGCTACGTCCTGACATTAAATCCATCACTTCCCTTAGTAAAAGCAGCACACAAAGTACACAAAAAACACTGGCTAGGTACACATTTAACCCTTTGATCGCCCCTGATGTTAACCCCTTCCCAGCCAGTGTCATTAGTACAGTGACAGTGCATATTTTTAGCACCGATCACTGTATTAGCGTCAAGTGTCAGCGTCAGAATGTCCACCGAAATATCGCAGTCACTGATTGCTGCCATTACTAGTATAAAACAAAATACATAAAAATTCCAGTATATATCCCCTAGTTTTTAGACTCTATAACTTTTGGGCAAACCAATCAATATACATGTATTAAGATTTTATTTACTAAAAACATGTAGCAGAATACATATTGGCCAAAATGTAAAGAAAAATGTGTATGGATATGTTTTAGAGCCCTTTGACACTGAGGCGCTTTTCAAGTGCTTTGGCGCTAAATCGTTAAAAGAAAAAATAAAAGCCTGAAAAGCTCACTAAAACCTATTTCCATTAAAATCAATGAATCCTTTTACATTGGGGGGGGGGGGGGGGTAAAGAGAAATCCTGCAAGCAGCATCTTTGGAGCACTAAAAAAAGCACCTAGAGAAAAAAAACCCTCTCCATTGAAATGAATAGGAAGCGCCTTATAATCGCCTCAAAGTGGTTCTTGAAGCAGTTCTTGAGTCACGTGTCCTTAAAAAAAGCTTGCCGCTAATGCCTTGATGAGAAACAGCTGACAATGAATTAAAAACTGTTGATAATGGATGAAAAACGGATGACAACGGAAAAAAAAAAAAAGATGAAAACGCATGACAACAGATGTAAATGGGTGACAACAGATGAAAACGGATGACAACAGATATAAATGGGTGACAACAGATGAAAACGAATGACAACGGATGAAAAAGAGGATGAAAAACAGATGACAATGGATAAAAAAACAAATAACAACAGATGAAAAACAGATGACAACTTATGAAGAACAGATGAAAACGGATGACATCGGATGAAAATAGATATAAACGGATGTTAACGAATAATAATTGGATGAAAAAAACTGATAAAAATTGATGAAAATTGATAAAAATCGGATGATAGTGGATGAAAAACGGATGACAACAGATGACAACAGATGAAAACAGATGACAATGGATGAAAAATGGATGAAAAATGGATGACAACGAATGAAAAACCGTTGACGACGTCGGTGGCATAAGGGGGTGTGGCCTCCCGGTGACATCACCGGGAGGCAACGCCCCTAATGGCTATATAATAAGCTCGAGAGACCGGCATAATCACCAGGACAGCGTCGGAGGAGGACCATAGGAAGAAGAAGACCAGAGGAGGCAAAAGAGCAGAAGAGCAAAAGAGCAGAAGAGCGGAGGGCAGAAGAGCGGAGGGGAGAAGAGCGGAGGGGAGAAGAGCGGAGGGGAGAAGAGCAGAGCAGGAGAAGACCGGATGAAGATTTTTAATAAACTTTTCAAAACGTCTCCTGTCGTTATTTCCATACACTGCCTTTTATGGGGTGAATGGGTAGGGGTACAGTGTACCCCATACCCCTTCACATAGGGAGGGGGTCCTGGATCTGGGGGGCCACCCTTGTTAAAGGGGGCTTCCAGATCCCGATGAGCCCCCTGCCCGCAGACCCCCAAAACCACCGTCCAGGGTTGTGGGGATGAGGCCCTTGTCCTCATCAACATGGGGGCAAGGTGCTTTGAGGTGGGGGGTGCAGAGCCCCCCCTGCCCCAAAGCACCCACACCCCCCCATGTTGAGGGCGTGTGGCCTGGTATGGTTCAGGGGGTGGGGCCGCTCGCTCGTCCCCTCCCCTTTCCTGGCCTGCCGGGCTGCATGCTCGGATAAGGGTCTGGTATGGATTTTGGGGGGGACCCCACGCTGTTTTTTCCCCATTTTAGCATGGAGTTCCCCCTCAAGATTCTCACAGCGCAAGTCGCACCGCAAGTCGGATCATCCTGGTCCGACTTGCGGTGCGCCTTCCATTCAAATCAATAGACTCCCATAGGGAACCATTGATTTTGAATGGAAGAAAAAAAACGTATAACGTGGCTTAACGCACGTTAAGCAACGTTATTCAGCCTTTAGCAGCGTCAGACGTTTTTACAGCTTGACGCTGCAGCTCCAGAACGCACAGTTCCTGGGTTTTTTTTGGAGCTGTAAAATGCCTTTGCCACTTGGAGCTCCTAAAAGCTCTTTGTGTGCATGAGGCCATAGAATAACATGGATGGGCGTTCTGCAGCTGCAAAAAAAAATGTCTGACGCTGCTAACAGCAGCTCCAAAAATGTCCAGTGTGCATGGGGCCTTACTGTCACAAGGGATGTTTACATTACTTGTGGCATCAATAAGTGATAAATAAATAAAAAAAAATTGCAACAGTGTAAAAAAATAAATAAATAAATGAAATTAATAATTAAAAAAAAAAAAAATTAAAGTGCCCCCGTCCTCCCGTGCTCACACGCATGTTGGTCCCGCACACACGCAAACAGCAATCATCCCACGCATGTGAGGTATCACCACGAACGTCAGATCATGGGCAGCAATTCTGGCTCCAGACCTCCTCTGTAAATCTAAAGTGGTAACCTTTGCTTCATTCCAATATCCCAAACCTCCCTCCTCCTTTAACCTGTAAATGTATTTAACCGGTTGCCGACTGCGCACAGTATATTTACTGCGGCAGTCAGCCCCGGCCAGGCAGAGTGACGTAGATCTACGTCGCTCGCCTGTCACTGCTGTTAGAGTCAACAGCGGGCGAGCGTGTGCCCGCTGAGGCGCGCGCCCGCCTCGGCTCGTTCAGGGAGGAGTGCGGGCGTGTGACCGGCGGACCCGATGTCCGCCGGTCACTCACCGATCGTCGGTACAGCGGGAGAAAGGCAGAGCGGCTTATGTAAACAAGCCGCCTGTCATTCTCCCCTGTGTAAAAATGAAGATCAGACGGTTCTACTATGTAGAACCGTTGATCTTTGTTTTTACACCAATAGCCATGTCCCACTACAGTTAGAATCACGCCCCTAGGACACACTTAACCCCTCCCTGTCCAATACAATTAACCCCTTCCCTGCCAGTGTCATTTTTGCAGTAACAGTGCATATATATAGCACTGATTACTGCAGTAATGTCACTGGTACCCCCAAAAGTGTCAAAAATGTCAGTCTAGGGTCCGATCTGTCCGCCGCAATGTCGCAGTACCGCAAAAAAATCGCAGATCGCCGCCATTACTCGTTAAAAAAAAAAACACCAAAAATGACAAAAATCTTTCCCTTTGTTAGTAAACGCGATAACTTTTGCGCAAACCAATCAAAATACGCTTTTTGCGATTTTTTTTTTTTACCAAACATATGTAGCATAAAACAATTTGGCCGAAAATGTTAAAAAATTTTGATTTTTACATTTTTTTGGGGGGGAATTTCATATAAAAAAAGTGAAAAATATTGTTATTTTTGCAAAAATTGACGCTCTTTTTTTGTTTATAGCGCATGATCAAAAAATCGCACAGGTGATCAAATACCACCAAAAGAAAGCTCTGTTTGTGGGAAAAAAAGGACGTGAAATTCGTTTAGGTACAGCGTCGCACGACCGCGCAATTGTCCGTTAAAGTCACGCAGTAAAAAATTGCAAAAAAAAACCCCTGGTCAGGAAGGGGGTAAAATCTTCCGGGGCTTAAGTGGTTAAAGCCTCGCCTATGAACAGTAAAATTGACGTCATTTGTCGGCGTTGCACGAGCGTGCGCAGTTTTAAAGCAGCTGTATCAGCATTCATGATGGACTGAAGGGGGGGGGAGGGAATGACAGCTTTTGTAATTTATGAAACCCTTCCACGCCATATATGGCCTGGATTGCACAGGTTGATGGTTTTGACTACATTTATTATCTTTATATTTTGGTGGGTCGGTGTATTTACATTTTTTCTATGACTTTGTTAAAAAATGGCCTCCTTTTCCTTGCAGTACTTCTTCACTTCTTTTGCTGCCAGAGACAGAAGCTTCCTGAACATGTTCCGGATGTGGCAGAATGTTCTCCTGGATAAGGTAAGCCATCCCCGAAGTTGGGTTCCTGTTCTTCTGGCCTAAATGGTCCTTTGCATGAGACCCACCTAAGTAGAGACACCAAGAGACGTCTCCGTTCCTTTGCCCGCCTCTCCTCCAAGAACAAGACTCTGTCTTTCAGAGAGAGCTGCGTCCATGTTCCCCTGCTACATACTGTAGCTGCCAACTGTCCCGTTTTTGCCGGGACAGTCCCGGCAAATAGGACCCTGTCCCGGGTAATTTACTCTGCTACTTTGGCCTTAAGTTTGAAATTCCCTTTTCAATTTCCTGTAATTCTCTCTTTATTGAGTAGACCCTATAATCTAATGATAAGTAGGCGGAGATTAATTATGTGGAGTGGGCGGAGCTTCAGGGAAATGGGTGTGGTAAGTAATTGATAGCTTTGCTGCAAAGTGTCCCTGGAAATTTTTTTCAAATGTTGGTAACTATGCTGCTAAGGAGGCTTCAATAAATGAGACATCTGAGATGAGAATGAGATGTCAATGTGTTTCTTATTTTAGATCGTGTTTTTCTATCGTTGTTACATGTATCTATCTTCAAAGCAGTATTACCCCAAAAACAAAAAATGTTACTGTTTTAGATGGTCCATAATAGCTGCTGCATTCAGCCAAAAACTCCCGGCTGTGGGATGAGAAGGGGGGGGGGAGGGGGTGGGGTGCCAGAGCTAGGCAAAAGAACAGGACATACTCCATGCATCCTCTGTACTTTAGCAGGGCTGGCCCAAGATATTGTGCTGCCTGGGTCCAAGAATGAAATGCTGCCCCCCCTCCCCCCCCAAAAAAAAATTCACGCCCTCCAAAAGGCCCCCACATTCTATAGGACTATGAAAGCAGTCAGAGGGGTGTGAGTGTGTATGGAGTGACAGCAGGAGCAGGACAGAGCAGTAGACACTGGGCAGATGAGTGCACCAGGCTTTCTACTGTCTATAGTGCCACAGTGCCCTGCAGTGCTGCGGGCATGGTACAGGAGAATGCAGTGCTGCGGGCATGGTACAGGAGAATGCAGGGCTGCGGGCATGGTACAGGAGAATGCAGGGCTGCGGGGATGGTACAGGAGAATGCAGTGCTGCAGGCATAATACAGAAGAATGCAGGGCTGTAGGCATGGTACAGGAGAATGCAGGGCTGCGGGCATGGTACAGGAGAATTCAGTGCTGCGGGCACAATACAGAAGAATGCAGTGCTGTAGGCATGGTACAGGAGAATGCAGGGCTGTAGGCATGGTACAGGAGAATGCAGGGCTGCGGGCATGGTACAGGAGAATGCAGGGCTGCGGGCATGGTACAGGAGAATGTGGGGCTGTGGGCACTGTACAGGAGAATGCGGGGCTGCCGGCATGGTACAGGAGAATGCGGGGCTGCCGGCATGGTACAGGAGAATGCGGGTCTGTGGGCATGGTACGGGAGAATTCGGGGCTGCGGGAATGGTACAGGAGAATGCAGGGCTGCTGGCATAGTACAGGAGAAGGCAGGGCTGCGGGCATGGTACAGGAGAATGCAGGGCTGCGGGCATGGTACAGGAGAATGTGGAGCTGTGGGCACTGTACAGGAGAATGCGGGGCTGCGGGCATTTTACAGGAGAATGCGGGGCTGTGGGCACAGTACAGGAGAATGCAGGGGACGCGGGCATGGTACAGGAGAATGCGGGGCTGCGGGCACGGTGCAGGAGAATGCAGGGCTGCGGACATGGTGCAAGAGAATGCAGTGCTGCGGGCATGGTAGAGGAGAATGCAGGGCGGTGGGCATGGTACAGAAGAAAGCGGGGCTGCAGGCATGGTGAAGGAGAATGCAGGGCTGCAGGCATGGTGCAAGAGAATGCAGTGCTGCGGGCATGGTAGAGGAGAATGCAGGGCTGCGGGCATACTACAGGAGATGCAGTGCATCTTCTGTAGTATGCCCGCAGCCCAGCATAATGGCAGCTAGTGTGGCTGTGGACTTCCTAAAAGCGCCTTAGGATTTAAAAATGGCGCCGCCCGGTGCCAAAACGTCATTCCCGGAAATAGCCGAACGTGTACTGGCTTTCCCGAGCAGCGGCGGCACATGCGCAGTGTACATGTCAGGCCGGCCGCTGACTTTTTTTTTTTTTACTCGAGTACAAGCCGAGGAAGAGAAGAGGCGGCCGGAGGCCCCTCTCTAAGTGCCGCCTGGGTCTCATGGTCCCACCGGGTCCCATGGTAGGGCCGGCCCTGGCTAAGGGTAAAACAAATCTTAATGCCTAAGCACAATTTTGAAACTTTGTCATGTGTTAGTATAACTGTACATACAGTTAGGAAAAAAAGTATTTGATTCCCTGCTGATTTTGTACGTTTGCCCACTGACAAAGAAATGATCAGTCTATAATTTTAATGGTCGATTTATTTTAACAGTGAGAGACAGAATAACAACAAAAATATCCAGAAAAACGCATTTCACAACAGTTATAAATTGATTTGCATTTTAATGAGTGAAATAAGTATTTAATCCTCCATCAATCAGCAAGATTTCTGGCTTCCAGGTGTTTTCTATACAGGTAATGAGCTGAGATTAGGAGGACTCTCTTAAAGGGAGTGCTCCTAATCTCAGCTTGTTACCTGTATAAAAGACATCTGTCCACAGAAGCAATTAATCAGATTCCCATCTCTCCACCATGGCCAAGACCAAAGAGCTGTCAAAGGATGTCAGGGACAAGACTGTAGACCTACACAAGGCTGGAATGAGCTACAAGACTATCGCCAAGCAGCTTGGTTAGAGAGTGACAACAGTTGGTGCGATTATTTGCAAATGGAAGAAACAGAAAATAACTGTCACTCCATGGAAGATCTCACCTCGTGGAGTTTCAATGATCATGAGAACGGTGAGGAATCAGCCCAGAACTTCATGGGAGAATCGTGTCAATGATCTTAAGGCAGTTGGGACCATAGTCACCAAGAAAACAATTGGTAACACACTACACTGTGAAGGACTAAAATCCTGCAGCGCCCGCAAGGTCGCCTTCTCAAAAAAGCACATGTACAGGCCCGTCTGAAGTTTGCTAATGAACATCTGAATGATTCAGAGGAGAACTGGGTGAAAGTGTTGTGGTCGGATGAGACCAAATCAAGCTCTTAGGCATTAACTCAACTCACCGTGTTTGGAGGAGGAGGAATGCTGCCTATGACCCTAAGAACACCATCTCCATCGTCAAACATGGAGGTGGAAACATTATGCTTTGGGATGTTTTAATGCTAAGTGGACAGGACAACTTTCCCACATCAAAGAGACAATAAATGGGCCATGTACCATCAAATCTTGGGTGAGAACCTTCTTCCCTCAGTCAGTACATTGAAAATGGGTCGTGGATGGGTATTCCAGCATGACAAAGACCCAAAACACACGGCAAAGGCAACAAAGGAGTGGCTCAAGAAGAAGCACATTAATGCCCTAGAGTGGCCTAGCCAGTCTCCAGACCTTAATCCCATAGAAAATATGTGGAGGGAGCTGAAGGTTCCAAACGTCAGCCTCAAAACCTTAATGACTTGAAGAGGATCTGCAAAGGGAAGTGGGACAAACTCCCTCCTGAGATGTATGCAAACCTGGTAGCCAACTACAAGAAACGTCTGACCTCTGTGATTGCCAACAAAGGTTTTGCCATTAAGTACTAAGTCATGTTTTGCGAAGGGGTCAAATACTTATTTCACTCATTAAAATGCAAATCGATTTATAACTTTTTTGAAATGCGTTTTTCTGGATATTTTTGTTGCTATTCTGTCTCTCACTGTTAAATAAACCGACCAATAAAATTTTAGACTGATAATTTCTTTGTCAGTGGGCAAACGTACAAAATCAGCAGGGGGATCAAATACCTTTTCCCCTCACTGTATATAGCAGAGGGCGTGGTTTGTGGAGAAGCGTAGGCTGAGGCCATTCCTCATCTTCATGTCACATGGGCTGGCTGAGAAAGCTGCATCCATTCCATTATATTGCATGCGACTTTGTGGATAATAACAGTAAGATGCCGGCACCCCGTCTTCTAAGATCAAAGGGAAGAATCTCCTCTTTAGCTTAGAGTTGGGCTCCAAGCTTCACATTTAGGCCAAGGTATGGTATATAGTTACCTTGGTCCAAGCTGGAACTATGTAACTATATAATATCCACACCTGGAATTATTTTATAATTATATAGAATGTATTTATGTATTAAATATTTGATTCTGGGCTTGTCGATTCTTTTCTACATTGAGAAATATTTAATTGCGAAAGACACGGAATAAGATAATAACCTTTACTAAATGACGTCATAGCTTGCTCTGTGCACTGTGTATCATAAATAATTAGATAAATAACCATAAAACACCCATGAAAAGTGTCCTCCTGCTTCCTGATGAAGTCCTGGATGTGATGAAATGCGTAGAGGCGGGACTTCCTGTTACCATGTCAATTCTGAACGCTGGCTCCAAAGCGGCACCGAACAGCAGGGCTCATAGAGGTCATTCCAAGGGCCAGGGGAGGGCACCAAACTTGCGAGTGCCTTACTTTTCTATGTTATTTGGGGATTTTTAATAAAAACGTGTCATCACAGCTACTGCATCCAGGTAGGTTATACCTCGTTTTTTCAATTGGGCTTTTATTTCGTGGTAAATGGTAATAGATATCTCCGGATTTTTTTTTTGTTTATTATCGAAGGAAAACTGGCCCAAAATAGTAAAAAAATAAAAAATTTTTTTAAATTTAGCTGTATATTTCTTGTTACTACCATAACCTTCCACTAAAGAACAACCTAAAATAAATTCTCCTGCTCCAGACCTTTGCAGCGATTCCACATATGTGTATGTTAGTTGTTGTTTGTACCCCTTGTACAGAACAGAAACAATAGTGTGCATTTTCCTTTTTTTGTCCTACCTAAAACACACTAATACTAATTTAAAAAAAAAAAAAGAAAAGAAAAAAAAATGACCCTAAGGGCTCTTTCACACGGTCCGCCTCCGTAGGCGGATCCGTGCTGCTCAGCAGGGATCGATCCGCCGATCCCCGCTGAGCCGGCGGATGACAACTCCGTCTCCGCTTGCAGTGCGGAGAGGGAGGTGTCACAGCTCCCGCTGCTCTCTATGGGGGATCGGATGAGAGCGGACCGCCTGTCCGCTCTCATCCGATCCGATCCCTGGACGGATGGAAAAATAGGGTTTCCATCCGTCCGGATTTCACGGACAGGATCGGATACGGATGGCAGCGGAGGTGTCTCCGCTGACATCCGCTGCTCCATAGAGCTGCATGGAGGATCCGATCAGATCCGCCTAAAAAACTG
This sequence comes from Pelophylax lessonae, assembly GCF_965119305.1. Lineage (NCBI taxonomy): Eukaryota > Metazoa > Chordata > Amphibia > Anura > Ranidae > Pelophylax > Pelophylax lessonae. Next base: position 22,409,301 of record NC_138769.1, read on the forward strand.
ACAGGCGGATCTGATCGGATCGCCCGTGTGAAAGAGCCCTAACACTAACCCTGGCACTGACCTAGATCAAACCTTGATCTAGGTATTTTCAATTTATTTTTTATTTTATTTTTTTATTATTTATTTATTATTGTTGTTGTTTTTTTTGCACTTTTTTTTTTCTCTGCAAGGAGAGAGAGAGAGATACAATGTATCTTTCTCCTCCACTTACAGAAAGTGAGGAACACGAGGGAGGGCTTCACAGTGACTGATCAATGTGGTAGCTAATCAGAGGCTATCCCAGCAATCAGGTGACCCAGAATTGGGAGTTCATGGTCCTGAACGTTCATACGGGGTTCTCATTGAGACCCCGTTCTCTGTGCTGGGAGTGCGCAGTGCGGCGTGCTTTTTTTGCATGTATGCAGCCCCACAGAAAAAAAGCCCACATCTGTGAAGCCACATATATGTGTTATGTATGGGGTTAATTAAGTTTTTCGGGGCAAGTGTAGCATGCGGTCAACAGTATAAGACCACATGTACACTAGCGCTTAGGCCCATGTGCGTCACATACTGCCATTTTCAGTTATCCTAGCGTACGCCCCACTCCTGTAACATACCAAGCCACAGCATTGAGGACGGGATCAGTAGTTCTATATCAGTTTTTGCAGATGACACAAAATTGGCCAGAGCAATAACTGCACAGCATGAAGCAGATATCCTACAGAATGACCTGGACAAAATAACGGAGTGGGCATTGACATGTCAAATGAGGTTTAATGTGGAGAAGTGTAAGGTTTTGCACTTGGGGACTAGAAACATAAAAGCACAATACACGTTAGGAGGGGAAACCCTTGGGGGAATCAAAAATGGAGAAAGATCTGGGAGTCTTGGTAGATGATAGACTAGGCAATAGCATGCAATGTCAAGCAGCAGCTGCCAAAGCCGGAAGAATATTAGCATGCATAAAGAAAGGGATGTATTCCATAGATAAGACTATAATCCTTCCACTTTATAAAACTCTGGTCCGACCGCATCTGGAGTATTCTGTCCAGTTCTGGTCGCCAGTCCTCAGGAGGGAAGTGTTGGAGATGGAGAGAGTCCAGAGAAGGGCAACTAAACTGATTTGAGGATTGGAGGACCTTAATTATGAAGAGCGTCTGCAATCGCTTGATTTATTCTCCCTGGAGCAGAGACGCCTGAGAGGGGAAATGATAGCAATTTATAAATACCTCAATGGTGATCTCAGCATAGAAAAAAAGCTATTCAGTCGAAAGGATTGCATGAGGACTCAAGGGCATACAATGGGGGGAGGAGGAGAAACGTTTTAACCTCAGGCAACGTGGGGGGTTCTTTACTGTTCGGGCTACAAGAGTGTGGAATTCTCTACCACAAGAGGTGGTTTCTGCGGGAAGTATGGTGGCTTTCAAAAGACTCTTAGACTTACATCTCAAGGATCAGAACATTCAGGGGTATGTGAGATGATTACAGCCACACACATCTACACAGGTTGAACTGGATGGACTATTGTATTTATTCAACCTCACCTACTATGTAACTATGTGGAGGACAGTGCTAGGACAAGATCATCAAGTGCCCAGGGCAAAGTGCACCCCCCTCCTTCATTATGCCAGAGCTTATGAGGAGAAGGGGGGGGGGGAGAGAGCACAGCTCGCACCTCCTCTCGGCTCTCTCCTCCTCTCCTTGCCGCTTACAGTATTGGGCTGACAGAAGTAGTGAAGCTGCTGTCACTACTCCTATCAGGTTTATAGTAGAAGGAACTTGAGGTGCCCTCATTCCTACAATGCACACTGATTCCAGGGCAGCTTCCCCCTGTGCCCACCCCTTGTCCCAGCCCTGGTGGAGGGTATCCTGCCAGAGTTCCCTCCTGGCGAAGCACTTTATCCCCATGTTGGTGATGTCTAAAACCCCTCCCCCACAACTGTGGCCCAGTGGTTGTGTGGTCTGTGCGTGGGGGGCTTGAAGGTGGTGTGTTTTTGCCTCGTTTTGAATTTATTTTAACAGGGAGCTGCGTTTTTGGGGTCATTTTCCTTTCCTGACGCCAATGCATGGCAGCGTACGAACCCTCCCCTCTGATCTTTGTGCTTTATACAGAGAATGGGGGAGGTTGCTCTCAGTCAGACTTTTATAGATTTAAACAGGTCCTGTGGGTGGATATAGGGGCGGAGCTATATCATGTGTATGCTGCCATGTATTGGCATCCGGAGAGGAAAATTATGGTAAGCATTTGATACAATTTTTATTTATTTTTTATTGCCTTAAAGTGTTTGTATCCTCAAAAAAAAAAAAAACCTGCAGGACAATGGCATAATGTACTAGTATGCATCACATACTAGCTCATTATGAAATACTTACCTTAGAAAAAAGCCCCCGACACGGTCGCCCGGTCGTCTCTTCTGGGTTCGGCGGCTTCGGCGCTGTGAGTGGCCGGAGCCGCCGGACCTCCAGAGCGCATGCACCACTGGTGTCAGCGGCTGCATGCAGGGCGAATATCTCCTAAAGCGTGCCGGTTTAGGAGATATTAATTTTACCTACAGGTAAGCCTTATTATAGGACTTATTATAGGCTTACCTCTAGTCTAGGTAAAAGTTAAAAAGCGGAGTATACTATCGCTTAAAATCACCTTTAGTTATTCATGTAATGAACACTAGAGGGAGCAAGATCTCTGATTCTGTTGTATTGTCCAATTCACAAATACAACACAGGGCCTAATAGACCTGCTAAAATGACAATCACTCATAATTCTCCATGAGCAATGTATCCACAATACCCACTAATGAATATAATTATAAGCGCTCTCAATTTATATATAGTTCTTCACCTCATATTATATTTAATACTGATTTATACAATAAGAACACTTAATATTATATATAATATTGATTTATACCATAAGAACACTTAGGATTATATATATAATACTGATTTATACCATAAGAACACTTAATATTGTATATAATATTGATTTATAACATAAGAACACTTAATATTGTATATAATACTGATTTATACAATAAGAACACTTAATATTATATATAATACTGATTTATACCATAAGAACACTTAATATTATATATAATACTGATTTATACCATAAGAACACTTAATATTATATATAATACTGATTTATACCATAAGAACACTTAATATTATATATAATACTGATTTATACCATAAGAACACTTAATATTATATATAATACTGATTTATACCATAAGAACACTTAATATTATATATATAATACTGATTTATACCATAAGAACACTTAATATTATATATAATATTGATTTATACCATAAGAACACTTAATATTATATATAATATTGATTTATACCATAAGAACACTTAATATTATATATATAATACTGATTTATACCATAAGAACACTTAATATTATATATAATACTGATTTATACCATTAGAACACTTAATATTATATATAATACTGATTTATACCATAAGAACACTTAATATTATATATAATATTGATTTATACCATTAGAACACTTAATATTATATATAATACTGATTTATACAATAAGAACACCTAATATTGTATATAATATTGATTTTTGCCATAAGAACACTTAATATTATATATAATATTGATTTATACAATAAGAACACTTCATATTATATATATAATACTGATTTATAACATAAGAACACTTAATATTATATATAATACTGATTTATACCATAAGAACACTTAATATTATATATATAATACTGATTTATACAATAAGAACACTTAATATTATATATATAATACTGATTTATACCATAAGAACACTTAATATTGTATATAATATTGATTTATAACATAAGAACAGTTAATATTATATATAATACTGGTTTATACCATAAGAACACTTAATATTATATATATAATACTGATTTATACAATAAGAACACTTAATATTATATATAATATTGATTTATACCATAAGGACACTTAATATTATATATAATACTGATTTATACCATAAGAACACTTAATATTATATATAATACTGATTTATACAATAAGAACACCTAATATTATATATAATACTGATTTATACCATAAGAACACTTAATATTATATATAATACTGATTTATACAATAAGAACACTTAATATTATATATAATACTGATTTATACAATAAGAACACTTAATATTATATATAATACTGATTTGTACAATAAGAACACTTAATATTATATTTAATACTGATTTATACCATAAGAACACTTAATATTATATATAATACTGATTTATACAATAAGAACACTTAATATTATATATAATACTGATTTATACCATAAGAACACTTAATATTATATATAATACTGATTTATACAATAAGAACACCTAATATTATATATAATACTGATTTATACCATAAGAACACTTAATATTATATATAATACTGATTTATACAATAAGAACACTTAATATTATATATAATACTGATTTATACAATAAGAACACTTAATATTATATATAATATTGATTTATACAATAAGAACACTTAATATTATATATAATACTGATTTATACAATAAGAACACTTAATATTGTATATAATACTGATTTATACAATAAGAACACCTAATATTGTATATAATACTGATTTATACAATAAGAACACTTAATATTATATATATAATACTGATTTATACCATAAGAACACTTAATATTATATATAATACTGATTTGTACAATAAGAACACCTAATATTGTATATAATACTGATTTATACCATTAGAACACTTAATATTATATATATATAATACTGATTTATACCATAAGAACACCTAATATTGTATATAATATTGATTTATACCATAAGAACACTTCATAATACACGGGTGCATCTCATAAAATTAGAATATCATCAAAAAGTTCATTTATTTTAGTAAATCAATTCACAAAGTGAAACTCATATATTTTATATAGATACATTACACACAGAGTGATATATATCAAGCATTTTTTTCTTTTAATTTTGATAATTTACATTGGTTTACAGCTAGCGACACCCCAAAATTCAGTATTCAGAAAATTAGGATATTACATTAGACCAATAAAAAAAAAAATGGGGATTTCTAATACAGAAATGTTGGCTTAGTGAAAAGTCTGTCCATGTACAGCATGGGTGTTCAACCTTTTGGCTTCTCTGGGCCACATTGAGTGTAGAGAAATCTTCTCGGACCACATATAAAATATATACTATAGTTAAGGTATATAAGTAATAAAACGCTGCTGCACCCCTCCCGCGCTGCCGCGCCCCCCCCCCCCAGCACTAATTTAACACAAGTAGTGGATGATCCCCTCCGAGGCAGCCTCTGCCTACAGTTAGTTGGAAATCTCTGTGGCTGTGCCCCCGTCTCGACTTCCTTCCTCCCCAGCAAAAAATAAATAAAAATTGTCGGGGCAGTGGGTCGCATTGCCTGTGGTTCCGGGCCGCAGGTTGGACATGCCTGATGTACAGTATAGGATGCACTCAATACTTGGTTGGGGCTCCTTTTGCATGAATTACGGCATCCATGTGGCGTGGCATGGAGGCGATCAGCCTGTGGCACTTTCATTTTCTAGCAGGACTTGGAACCTGCCCACACTGCCAAAACTACCAATACCTGGTTTATTGATCATGGGATCACTGTGCTTGAGTTGATTGACCAGCAAACTCGCCTGACCTAAACCCCATAGAGAATCTGTGGGGTGTTGTCAAGAATAAGATGAGAGACACCAGACCCAACAATGCAGATGAGCTGAAGGCCACTATCAAAGCAACCTGGGCTTCCATAACACCTCAGCAGTGCCACATTCTGATCGCCTCCATGCCACGCTGCATTGATGCAGTAATTCATGCAAAGAAGCCCCAACCAAGTATTGAGTGCATTCTATACTGTACATGGACAGACTTTATACTAAGCCGACATTTCTGTATTAAAAATCATTTTTTATTAGTCTTAAGTAATAGTCTAAATTTCTGAGATACTAAATTTTGGGGTGTCACTTGCTGTAAGCCATAATTATCAAAACTGAAAGAAAGAAATGCTTGAAATCTATCACTCTGTGTGCAAAATACCAAATGTAGCACTGATCCTATATAGAAGGATCACAGGCGCTCTGTGATCATTCCAGAGAGAACGGTCAGCTGTGTTTGCAATAGATGACCGTCCTTCTCTTTCAGCGGGGAGCAATCACGGGTGCCCGGTGGCAAATCGTGGCTGCCAGCCCCGTGCATCGACTTCCCCGCTCAGCACCACGTGTGCGTCTGACTTAGTACTATGTAATTTCGTGTAGCCGAGCCAGCCTTCTGCAGTAAAACTGCGGCAGGCGGTCGGCAAGTGCTTAAAAGTATGTAAAATCCTGAGGCATACCAGTTAAAAAAATGTAAATGTTACTTAGCAATGGAAATCCGGAACCTGGACCAATCCACACAAACACCTTGATGCAATTAACTTCACATCAGAAGCCTTCCATAACATCTAAGGCCCCATCAACATGTCAGAGGCCCCCATCATTATGGCAGAGGCCCCCGTCATTATGGCAGAGGCCCCCGTCATTATGGCAGAGGCCCCCGTCATCATGTCAGAGGCCCCCGTCATCATGTCAGAAGCCCCCATCATCATGTCAGAGGCCCCCATCATTATGGCAGAGGCCCCCATCATCTTGTCAGAGGCCCCCATCATCATGTCAGAGGCCCCCGTCATTATGACAGAGGCCCCCATCTTCATGTCAGAGGCCCCCATCATTATGGCAGAGGCCCCCATCATCATGTCAGAGGCCCCCATCATCATGGCAGAGGCCCCCATCATCATGTCAGAGGCCCCCATCATCATGTCAGAGGCCCCCATCATCATGGCAGAAGCCCCCATCATCATGTCAGAGACCCCCATCATCATGGTAGAGGCCCCCATCATCATGTCAGAGGCCCCCAACATTATGGCAGAGGCCCCCATCATCATGTCAGAGGCCCCCATCATCATGTCAGAGGCCCCCATCATTATAGCAGAGGCCCCGTCATCATGTCAGAGGCCCCCATCATCATGTCAGAGGCCCCCATCATTATGGCAGAGGCCCCCGTCATCATGTCAGAGGCCCCCATCATCATGTCAGAGGCCCCCGTCATTATGACAGAGGCCCCCATCATCATGTCAGAGGCCCCCATCATCATGGCAGAAGCCGCCATCATCATGGCAGAAGCCCCCATCATCATGGCAGAGGCCCCCATCATCATGTCAGAGACCCCCATCATCATGTCAGAGGCCCCTATCATCATGTCAGAGGCCCCTATCATCATGTCAGAGGCCCCCATCATCATGGCGGAGGTCCCCATCATGTCGAAGTTCCCCTATACATAAGAGGCCCCCCTTCACCACAGAGTCCCCCTGTCACAGAGTCAGTGCCCCCCCAATCAAATCAGAGGCCCCCATAGATGAAAGTCCCTTCAACATATCAGAGTTCCCCCATCACACCAGGTTACCCCATCATCCCCAGTCCCATCCTGGATCACAGAGTCCTCCCATCCATCTCTGATCTATGGCAAACTGGGTCTTGCACCCTCTGGGAACCCAAATGGCACCCTTGTTGGGAATCACTGGACTAGACAACAACACAATGCTTACAGGTAGAGGAAATTACATCCAGTTCTGGGGACCGGTCCTCAGAAAGGATGTGCTGGAACTGGAGAGAGTTCCGAGAAGGGCAACAAAGATAATAAAGGGAATGGAGGACATCAGCTATGAGGAAAGACTACAAGCACTGAACTTATTCTCTCTGGAGAAGAGACGATTGAAAGGGGATATGATATCAATGTACAAATACTGTACTGGTGACCATAGCATAAAGAATAAACTTTTCATAGTAAGGGAACTCAATAAGACATGGGGCCACTCACTAAAACTAGAAGAAAAATGGTTTAACCTTAAACAAACACAAGGGGTTCTTTACTGTTAGAGCGGTAAGGATGTGGATTTCTCTTCCACAAGCAGTGGTATCAGCAGGGAGCATCGAAAGTTTAAAAAAACTATTAGATGGGCACCTTAAGGATCACAACATACAGGGGTATACAATGTATGGTTAGCAGCAAACACACACACACATCATAGGTTGAACTGGATGGACTGATGTCTTTTTTCAACCTCACTAACTATGTAACTATTGTGACAGGAAGTCAGGTAAATCTGTGGATGTAGTCACAGACAGGAGATACATTTCCACCTGGTTGAGAAAATTCACCAATTACTATAGGGTGTCGGCTGCAAAGGTAGCCAGAACTGTCTAAGGACGTTGAACAGACTTCAGCTGTTAAGAATGAGGAAATTAAGGCCTCTATAATTTGTCCAGAGGAAGTCCTATTGATTGCTGCCTCCTGACGCTGTGTGAGCTGGGGAGAGGAGGTCAGTCAGATGTGTGCCTCCCGACTCTGTGAGAGCCTGGGAGAAGGATTGCTGCCTCCTGACGCCGTGTGGGTAGCGGAGGACAATCAGATGGGTGCCCCCTGAAGCTGTGTGAGCATGGGGAGGACCTCCTGAAGCGATGTGCGCTGAGGAGGGTAACAAGTGTGAAGACTACTCAAGGTGAGGTCTTGGATCGTGAAAAGAAACCAATGGACATTTCCTGTGTGAAGGGGAACTTAATCAAGATTGAAGACTACTCAAGGTGAGGTCTGGGACTATTTCTATGTGAAAATAAATAAATGAACTGTTTGCTATGTGAAGAGACAAACAAAGGAATGTGTTCTATGTGAAGAGAAAAGGGACATGTTCAATGGACATTTATTGTGTGAAAAGAAAATAAATGGACTATTGAGTGTCTGCTGTAGGATCAGCAAAGTTTGTCCAACAGTAGGTTGGAGACAGACTCCGTAGGTAGATTCCTGTATGTGAGAAGGTAGCCGCCCACAGTGGCAAGGATTTATTTTGTGTTTTATTTTTATTTTGATGTTTTTGAGGCTTGCACTTGAGTGAAGTAAACTGCAAGAAAAAACCAAACTGTTGTTTGCAACCACTTCTCGCCTGTGTAAACGCACCCCCCAAAGGGGTCATCCATACCCGCCACTGAGCTAAATCTCCCACACTATGTTAAATGCATATGTGTATTGTGTGCGAATACCAAATAATCTTAAACTGGAACTAAACCCCCCTATCCTTTACAGACAAGGAAGCTGCCATCTTATCCTCTGTTTGATGTACAGTTTCCATGATGCTAGATGTGTGATCAGTTATGACACCAGCCATCTGATGGCTTGACAGTTGGGAATACAAGCAACTGTGACAGTTACCATTCATGGCATGTCTTAAATGTAAATGTTTTGGGGAACAGTTAAATCAAAGGGTTTAGTTCTGCTTTAACCACTTGCCGACCGCCGCAAGTACATATACTGCGGCGGTCAGCCCGTCACAGGCAAAGTGACGTACCGGTACGTCACTAGTCTGTGAGGCTCTGGGGAGCGAGCACGCGCCGCCGGAGGCGCGCTCCCGCGCGGTCACGGACCCCCCCGCGCGTGTGAGCGGCGGACCCGATGTCCGCCGCTCACTCACGATCGTCGGGGGAGAGGGAGAAAGGCAGGCGGCTAGTGTAAACAAGCCGCCTGTCATTCTCCCCTGTGTAGAAACACTGATCATACGGTTCTACTATGTAGGACCGTTGATCGTTGTTCCTACACTTCAAGCCACAGCCAATCACAGTAAGAATCACGCCCCTAGGGACACACACAGCCCCTCCCTCTCAAAAAAAGTTAACCCCTTCACTACCAGTGTATTTTTACAGTAACAGTGCATATGTATAGCACTGATTACTGTAGAAATGTCACTGGTAACCCCAAAAGTGTCAAAAATGTCAGTCAAGGGTCCGATCTGTCCGCCCCAATGTCGCAGTACCGCAAAAAAAATCGCAGATCGTCGCCATTACGCGTTAAAAAAAAAAACAACAAAAATGACAAGAAATCTTTCCCTTTGTTAGTAAACGCGATAACTTTTGTGCAAACCAATCAAAATACGCTTTTTGCAATTTTTTTTTACCAAACATATGTAGCATAAAACAAATTGGCCGAAAATGTTAAAAAATTTTGATTTTTACATTTTTTTGGGGGGAATTTCATATAAAAAAATGTGAAAAATATTGTTATTTTTGCAAAATTGACGCTGTTTTTTGTTTATAGCGCATGATCAAAAAATCGCACAGGTGATCAAATACCACCAAAAGAAAGCTCTGTTTGTGGGAAAAAAAGGACGTCAAATTCGTTTAGGTACAGCGTCGCACGACCGCGCAATTGTCCGTTAAAGTCACGCAGTGCCGAATCGCAAAATACCCCCTGGTCAGGAAGGGGGTAAAATCTTCCGGGGCTTAAGTGGTTAAAGAGTCAGTCCCCCAAAACGAACATATGGGTGTTTGGTAGATGTTGGGGACTTCCTCCTGATGGTCTCTTCTATCTCTCAGGGACTGTGTTGGTGTGATGCTGGGTATGAATACAGTACCCGCTGTACCCATATTGAGGGGATCCCTCCATGCCTGGTGGATTTTATATTTATTTGTTTGAAAAGTAACAGGAGGAGCCAGAACACAGGAAGGTGGACAGGAACATCTAATAGTCCCACCAGGGCCAAACAGAGTCAGGAGTAATGGAAGGGAGATGTTGTAATATCCATACACTATAAGCCAGGGGTTAACATATCCCACCAGGCTCAACCTGTAACTAACTTATCGAGTTTGAGTGGATTGTTCCTTTAGGATAAAAAATAAATAAATAAATCATTATCACATTTCCATGTTTATGGTAAAATCTGCTGCAAAGATCAATTCTCTACAACCTGAAGTTCATACAATTTTCCTTTGATGAACTATTGACCCGCTTTTGTCAGGAATGTCTTTTATCTGTAGAAATTCCTGGTTCTCTCTATTTCATGGTTCAGGATCGAAGGTTGGGAGCCGTTCTGACCTTTGAATATCAGGCACTCTTTGGTTTCCGAATATCATGTCTTTTATCTTGTTTGTCCAGAGGTTAGGTTCATCCGAGGTTAGGTTCACTACCGGTCACCAGAGCAAACAAGGGGCTCACTACCGGTCACCAGAGCAAACAAGGGGCTCACTACAGGTCACCAGAGCAAACAAGGGGGTCACTACAGGTCACCAGAGCAAACAAGGGGCTCACTACAGGTCACCAGAGCAAACAAGGGGGTCACTACAGGTCACCAGAGCAAACAAGGGGGTCACTACAGGTCACCAGAAAAAACAAGGGGGTCACTACAGGTCACCAGAGCAAGCAAGCGGCTCACTACTGGTCACCAGAGCAAACATGGGGGTCATTACAGGTCACCAGAGCAAACAAGGGGGTCACTACAGGTCACCAGAGCAAACAAGGGGGTCACTACAGGTCACCAGAGCAAGCAAGCGGTTCACTACTGGTCACCAGAGCAAACATGGGGGTCATTACAGGTCACCAGAGCAAACATGGGGGTCATTACAGGTCACCAGAGCAAACAAGGGGGTCACTACTGGTCACAAGAGCAAATACGGGGGTCACTATAGGTCACCAGAGCAAAAAAGGGGGTCACTACAGGTCCCCAGAGCAAACAAGGGGGTCACTAGAGGTCCCCAGAGAAAACAAGGGGGTCACTACAGGTCACCAGAGCAAACAAGGGGGTCACTACAGGTCACCAGAGCAAACAAGGGGGTCACTACAGGTCACCAGAGTAAACACTGGGGTCACTACAGGTCACCAGAGCAAACAAGGGGGTCACTACAAGTCACCAGAGCAAACAAGGGGGTCACTACAGGTCACCAGAGCAAACAAGGGGGTCACTACAGGTCACCAGAGCAAACAAGGTGTTCACTACAGGTCACCAGAGCAAACAAGGGGGTCACTAAAGGTCACCAGAGCAAACAAGGGGGTCACTACAGGTCACCAGAGCAAACAAGTGGGTCACTACAGGTCACCAGAGGAAGCAAGCAGCTCACTACTGGTCACCAGAGCAAACATGGGGGTCATTACAGGTCACCAGAGCAAACATGGGGGTCATTACAGGTCACCAGAGCAAACAAGGGGGTCACTACTGGTCACAAGAACAAATACGGGGGTCACTATAGGTCACCAGAGCAAAAAAGGGGGTCACTACAGGTCCCCAGAGCAAACAAGGGGGTCACTAGAGGTCCCCAGAGAAAACAAGGGGGTCACTACAGGTCACCAGAGCAAACAAGGGGGTCACTACAGGTCACCAGAGCACACTGGGGTCACTACAGGTCACCAGAGTAAACACTAGGGTCACTACAGGTCACCAGAGCAAACAAGGGGGTCACTACAGGTCACCAGAGCAAACAAGGGGGTCACTACAGGTCACCAGAGCAAGCAAGCGGCTCACTACTGGTCACCAGAGCAAACATGGGGGTCATTACAGGTCACCAGAGCAAACAAGGGGGTCACTACTGGTCACAAGAGCAAATACGGGGGTCACTATAGGTCACCAGAGCAAAAAAGGGGGTCACTACAGGTCCCCAGAGCAAACAAGGGGGACACTAGAGGTCATAAGAGCAAACAAGGGGGCCACTACAGGTCACCAGAGCAAAAAAGGGGGTCACTACAGGCCACCAGAGCAAACATTGGGTTACTACTGGTCACCAGAGTAAGCAAGGGGGTCACTACAGGTCAGCATAACAAACAAGGGGGTCACTACTGGTTACAAGAGCAAACATTGGGGGTCACTAGAGGTCACCAGTGCAAACGAGGGGACCACTACTGGTCACCAAAGTAAACAAGAAGGCCACTACAGGTCATCAGAACAAACAAGGGGGTCACTACAGGTCACCAGAACAAACAAGGGGATCACTACAGGTCACTAGAACAAACAAGGGGACCACTATAGGTCACCAGAGTAAACATTGGGGGTCACTAGAGGTAACCAGAGCAAATATTGGGGGTCACTAGAGGTCACCAGAGAAAACAAGGGGACCACTACAGGTCACCAGAGTAAACATTGGGGGTCACTAGAGGTCACCAGAGCAAACCTTGGGGGTCACTAGAGGTCACCAGTGCAAACAAGTGGACCACTACTGGTCACCAGAACAAACAAGGGGGTCACTACAGGTCACCAGAAAAAACAAGATAGTCGCCACAAGTCACCGGAGCAAAAACTATAAGGGTCTGTTCAGTAAAGTATATCTGTGTAGGTTCTCATTCATCCAGGTCATTGTATGGCTAGTAGTAGTTAGCCAGGAAGATACCCCAGCAATTATACAGTATATCCATACAGATCACCTTCCCTGTGCACTATCCCTTCCCCCCTACTGTACAGCCCCTCCCCCACTGGCCCAGGCCCATACAGGAGGACTGGTAAGGAGCTTTTCCACTGCATGGAACTGAATGGTTCGGCTCGCTTTTGCGCTTTTCCACTGCATGGTACCGCATGGTACGGTGTAGGAACGGTTCGGTACGGTATGGCGGCGCTTTTCCACTGCATGGAACCGAACGGTACGGCTCGCTTAAACAGTACCACCTCGGTTGAGATTCCAAGAGGGCCGTACCGATACCATATCCCACAATCCTTTGCATGCAGCCTTGACTGTTTGTCACTACTAGCCACTGATTGGTCAGAGAATCGTTGTTATCCCACCCACTTACTATTAGTGGAAAAGCAAACCGTACCGAACCGTCCCAACACCGTTCCATAGGGTGCCATGCAGTGGAAAACCAAACCGAGCCAAGCAGGGCTGAGTGGAGCCGAGGCGGTACTTGCAGTGGAAAAGGGCCATTAGTACCCCCTTATCGGTGGCCCTGGTCATGTCTGTGCAGTTCTTGGCTGTGTTCACAAATGTCTGACACAGATCAGCCCCTTCTGCATCCTCTCACTTTGTAACTTGCTACAAAGTTGCAAACCAATCACTGGGGGAGGGGAGACTGAGGAAATGCTTCCCCCTGCCTGCAGCAGACTGATGGCACAATCTCTGCCTAGATAAAATCATTGGTCTGGAGCTCAAGGATGGCTTACTAATGGTAAAAGGTGGAGATTTTCCGTACACTGTTGCTGTACAGTGGGTACGGAAAGTATTCAGACCCCCTTAAATTTTTCACTCTTTGTTATATTGCAGCCATTTGCTAAAATCATTTAAGTTCATTCTTCTTCCTCATGAATGTACACATAGCACCCCATACTGACAGAAAAACACAGAATTGTTGACATTGTTGCAGATTTATTAAAAAAGAAAAACTGAAATATCACATGGTCCTAAGTATTCAGACCCTTTGCTGTGACACTCATATATTTAACTCAGGTGCTTTCCATTTCTTCTGATCATCCTTGAGATGGTTCTACACCTTCATTTGAGTCCAGCTGTGTTTGATTATACTGATTGGACTTGATTAGGAAAGCCACACACCTGTCTATATAAGACCTTCCAGATCACAATGCATGTCAGAGCAAATGAGAATCATGAGGTCAAAGGAACTGCCTGAAGAGCTCAGAGACAGAATTGTGGCAAGGCACAGATCTGGCCAAGGTTACAAAAAGATTTCTGCTGCGCTTAGGGGTCCTAAGAGCACAGTGGCCTCCATAATCCTCAAATGGAAAACGTTTGGGACGACCAGAACCCTTCCTAGAGCTGGCCGTCCGGCCAAACTGAGCTATCGGGGGAGAAGAGCCTTAGTGAGAGAGGTAAAGAAGAACCCAAAGATCACTGTGGCTGAGCTCCAGAGATGCAGTCAGGAGATGGGAGAAAGTTGTAGAAAGTCAACCATCACTGCAGCCCTCCACCAGTCGGGGCTTTATGGCAGAGTGGCCCGACAGAAGCCTCTCCTCAGTGTAAGACACATGAAAGCCCGCATGGAGTTTGCTAAAAAACACCTGAAGGACTCCAAGATGGTGAGAAATAAGATTCTCTGGTCTGATGAGACCAAAATAAAACTTTTTGGCCTTAATTCTAAGCGGTATGTGTGGAGAAAACCAGGCACTGCTCATCGCCTGTCCAATACAGTCCCAACAGTGAAGCATGGTGGTGGCAGCATCATGCTGTGGGGGTGTTTTTCAGCTGCAGGGACAGGACGACTGGTTGCAATCGAGGGAAAGATGAATGCGGCCAAGTACAGGGATGTCCTGGACAAAAACCTTCTCCAGAGTGCTCTGGACCTCAGACTGGGCCGAAGGTTTACCTTCCAACAAGACAATGACCCTAAGCACACAGCTAAAATAACGAAGGAGTGGCTTCACAACAACTCCGTGACTGTTCTTGAATGGCCCAGCCAGAGCCCTGACTTAAACCCAATTGAGCATCTCTGGAGAGACCTAAAAATGGCTGTCCACCAACTTTTACCATCCAACCTGACAGAACTGGAGAGGATCTGCAAGGAGGAATGGCAGAGGATCCCCAAATCCAGGTGTGAAAGACTTGTTGCATCTTTCCCAAAAAGACTCCTGGCTGTATTAGATCAAAAGGGGGCTTCTACTAAATACTGAGCAAAGGGTCTGAATACTTAGGACCATGTGATATTTCAGTTTTTCTTTTTTAATAAATCTGCAACAATGTCAACAATTGTGTGTTTTTCTGTCAGTATGGGGAGCTATGTGTACATTCATGAGGAAGAAGAATGAACTTAAATGATTTTAGCAAATGGCTGCAATATAACAAAGAGTGAAAAATTTAAGGGGGGTCTGAATACTTTCCGTACCCACTGTATATTGCGTCATGTCAGGACTCAGGAATTCATTCATGCATGTGTTAAGTTACTGACAAGTCCACATTACGTACCATGCAGACAAGGACATATGTCTTGATGAAGGATGGAGGCTGTCAGTGTATGGGGCATGTTTGCCTGAAGGAGAAAGAAAACTGTTTGTGTTCCACTGCACCTTCCTCATCTCTCCTGCACCTTCCATGGTTCAGTATGGTGGACAGAGATTTGTATAATGTACAAATTCAACTACTCCCAATACCGAGTTCCGATACCTTTGCATGCAATTTGAGCCCATACAAAATTAATGGGCTCAAATCGCAATGCAAAGAGTCGCATGCGATTTGAACAGGAATGCGGTGCAATTCCTGTCCGAATCACATGCGGTTTTCCCCACCGCTCCTGTGTGAACCCAGGATGAAATTACTATGAGAAGCCTGGGTTCACACAGGAGCGGTGGGGTAAATCACACGCAATTCAGACAGGAATTGCACCGCACTCCTGTTCAAAACGCATGCGATTCTTTGCAGGGCTATTTGAGCTAATTCATTTTGTATGGGCTCAGATCGCACTGCAAACTTATCGGTTTCGGGGTATCAGAGCATTTTCACGAGTACTCGGTATCGGTGCACCCCCAATTTGAAGGCATGCTTCAGTGCATTTAATTGCCTTTTATTTCACCCCTTCTTTGTGTTAATGACCAGCGTCAACAGCGCAGAAAGTCATGGAAAATCCAGTGCAAGGGGTTGGGGACCAACATGTATATATTATTATCAATCAAAAAATAGACAAGTAACGAGCGGGATGTGGGTCTGGTGTCTTTCCTCAAACCACAAGGACAAGGAAAGAATTATGACAGACCGAAACTCTTGCTTGTTGCAAGGGCTGCTGGTTTTGTGTCCCCGGTTCTCTTCCTGCTAATGCAACTGCAGCCAGGCAAACAGCAGCTTCCACACTTCTGGTACAGAAAACAGCCCAGGGCAGTGGTCTACAAACTGCGGCCCTTTGCTTGCCTTTATCTGGCCCTTTGGTCACTATTCCTCCCACTGACACCAAACATGGGGCACTATTACTCCCACTGACACCAACGATGGGGCACTATTCCTCCCACTGACACCAATGATGGGGCACTATTCCTCCCACTGACACCAATGATGGGGCACTATTCCTCCCACTGATACCAATGATGGGGCACTATTCCTCCCACTGACACCAATGATGGGGCACTATTCCTCCCACTGACACCAATGATGGGGCACTATTCCTCCCACTGACACCAATGATGGGGCACCATTCCTCCCACTGACACCAATGATGGAGCACTATTCCTCCCACTGACACCAATGATGGGGCACTATTCCTCCCACTGATACCAATGATGGGGCACTATTTCTCCCACTGACACCAATGATGAGGCACTATTCCTCCCACTGATAGCAATGATGGGGTACTATTCCTCCCACTGACACCAATGATGAGGCACTATTCCTCCTACTGACACCAATGATGTGGCACTATTTCTCCCACTGACACCAAACATGGGGCACTATTCCTCCCACTGATACCTATGATGGGGCACTATTCCTCTCACTGACACCAATGATGGAGCACTATTCCTCCCACTGACACCAATGATGGGGCACTATTCCTCCCACTGACACAAAACATGGGGCACTATTCCTCCCACTGATACCAATGATGGGGCACTATTCCTCCCACTGACACCAATGATGGGGCACTATTCCTCCCACTGACACCAAACATGGGGCACTATTCCTCCCACTGATACCAATGATGGGGCACTATTTCTCCCACTGACACCAATGATGAGGCACTATTCCTCCCACTGACACCAATGATGAGGCACTATTCCTCCCACTGACACCAATGATAGGGCACGTTTCCTCCCACTGACACCAATGATGGGGCACTATTCCTCATACTAACACACCTTATGGGGCACTATTCCTCCCACTGATACCAATGATGGGGCACTATTCCTCCCACTAACACAAATTATGGGGCACTATTCCTCCAATTGATACCAATAGTGGGGCACTATTCCTCCCACTGATACCAATAATGGGGTACTATTCCTTCCACTGATACCAATGATGGGGTACTATTCCTCCCACTGACACCAATGATGGGTACTATTCCTTCCACTGACACCAATGATGGGGTACTATTCCTCCCACTGATACCAATGATGGGTACTATTTCTTCCACTGACACCAATGATGGGGTACTATTCCTCCCACTGATACCAATGATGGGTACTATTCCTCCCACTGACACCAATGATGGGTGCTATTCCTTCCGCTGACACCAATGATGGGGTACTATTCCTCCCACTGATACCAATAATGGGGCACTATTCCTTTCACTGATACCAATGATGATAGGGCATTGTTTACTCCCATTGATGTCAGGGTGTTTTCTGCTCTCACTGGCCACAGTCTGCCCCCCTCAAAGTCTGAAGCACAGTAAACTGGCCCTTTGTTTAGAAAGTTTGGAGACCCCTGGTCTACAGTCATGGCCAAAATTTTTTGAGAATGACACAAATATTAATTTTCACAAAGTCTGCTGCCTCCGTGTTTATGATGGCAATTTGCATACACTCCAGAATGTTATGAAGAGTGATCAGATAAATTGCAATCAATTGCAAAGTCCCTCTTTGCCATGAAAATGAACCTAATCACCCCAAAAAAACATTTCCATTGCATTTGTGAAGAAGGCTTCTGGGCGCCCTAGAAAGTCCAGCAAGCGCCAGGACCGTCTCCTACAGTTGATTCAGCTGCGGGATCGGGGCACCACCAGTGCAGAGCTTGCTTAGGAAAGACAGCAGGCAGATGTGAGTACATCTGCAGACACAGTGAGGGGGAGACTTTTGGAGGATGGCCTGGTGTCAAGAAGGGCAGCAAAGAAGCCACTTCTCTCCAGGAAAAAACATCAGGAAAAGACTGATATTCTGCAAAATGTACAGGGATTGGACCGCTGAGGACCGGGGTAAAGTCATTTTCTCTTATGAATCCTCTTTCTGATTGTTTGGGGCATCCGGAAAAAACCTTGTCTGGAGAAGAAAAGGTGAGCGCTACCATCAGTCCTGTGTCATGCCAACAGTAAAGCATCCTGAGACCATTCATGTATGGGGTTGTTTCTCAGCCAAGGCAGTGGGCTCACTCACAATTCTGCCTAAGAACACAATCCTAAATAAAGAATGTTACAAAAACATCCTCCGAGAACTTCTCCCAACCATCCAAGAACAGTTTGGAGAGGAACAATGCCTTTTCCAGCATGGTGGACCAAAAGTGAGAACTTAGTGGCTTGGGGAACAAAAGATAAACATTTTGGGTCCATGGCCAGGAGACTCCCCAGACCTTAATCCCATTGAGAACTTGTGGTCAGTCCTCAAGAGGTGGGTGAACAAAAAAAACCACAAATTCTGACAAACTCCAAGCATTGATTATGCAAAAATGGGTTTTGAGAATGACACAAATATTCATTTCTGCTGTTTTTAGATCTTTTGTCAGATGTTACTATGGTATACTGAAGGATTTTCTCTTCTTGGATGTTCTTAGGGTATTTTCTCTTAGGGTCAAACGCTCTTAGAGTATTTTCTCTTCTGTTTGAATGTTTTAGGATTTTTTCTCTTCTTATTGAATGTCCTTAGGGTATTTCTATTCTGGTTGAATGCTCTTAGGCTCCATTCACACCTGAGCGTATTGTTTTTAGGCGTTTTTATGGGTGTTTTTCCTGGCATTTTTTTTAGGTGTTTTTCAGGCATTTTTTTCAGGTTTTTTTTGGAGGCACGCATTGACATCTAACAAAAACGCTGGTAATCAGCCCAAAAAAGAAGCTCCTGTACTTTTTTCAGCTACAGGCATTTTGCTTCAAGGGACAAAACGCTCAGATGTGAACAGGGGCCATTGAAATGAATGGGATTTTGATTGTTGGGCGTTTTGAATTTTCACAGATGAGCGTTTTATGAGCTGAAAAACGCTCAGGTGTGAACAGGGCCTTAGGGTATTTTACCTTCTTATCAAACATTCTTAGGGTATTTCCTCTTCTGGTTCAATGTTCTTTGAAAATGTTTTCTTCTTATTGAATGTTCTTAGAGTATTTTCTCTTAGAATTAAATGTCCTTAGGATACTTTCTCTTCTCATCAAAAGTTCATAGACATTATTTTATCTGATAGGACATTCTTTGGCTATTAGGGGATATTACATTCACCCTGCAAAAGACAACTTAAAGTGGAGTTCCACCCTATTTTTATACTTACCTCCATCTTCTCGCTCCGGGTCACCTGAAAAAGAAATGGATAATCGCATATTTTTTTTTTCTTACTTACCTCGTAGCGAAGAAAATATACTTACCTTACTTCCTTTTTCCTCCTTCCTTGGCCGCGGCCCGTCGTCACTTCCTGGCTCTGCAATGATTCCTGGGAGCTGAACGTCATCGCTCCCAGGAATCATTGCGCCTGCACCGGCCCCGACGTCAGTTCCGGGTCGCGCGCGTCATCCCCTTCTAAACAGCTTCTGGGCATGCCCAGAAGCTGTGGAGGGATGACGCGCACACACCGGAAGTGACGGTGGGGCCGGCGCAGGGCATCGTGGGACCGAAGAAGGCGGAAGAAGACGCCGAAGGGGATCTCGCTGGCTTCAAGCTGCCCACATCTGAGATGGCAGCGCTGGACAAGACGTTTTCAAGGTAAGTATTTGTCCTAACAGGTAAGTGCAACCCGGGACAGATCAGAGGCTAGCCATTGTGGAATGTACTAGCCCTGACTGTCCCAGGGGTATTTAAAAAAAAAAATAAAAATCCAGGGTGGAACTCCGCTTTAATAATCAGAAAATAACATTTCATACATACTAAAAAACATTGGAAAAAATGTTATTCGTGACTTTTGCGCAAATGGTGATACTTTGGCAAATGGAATGTTTGTATAGTAGACATGGATTGTACAGTGTCTCACGAAAGTGAGTACACCGCTCACATTTTTGTAAATATTTTATTCTATCTTTTTTCATGTGACAACACTGAAGAAATGACACTTTGCTACATTGTAAAGTAGTGAGTGTACAGCTTGTATAACAGTGTAAATTTGCTGTCCTCACAAAATAACTCAACACACAGCCATTAATGTCTAAACCGCTGGCAACAAAAGTGAGTACACCCCTATGTGAAAATGTCTAAATTGTGCCCAATTAGCCATTTTCTGTCCCCGGTGTCATGTGACTCGTTAGTTTTACAAGGTTCTTGGGTATGAATAGGGAGCAGGTATATTAATTTTGGTGTTATCGCTCTCACTCTCTCATACTGGTCACTGGAGGTTCAACATGACACCTCATGGCAAAGAACTCTCTGAGGACCTGAAAAAAAAGAATTGTTGTTCTACATAAAGATGGCCTAGGCTATAAGAAGATTGCCAAGACCCTGAAACTGAGCTGCAGCACGGTGGCCAAGACCATACAGTGGTTTAACAGGTCAGGTTCCACTCAGAACAGGCCTCACCATGGTCGACCTAAGAAGTTGAGTGCGCATACTCAGTGTCATATCCAGAGGTTGTCTTTGGGAAATAGACATATGAGTGCTGCCAGCATTGCTGCAGAGGTTGAAGAGCTGGGGGTCAGCCTGTCAGTACTCCATACTCCAGGCACCATACGCCGCACACTTCATCAAATTGTTCTGCATGGCTGTTGTCCCAGAAGGAAGCCTCTTCTAAAGACGATGCACAAAAAAGCCTGCAAACAGTTTGCTGAAGACAAGCAGACTAAGGACATGGATTACTTGAACGATGTCCTGTGGTCTGATGAGACCAAGATAAACGTATTTGGTTCAGATGGTGTAAAGCGTGTGTGGCGGCAAACCAAGTGAGGACGGAGTACAAAGACAAGTGTGTCTTGCCTACACTCAAGCATGGCGGTGGGGGTGTCATGATCTGGGGCTGCATGAGTGCTGCCCGCGCTGGGGAGCTACAGTTCATTGAGGGAACCATGAATGCCAACATGTACTGTGACATACTGAAGCTGAGCATGATCCCCTCCAGTGGCGGCTGGTGAAGTTTAAAATGGGGGGGGGGGGGGGCAAGACCCCGCCCTTCCATTTTGACCCCTCCCATTTCTCAGAAGCCCCATCCCCTTATAGACTCCACCCATTTTGTCCCCTGTATTTTGCTTGCGTGAACAAATTCTCCCAATATATCACATATTAAGGGGTCCATCAGTACTAGTATATCCCATAATAGGGAGCAGGGGCCCTATTATGGGATATACTGTGAGAGACACCCTATTATGGGATACACCGACTAAGAGTGGCACAAACCCCACAGTACAGGCCCCCTAGCACAAACCCCACAGTACAGACCCCCTAGCACAAACCCCACAGTACATGCCCCCTAGCACTAATCCCACAGTACAGACCCCCTAGCACAAACCCCACAGTACAGGCCCCCTAGCACTAATCCCACAGTACAGACCCCCTAGCACAAACCCCACAGTACAGGCTCCATAGCACAAACCTCACAGTACATGCCCCCTTCAATGTAGTGACCAGCATACATGTCCCCAATGCAGTGACCAGCGTACATGTACCCAATGCAGTGACCAGCGTACATGTCCCCAATGCAGAGATCAGCGTGCGTGCCTCCAATGCAGCCAGTGACCAGTGTACATGTCCCCAATGCAGAGATCAGCATGCGTGCCTCCAATGCAGCCAGTGACCAGTGTACATGTCCCTAATGCAGAGATCAGCGTGCGTGCCTCCAATGAAGCCAGTGACCAGTGTACATGTCCCCAATGCAGAGATCAGCGTGCGTGCCTCTAATGCAGCCAGTGACCAGTGTACATGTCCCCAATGCAGAGATCAGCGTGCGTGCTTCCAATGCAGTGACCAGTGTACATGTCCCCAATGCAGAGATCAGCGTGCGTGCCCCAAATGCAGCCAGTGACCAGTGTACATGTCCCCAATGCAGAGATCAGCGTGGGTGCCTCCAATGCAGCCAGTGACCAGCATACATGTCCCCAATGCAGAGATCAGCGTGCGTGCCCCAAATGCAGCCAGTGACCAGTGTACATGTCCCTAATGCAGAGATCAGCGTGCGTGCCTCCAATGCAGCCAGTGACCAGTGTACATGTCCCCAATGCAGAGATCAGCGTGCGTGCTTCCAATGCAGTGACCAGTGTACATGTCCCCAATGCAGAGATCAGCGTGCGTGCCTCCAATGCAGCCAGTGACCAGTGTACATGTCCCTAATGCAGAGATCAGCGTGCGTGCCTCCAATGCAGCCAGTGACCAGTGTACATGTCCCCAATGCAGAGATCAGCTTGCGTGCTTCCAATGCAGTGACCAGTGTACATGTCCCCAATGCAGAGATCAGCGTGCGTGCCTCCAATGCAGCCAGTGACCAGTGTACATGTCCCCAATGCAGAGATCAGCGTGCGTGCCTCCAATGCAGCCAGTGACACAGTGTACATGTCCCCAATGCAGAGATCAGCGTGCGTGCCCCAAATGCAGCCAGTGACCAGTGTACATGTCTCCAATGCAGAGATCAGCGTGCTTGCCTCCATTGCAGCCAGTGACCAGTGTACATGTCCCCAATGCAGAGCTCAGCGTGCGTGCCTCCAATGCAGCCAGTGACCAGTGTACATGTCCCCAATGCAGAGATCAGCGTGCGTGCCTCCAATGCAGCCAGTGACCATCGTACATGTCCCCAATGCAGAGATCAGCGTGCGTGCCCCAAATGCAGCCAGTGACCAGTGTACATGTCCCCAATGCAGAGATCAGCGTGTGTGCCCCAAATGCAGCCAGTGACCAGTGTACATGTCCCCAATGCAGAGATCAGCGTGCGTGCCTCCAATGCAGCCAGTGACCAGTGTACATGTCCCCAATGCAGAGATCAGCGTGCGTGCCCCAAATGCAGCCAGTGACCAGTGTACATGTCCCCAATGCAGAGATCAGCGTGCGTGCCCCAAATTCAGCCAGTGACCAGTGTGTACATGCGATGTCCCCATCCCCAATGCAGAGATCAGCGTGCGTGCCCCCTTCAAAGCAGACACTTACCTCGTCATGGACGGCGTGCTGCTCTGAGTCGGCCCAGGGCGGCTGCGGCGGGATGCGGTGCTATCACGCGCGGTGGCGGCTCTCCTGTCTCCTCTTCTCCAGCGGGCGGGATTCGGGAACTGAAGGTGAACGTGATGCCGGGGCGGTGCACCGCCCCCAGGCGTCACGTCACCAGGTCCGATGTCCTCCTGTGATTGGTCCAGGCTGGACTCTGGACCAATCACAGCCCGGACATCGTTAAAGTGGGGTGTGTCGGGGCGCCTTGCTCTGTGCCCCGACACACCCCCAGAAGAGCGCCAATCGGCGCCTCTGCCGGGCAAGGGTGGGGTCAAAAACCCCACCCTCCCCATACCCAGCACACAGTCCGTCTCCCCTAGTGGGCGAAAACTTGACTATTTTTTTTTTTATTTAATCTTTTTTTTTTTTTCTGCCTCGTTTGGGGGGCCTCTATGGGCGGGCCACCACTGATCCCCTACCTTCGGAGACTGGGCTGCAGGGCAGTATTCCAACATGATAACGACCCCAAACACACCTCCAAGACCACCACTGCCTTGCTAAAGAAGCTGAGGGTAAAGGTGATGGACTGGCCAAGCAGGTCTCCAGACCTAAACCCTATTGAGCATCTGTGGGGCATCCTCAAACATAAGGTGGAGGAGCGCAAGGTCTCTTAACATCCACCAGTTCCGTGATGTCATCATGGAGAAGTGGAAGAGGACTCCAGTGGCAACCTGTGAAGCTCTGGTGAACTCCACGCCCAAAAGGGTTAAGGCAGTGCTGGAAAATAATGGTGGGCACACAAAATATTGACACTTTGGGCCCAATTTGGACATTTTCACTAGATTACTCACTTTTGTTGCCAGCGGTTTAGACATTAATGGCTGTGTGTTGAGTTATTTTGAGGGGACAGCAAATTTACACTGTTATACAAGCTGTACACTCACTACTTTACATTGTAGCAAAGTGTAATTTCTTCAGTGTTGTCACATGAAAAGATAGAATAAAATATTTACAAAAATGTGAGGGGTGTACTCACTTTTGTGAGATACTGTATATTTGTAGGGTATATATGTACGTAAAAAAATATATATATATATAAAAGGCCTGTTTAATGCAGGTTTGAAATATTCCCCTATATTATGTGTACACCAATGTATATGTGTATGTATATATCTTCGTTGACGAAACCGGTAGCTTAGCTACATAAACGTTCTTCCTGCTGACGTCTCTTGGTGAAGACAGAGAGCTCATCCATTGAAGTTAAACCTGTTTTTCTGTGTCATTAGAATAGTAATTTCTCCCTAAATGGCACACAGTTCACTTTTCCCATACTATATATATATATATACACAAGCAGCACGGTTTAGCTGCTATCAGGCAGAGCTATAGAAACCGGCACATTGTCTGCTGAATTCTATCTCTTGCTGTGACTACGCCAGGTACACAGAAATAGATCATCGCTCAGCCCACATTATTTCGATGGGCAAAAATTGAGAAAAGAAGAACCGGACTGCCCGACCAAATTCTGAACTGTGCAGGTTGGATTCTAGAAAGCCACTCCAGGAAATTTGTACAGTCAGGGAATTACTAATAGTATACAGCAGCTATGGCAGCTCTGTGAAAGTTATTTTAACTTATTTACTTTTTAAAGTGCACCGGCAATGTGCGCAAAATGACATGCTTCCCTGACGCAAAGAAGCGTGCTGCCCTTTAGCAGACGCGTGGCGGTGCTCTGCGCGCGATGCACAGGAATGCTAAGTTGCACCCGTATGGTGTGAACCTAACCTAAAGTAACATGCCAAAATAAATTTGCGCCCACCCGCAAAACAAGGACAAACTTTGGTACCCCGTATTTTCCATAGGTGATGCTTTAAAAGCCCCTAGAGGTCATCACTTTAGAGTTAACCATGAATAATGGGCCTGGAATTATTACTCTCACTCTGACGTGCATGGCGATATCTAACATGAGTATCACAAGTGATGTTTTCATGTGAAGGTGGCCCCGACAGGTTGTGCCTTTACATTCATGTGTGCGCATAGATGGGAACAGGGTGGGGGGTTTTTAGTGCTTGGGTGTAACTTTATTTTTTTGCCTTTTCTTTACGTTCACTAAAACTTTATTTATATCATGTAGCGGATAAAAACCTTTCTTTACCTGATGTCCCACCCGCCTACCATTAAAGCTAATGGGGATCAGATGGGGCTTCACAGGGAAAGTGTCCCCAGAAACCGGAAGTGGTGTTTTAATGTCACTCTTGGGTTCATTCTAGCTAGGGAAGATCAGTGAATGAATGTTTTTACTGGTCTCCCTCCCATCCATCCTGCAACACCAGCCATACAGGTCTCTGCCCTGCAAGTGGAAGAGTAGAGTCTGGGAAGCATGGCGGGGGGGGGGGGGGGGGGCAGAGGCACTCTCTACAATCAATCTTCGCCACTCTCTGCTCCCTCAGATTTCACCTCTGCACCCTAGAAACTGACCTCTGCACCCCCAGCAGTCTCCTCCGCATTCTACACACCCAGCACTCATCTCTGCTCTCTGTACTCCCAATACTCATTTCTGCACCCCCAACACTCACCTCTGCTCTTTGCATCCCCAACACCTACTTCCACTCTCTGCACCCCCAGCACTCCCCTTCGCTCGCACTCACCTGTGCTCTCTGCACCCCCAGCACTCACCTCTGCTCTCTGCACTCCCAGCACTTTCCTATGCTTTCTGCACCCCCAGCAGTCTCCTCCGCTTTCTGCATACCTAGCACTCATCTCTGCTCTCTGCACCCCCAACACTCATCTCTGCTCTCTGCACCCCAGCACTTACCTCCGCTCTCTGCACCTCCAGCACTTACCTCCGCTCTCTGCACCTCCAGCACTTACCTCTGCTCTCTGCACCTCCACTCTCTGCACCCCCAGCACTCTCCTCTGCTCTCTTCACCCCCAGCAGTCTCCTTCACTCTGCATACCCAGCACTCACATCCCCTCTCTTCACCCCCAGCACTCACCTCTGCTCTCTGCACATCCAGCACTCTCCTCCACTCTGTGCACCCTCAGCACCTCCGCTCTCTGCACACCCAGTACCCACCTCCACTCTCTGCACCCTCAGCTCTCACCTCCACTCTCTGCACCCCCAGCACTCGCCTCAGCTCTCTGCACCCCCAGCACTCGCCTCAGCTCTCTGCACCCACAGCACTCACCTCAGCTCTCTGCACCCCCAGCACTCACCTCAGCTCTCTGCACCCCCAACACTCCCCTCTGCTCTCTGCACACCCAGCACTCTCCTCTGCTCTCTGCACACCCAGCACTCAACTCCGCTCTCTGCACACCCAGCACTCAACTCCGCTCTCTGCACACCCAACACTCACCTCCGCTCTCTGCACACCCAGCACTCACCTCTGCTCTCTGCACACCCAGCACTCTCCTCTGCTCTCTGCACACCCAGCACTCAACTCCGCTCTCTGCACACCCAGCACTCAACTCCGCTCTCTGCACACCCAACACTCACCTCCGCTCTCTGCACACCCAGCACTCAACTCCACTCTCTGCACACCCAGCACTCACCTCAGCTCTCTGCACCCCCAGCACTCTCCTCTGCTCTCTGCATACCGAGCACTCACCTCTACTCTCTGCACCCCCAGCACTCACCTGTGCTCTCTGCACCCCCGGCACTTTCCTATGCTTTCTGCACCCCCAGCATTCTCCTCTGTTTTTTGCACCCCCAGCACTCTCCTCTGTTTTTTGCACCCTCAGCACTCACCTCTGCTCTCTGCACACACAGCACTAACCTCCGCTCTCTGTACATGCAGTACTAACCTCCGCTCTCTGCACTCCCAGCACTCATCTCTTTTTACTGGCTTTACAAATGCAGCAATTTAGACATTGGATGAAAGGTTTAGCACTGGGAAGCACTTTTTGAAATGTAAAAAGTGTATTTTATATACAACCATATAGATCAGACCAAAATGAGGGACAAATGAGGAGGAAAGAGAGACAGAGGGACTTTGTTATAAATCAGAGACAGTCCCTCGAAATTAGGGACAGTTGGGACTCGGGAGATATGATTTTACTACATGTAGACCATTGAAACCAGTTTCAGTTTGTCAGTGGCAGCCTTGTAAATATTATACAATAACTGCTT
This sequence comes from Pelophylax lessonae, assembly GCF_965119305.1. Lineage (NCBI taxonomy): Eukaryota > Metazoa > Chordata > Amphibia > Anura > Ranidae > Pelophylax > Pelophylax lessonae. The sequence goes on from NC_138769.1 coordinate 22,437,140, forward strand.
TGACGTGTGCAGAGCACAGATAGCAATTTCACGAGGAATCATAGTAAACAAACCAGATCACCGACACGCCGAATCATGTAGGCAATGCAAATGCTAATATATTGGCGGCTGTTAAAAGGCATGAAATCCAATCAGGTAAATAGAAGGTGTACTGTCCCTTTAAGAGACACCTGTGCAGGGTGTGTGCTCGCTGCAGGAACTTTCTTCTACTCAATGAGGAAGTCCCGGAAAACACATTGCAATGCCAGCTGGGGATTTAGAACATAGAGAGCGCTGGGGTGATCAGAAAACACAGCAAGCCCAGAGATCAGAACACAGAGACTGCTAGAGTATCATAGCGCACAGCAAGCCCAGGGGGGCAGAACACAGAGACTGCTAGAGGATCATGGAGCACAGCAAGCCCAGAGATCAGAACACAGAGACTGCTAGGGGATCATAGAGCACAGCAAGCCCAGAGATCAGAACACAGAGACTGCTAGGGGATCATAGAGCACAGCAAGCCCAGAGATCAGAACACAGAGACTGCTAGGGGATCATAGAGCACAGCAAGCCCAGAGATCAGAACACAGAGACTGCTAGGGGATCATAGAGCACAGCAAGCCCAGGGGGGCAGAACACAGAGACTGCTAGAGGATCATAGAGCACAGCAAGCCCAGAGATCAGAACACAGAGACTGCTAGGGGATCATAGAGCACAGCAAGCCCAGGGGGGCAGAACACAGAGACTGCTAGAGGATCATAGAGCACAGCAAGCCCAGAGATCAGAACACAGAGACTGCTAGAGGATCATAGAGCACAGCAAGCCCAGAGATCAGAACACAGAGACTGCTAGAGGATCATAGAGCACAGCAAGCCCAGGGGGGCAGAACACAGAGACTGCTAGAGGATCATAGAGCACAGCAAGCCCAGAGATCAGAACACAGAGACTGCTAGGGGATCATAGCGCACAGCAAGCCCAAGGGGGCAGAACATAAGAAAGCCTAGAGATCAGAACACAGAGACTGTCCGAGGATTGGAAGACACAGTGAGCCCAGGAATCAGATAAAAAGGGATTTAAGGATCAGAATGCACAGCAAGCCTGGACATCAGAACCGAGTGATTGTGGGGACCGGATCATAGAGCCTACTGGGGAATCATAACGCACAGCAAGCCCAGGCATTTAAAACCCAGCACCTGCTAGGGTTACATAACCCAGCAATCCCAGGGATCACAACTCGGAGCCTGCCAGGTGACTGGAACACACAGTAAGCCTGGGAACCAGAACATAAGCAATTTGAGGATCAGAACGCACAGCAAGCCTGGGCATCCAAGCAGAGCGATTGTGGGGATCGGAACACACAACAAACACAGGAATCGGAACAGAAAGGAATTTGGGGATCAGATCGTACAGCAAGTCTGAGCATCAAAACTGAGCAATAATTGGGGTTCGGAACGCAGAGCCTGCCAAGGAAATCGTTACGCGCAGCAAGCCCGGGGAACGAACTTCGAGCCGGCCTGGGAATCAAAACAAGTAAGTCAGGTTTTCAAAAATCACAGCAAGCCTGGGGATCAGAACATAATAAGTCTAGTGGTCAGAAAGCACAGCAAGCCTTGGGATCAGTACAGAAAAAGTGTAGTTGTCAGAACGCACAGCATGCCTTGGGATCAGTACAGAAAAAGTGTAGTTGTCAGAACGCACAGCATGCCTTGGGATCAGTACAGAAAAAATCTAGTGGTCAGAACGCACAGCAAGCCTTGGGATCAGTACAGAAAAAGTGTAGTTGTCCGAAAGCACAGCAAGCCTCAGAACAGAATAATTCTAGTGGTCAGAACGCACAGCAACCCTGGGGATCAGAACAGAATAAATCTAGTAGCCAGAACGCACAGGAAGCCTGGGGATCAGAATAAGTCTAGTGGTCGGAACGCACAGCAAGCATGAGAGCAGAATAAGTCTAGTGGTCGGAACGCACAGCAAGCCTCAGAACAGAATAATTCTAGTGGTCAGAATGCACAGCAACCCTGGGGATCAGAACAGAATAAATCTAGTGGCCAGAACGCACAACAAGCCTGGGGATCAGAACATATAGCAAGTTTGGGGTCACAATGCACAGCAAGTCTGGGGATCAGAACATATAGCAAGTTTGGGGTCACAATGCACAGCAAGCCTGGGGATCAGAACATATAGCAAGTTTGGGGTCACAATGCACAGCAAGTCTGGGGATCAGAACATATAGCAAGTTTGGGGTCACAATGCACAGCAAGGCTGGGGATCAGAACATATAGCAAGTTTGGGGTCACAATGCACAGCAAGCCTGGGGATCAGAACATATAGCAAGTTTGGGGTCACAATGCACAGCAAGTCTGGGGATCAGAACATATAGCAAGTTTGGGGGTCACAATGCACAGCAAGTCTGGGGATCAGAACATATAGCAAGTTTGGGGTCACAATGCACAGCAAGCCTGGGGATCAGAACATATAGCAAGTTTGGGGTCACAATGCACAGCAAGTCTGGGGATCAGAACATATAGCAAGTTTGGGGTCACAATGCACAGCAAGTCTGCGGATCGCTGCGGTTATTCTGATTGGGGATCCACAGATTCTGTCTGGTGAGTCTGACTTTCCTACTTTCTCATAAAACCCGCTCATTGCCTTTAATGGGATTCTGTGTAAAGCACCCCGAGGGCACGTCACACTTCACTATATAAAGTAACACACAGCCCTCCTCACACGCATTATGTCATTTGTTAACATGCTTTGCACACCACACCGACCAGAATATGCGCATTGCTTTTTTTTTTTTTTCTCAATGCACCACATATTGTGGTGCACTACCGTGTGCTGTGCCACATTTTGGCACCTTTCGGGGGGAGCAGGTACCGGTTTTCAGCCCCCCTCCACCTTCCCCTGCCGCCAGGCCATTCACAAAGCGCAGTAGGGAACCCGCTGTGAGGCCCTAAGGCTTCACTGTTGGTCTCCCTTTAGAAGGAATGGCGGTGGTAGCATTTGAGAGCTGATTGAAAAATAGTCTGGGGTGCCGACATGGCGGGCTCCCTGGACAGGTAAATGTCCTAATCTTAATAGTTAGCAGCTACAGGATTTGTAGCTGCTGACTTTCAATTTTTTTGGGGGGGTGGAGCTCTTCTTCTGTTTTTTTTTTATGACCTGCAGGGTCTGGGGCCCCCATCTGTCTGCTGTCTAGGCTTTAGGGTCCTTTCACACGGGCGGTGCACTCGGCGGTGCACTCGGCGGACTCCGTTATGCTCAGCAGGGATCGATCCGCAGATCCCCCGCTGATCAGGCGGATGACAGCTCCGTCTCCACTTACTTTGCAGAGACAGAGCTGTCAGATCCCCACTCTCCTCTATGGGAGATCTGATGAGAATGGACAGCTGTCAGTTTTCATCCAATCCGATCCTCCAGATGAATGGAAAATAGGGTTTCCATCCGTCCAGATTTCATGGACAGGATCGCATCAGATAGCAGGGGGTGTCAGCTGACATGTCTCCTCTGACATCCGCTGCCCCATAGAGGTGCATGGAGGATCCGATCAGATCTGCCTGAAAAACTGACAGACCTGATTGGAAAGCCCGTCTGAAAGGGGCCATAGAGTTGGAGATTTAAATAGACACCAAATCATGAATTTCCTCTGATTTTCTCCATTGTTCCAATCTGCATCTCTGGTTATCAGTGTTCTCCACACGAGGGGGCTTCACCTGGTTATCAGTGTTCAGCACACGGGGGAGTGCTTTACCTGGTTATCAGTGCTCGCCACATGAGGGGGCTTTACCTGGTTATCAGTGTTCTCCACAGGGGGGGCTTTACCTGGTTATCAGTGTTCTCCACAGGGGGGGCTTTACCTGGTTATCAGTGTTCTCCACAGGGGGGCTTTACCTGGTTATCAGTGTTCTCCACAGGGGGGTCTCCTGGTTATCAGTGTTCTCCTCCACGCGGGGGGAGGCTTCACCTGGTTAGCAGTGTTCTCCTCCACGCGGGGGGGGGGGGGCTTCACCTGGTTATCAGTGTTCTCCTCCACGCGGGGGGGGGGGGCTTCACCTGGCTATCGCTGTTCTCCTCCACGCGGGGGGGGGGGGGGGCTTCACCTGGCTATCGGTGTTCTCCACGCGGGGGGGGGCTTCACCTGGCTATCGGTGTTCTCCACGCGGGGGGGCTTCACCTGGCTATCTGTGTTCTCCTCCTCTACGTGAAGGGGCTTCACCTGGCTATCTGTGTTCTCCTCCTCTACGCGGGGGGGGGGGGCTTCACCTGGCTATAGGTGTTCTCCTCCTCTATGCGGGGGGGGGCTTCACCTGGCTATCTGTGTTCTCCTCCTCTATGCGGGGGGGGGGCTTCACCTGGCTATCGGGGTTCTCCTCCTCTACGCGGGGCGGCTTCACCTGGCTATAGGTGTTCTCCTCCTCTACGTGGGGGGGGCTTCACCTGGCTATCTGTGTTCTCCTCCTCTACGTGAAGGGGCTTCACCTGGCTATCTGTTTTCTCCTCCTCTACGCGGGGGGGGGGGGGGGCTTCACCTGGCTATAGGTGTTCTCCTCCTCTATGCGGGGGGGCTTCACCTGGCTATCAGTGTTCTCCTCCTCTATGCGGGGGGGGGGGCTTCACCTGGCTATCGGGGTTCTCCTCCTCTACGCGGGGCGGCTTCACCTGGCTATAGGTGTTCTCCTCCTCTATGCGGGGGGGGGGCTTCACCTTGCTATCAGTGTTCTCCTCCTCTACGTGGGGGGGGGCTTCACCTGGCTATCGGGGTTCTCCTCTTCTACGCGGGGCGGCTTCACCTGGCTATCGGGGTTCTCCTCCTCTACGCGGGGGGGCTTCATCTGGCTATCGGGGTTCTCCTCCTCTATGCGGGGGGGGGGGGGGGGCTTCTTCACCTGGCTATCTGGGTTCTCCTCCTCTATGCGGGGGGGGGGGGGGGGGCTTCATCTGGCTATCGGTGTTCTCCTCCATGTTTTCATTAAAGGGGTTCCGTTTGGCAACTTGCTGAGTGCAACAGAAGCGTAAATTTTGCCGCAATGCACTGTAGCATATGTACATCCTATCCTCTGTCTTTGCAGCCTAAAGCAATATGAAACTCCCAAAAATACTCAGCGATGCAGAGGTTACAGTCCCTCGCCAGCTGCTGTCACCTTCTTCTGGGTGCCAGGTTTTTACGCTCTTGATTGGCCGGTGGATATCATCCAAACATGCGCAAAGGAGTCAGTCATTCTGGCTCCGCTGGAGTGTGCCAGGAATGCGCGCTGAGCCGTGCATGCACAACGCACACATTTAGGTTTAGTTCCACTTTAAGGGGGAATTGTTGGGGAGGTTAAAACATGGCTCAGCAGTGTTTTCTACTGTCTCCCCCCCCCCCCCCCCCCCCCCAACCACAATTGAGGCCTAAATGATATCTAGAACCAAAACAGTAAATGTAATCCATTGCAGCTTACCATTCTTTGGATGTGATGGCTGCATTCATTTTTTCTTTTTTTTTTTTCCTGACTAAAGAACGTTTTCAGCAAGTACAGAAAAACCCTGCTGATCATGCCACAATATCTGTGCCTTTGTTGCTTCCTCTGCTCTAAAGTGAAGTTGTCTTCTTCGAGCTACGACACCACTGTAAAAGAGATGGGGGGGGGGGGGGGGTTTGTCCTACAAAACTCCCTGTCCTAGGATGACAAAGTTTCTCCATAGATACAGTGGAGGAGTGAGTGTTGTTACTCTAGGACAAGAAGTGTGTTACTGGCTGGATCACCGGGTGAAAATAAATGTCTGAAAAAAGAAAATGAATGCAGCCACCACATCCATCTAAGGAGCTGGTAAGCTGCAATATATGGGTGGAACCAGAGGTGACGTCACCACGCTCTCCAGACGGCTTGTTTTACATTGGGAACACTGCAGCTGGATAGTTTTATATGCTGTTATGCATACCATGTTTGTGATTGCACTCTCTTTTTTATTAATAAATGCTCAACTGTTTTTATTGGGATTACGCTATGATCCTTTGCTTTATTTATATACATTGCAATCACATTACTTGGATAGTCGCCTGAATAAATATTGCAGATATTTCCTTATACCGTGGACACTTACCTGATCAAGCACTGTAGGCTTTTCCATTCATTTGGAGGTCACCTGATTCTGATCAGCGGCCATTCTCCCTCCCTCTGCTTAGTGTTGGTGGTTGCACTTACCAAGGTTGAAGGATTGGTGAATATCATCTTTTCGCATGCATTTTGGGATCTGTGGTGCTTCTGTTTTACGGAGTCTGTTCGTTTTAATTACTACATTCATCTATTTTGCACATTTTTTGGACACTTTTTACGTATTTTCATCTTGGAATTTTGCACTTTAAATTTTATTCATTTATTTATTTCTATGAACTTTTCATGAATTTTTCAAATTAATTTTGCACTTTATGATCATGTTTTATTTTATCAATTATTAGCGCTGCACTTATTGTATATGAAGCTGCAATATGACATTTTCAGGTTTAGATCCTAATGCCGAAAGCCCAACTTTAGTGTCAATTTTTTTTTTTTTTTTCTTTTCAATAAGCCCCCAATCCCACCTGTATGTATTAATTAATTAATAAATAAATAAAAAAGAGAGGAGAAGGAAAAAAAAAAAGGAAGTCCCAAGTAGTGCTCCTCTGGAGTAGGCAGGACACACCTTGAGCCTCTGGATTGGACAGTCAAGGATTGGCAGCGAGGCTGATGGGGTCTGCCCTCTACTCCTGTTCCATGTCAGCACATAAGCATACAGCAGTTCCTGATTGGCTCTTGGTGCTTACTGATGAAAGTCCTCCACAACTAAATTAATTTTGGCGCTTAAAAATCCCTTTTTATATTTCTTTCTTTAAAAAAAAAAAAAAGTGTGTATATGTATATGTGTATATGTATATATGTATATGTGTATATGTATATATGTATATGTGTGTATATATATATATATATATATATATATATATATATATATATATATATATATAGTGTGTGTGTGTGTGTGTGTGTTGTATATATATATATATATATATATTAATTATAATATTTATTTTATTATTATTATATATTATGTGTGTGTATATATTTATTACTATTATTATTTTTATATATATATATATATTAGTGTGTGTATGTGTATATTATTTTTTTTTTTTTTTTTTTTGTAGATTGTTGGTATGAAATCCTTTTCTTTTCCAAAATTTTTCAATTTAATTCTTTTTTTTTTTTTTTTTTTTTTTTTTGTTCTTTTTTGTTCGTTTTTATTTTTTTTTGGTTTATATAAACATTTAGGCTCGGTTCACACTGATGCGATGCGGGAAGGCTGCGAATTCGCAGCCTGTTCCCGCATCGCACACGCACCCCCGGCAGTTCACACTGCCATATGCGATCCGCTGGGGGTGTCAATGTAATCTTAACGACACCCCCAGTTTGATCGCATATCGCAGTGCGATCGTGCAGTTCGCACAGGATCGGATCGCACAAGTGTGAACCGCTGTGCGATCCGATCCTGATGCGGCAGCAAAAATGCCTCCTGTGCGTCTTTGCTGCGGGTGCGATGCGAATTTAGCCATACAAACTATATGGCTAAACTCGCACCGCACAGCTGATCGCATGTCATGTCGGAGCAGTGCGCTCCGACATGACATGCGAACCCCGCACACGCAGTAGTGTGAACCGGGGCTTAATGCGTTGTACTGCCATGACCCTCACTTTGCAAAGCACGCTCCAGTAATGCCTGCAGTTTTGTGATCTGATCAGGTAGGACATTGCTGTCCCTGTGAGGAGATGAGGAGGGGGTGTCTGCTACTCAGGGCGATGATGGCTCATCACCTGCAGACAGATTCCTTCCCAGAACCAGTGCCTCCTGCTGGCTGCACATGGTAAATATGAAATATTGATATGCAGGAATTCCTATTCCTGAAACTGAAAAATACACACACATATATTTACCTATACATTCCTTTCAACTGCTGCATGGCTTCATTGGAGTCCATAGCACTGCAGGTGTGCAGCACAGTGGCTAAGTAGTTAGCACCCGCCTAGCAGGACTGGGGGTCATCGGTTTATAGCCTAACCACAGTGATTCCTGCCTGGTCTGTGCATGTTCTCTGTACCTGTGTGGGTTTCCTCCCACACTTGAAAGACATGGTGGTAGGTTAATTGGCTCCTGCCTTATTGGCCCTAATACAGTGCCTTGAAAAAGTTTTCATACCCCTTGAAATGTTCCACATTTTGTCATGTTCCAACCAAAAACATAAATTTTATTTGATAGACCGACACAAAGTTGCACATAATTGTGAAGTGGAAGGAAAATGATAAATGGTTTTCAACATCTTTTACAAATATGTGAAAAGTGCGGCATGCATTTGTATTCACCCCCCCCCCCCCCCCCAGCCCCAGAGTCAATACTTTGTTGAACCGCCTTTCCCTGCAATTATACAGCTGCAAGTCTTTTTGCACATCTAGAGAGGGACATTTTTGCCCATTCTTTGCAAAATAGCTCAGGCTCTGTCAGATTGGATGGAGAGCGTCTGTGAACAGCAATTTTCAAGTCTTGCCACAGATTCTCAATTGGATTTAGGTCTGGACTGTTACTGGGCTATTCTAACACACATGAATATGCTTTGATCTAATCCATTCCATTGTAGCTCTGGCTGTATGTTTCGGGTCGTTGTCCTGCTGGAAGGTGAACCTCCGTCCCAGTCTCAAGTCTTTTGCAGACTCTTAACAGGTTTTCTTCTAATATTGCCCTGTATTTGGCTCCATCCATCTTTCCATCAACTCTGACCTGCTTCCCTGTCCCTGCTGAAGAAAAGCATCCCCACAACATGATACTGCCACCACCATGTTTCACAGTGGGGATGGTGTGTGCAGGGTGATATGCAGTGTTAGTTTTCTCCCACACATAACGTTTTGCTTTTAGGCCAAAAAGTTCAATTTTGGTCTCATCTGACCAGAGCACCTTCTTCCACATGTTTGCTGTGTCCCCCACATGGCTTCAAACAAACGTCAAACAGGACTTCTTATAGCTTTCTTTTACCAATGGCTTTCTTCTTGCTACTCTTCCATAAAGGGCAGATTTTTGGAGCGCACGACTAATAGTTGTCCTGTGGACAGATTCTCCCACTTGAGCTGTGGATCTCTGCAGCTCCTCCAGAGTTCCCATGGGCCTCTTGGCTGCTTCTCTGATTAATGCTCTCCTTGCTCAGCCGGTCAGTTTAGGTGGACGGCCATGTATTGGTAGGGTTGCAGTTGTGCCATACTCTTTCCATTTTCCGATGATGGATTGAACAGTGCTCCGTGAGATGTTCAAAGCTCGGGATATTTTTTTATAACCCAACCCTGCTTTAACCTTCTCCACAACTTTATCTCTGACCTGTCTGGTGTGTTCCTTGGCCTTCATGATGCTGTTTGTTCACTAAGGTTCTCTAACAAACCTCTGAGGGCTTCACAAAACAGCTATATTTATACTGAGATAAACTTACACACAGGTGGACTCTATTTATTAGGTGATTTCTAAAAGCAATTAGTTCCACTAGATTTTAGTTAGGAGTATCAGATATTTATTTGTAAATGTTGAAAACCATTTATCATTTTCCTTCCACTTCACAATAATGTGCCACTTTGTGTTGGGCTATCACATAAAATCCCAAGAAATACATTTATGTTTTTGGTTGTAACGTGACAAAATGTGGAAAATTTCAAGGGGGGGGGGGGGGGGTGAATACTTTTTCAAGGCACTGTATGTGTATGAATAGGAACCTTGGATTGTAAGCTCCTTGAGGGCAGGGACTGATGTAAATGTTTAATAAATAAATGAATAGGTAAATATTGAGCTATGGATGGCTGATAAGAGAATAACAAAGTTCATTTATCTTTACAATCGATATAAGGTGATCTCTCAAATGGTATGAATGGTATAAAAATCTCTTCCATCATTTCCATGTACTGACCTGTCTATTGATCTGGAACACCTGGCAAATATATGAGATTACTAATAGTCCATTCTGTCACCATTAATACCCAATAAATGAAATCTGTCATAGGTTTTGACTACAAGATTCTGGCACATGGTTAAAATTGTGTGCAATTCTTCTTGTGTGGGCCGGGCAACTCAGACCCGTCACATCTCCTGCCGTCCCACCAAAGCCAAGGTGACCTTGAGACACCAGAGCTCTAGGTGCACTTAAGTGACATTAAAACTTTTTATATATATATATATATATATATATATATATATATATATATATATATATATATGTGCCTTGTGAAAGTATTCGGCCCCCTTGAACTTTGCGACCTTTTGCCACATTTCAGGCTTCAAACATAAAGATATAAAACTGTAATTTTTTGTGAAAAATCGACAACAAGTGGGACACAATCATGAAGTGGAACGAAATTTATTGGATATTTCAAACTTTGTTAACAAATAAAAAACTGAAAAATTGGGCGTGCAAAATTATTCAGCCCCTTTATTTTCAGTGCAGCAAACTCTCTCCAGAAGTTCAGTGAGGATCTCTGAATGATCCAATGTTGACCTAAATGATAATGATGATAAATAGAATCCACCTGTGTGTAATCAAGTCTCCGTATAAATGCACCTGCACTGTGATAGTCTCAGAGGTCCGTTTAAAGCGCAGAGAGCATCATGAAGAACAAGGAACACACCAGGCAGGTCCGAGATACTGTTGTGGAGAAGTTTAATGCCGGATTTGGATACAAAAATATTTCCCAAGCTTTAAACATCCCAAGGAGCACTGTGCAAGCGATAATATTGAAATGGAAGGAGTATCAGACCACTGCAAATCTACGAAGACCTGGCCGTCCCTCTAAACTTTCAGCTCATACAAGGAGAAGACTGATCAGAGATGCAGCCAAGAGGCCCATGATCACTCTGGATGAACAGCAGAGATCTACAGCTGAGGTGGGAGACTCTGTCCATAGGACAACAATCAGTCGTATACTGCACAAATCTGGCCTTTATGGAAGAGTGGCAAGAAGAAAGCCATTTCTTAAAGATATCCATAAAAAGTGTCGTTTAAAGTTTGCCACAAGCCACCTGGGAGACACCAAACATGTGGAAGAAGGTGCTCTGGTCAGATGAAACCAAAATCAAACTTTTTGGCAACAATGCAAAACGTTATGTTTGGCGTAAAAGCAACACAGCTCATCACCCTGAACACACCATCCCCACTGTCAAACATGGTGGTGGCAGCATCATGGTTTGGGCCTGCTTTTCTTCAGCAGGGATAGGGAAGATGGTTAAAATTGATGGGAAGATGGATGGAGCCAAATACAGGACCATTCTGGAAGAAAACCTGATGGAGTCTGCAAAAGACCTGAGACTGGGACGGAGATTTGTCTTCCAACCAGACAATGATCCAAAACATAAAGCAAAATCTACAATGGAATGGTTCACAAATAAACATATCCAGGTGTTAGAATGGCCAAGTCAAAGTCCAGACCTGAATCCAATCGAGAATCTGTGGAAAGAACTGAAAACTGCTGTTCACAAACGCTCTCCATCCAACCTCACTGAGCTCGAGCTGTTTTGCAAGGAGGAATGGGCAAAAATTTCTGTCTCTCGATGTGCAAAACTGATAGAGACATACCCCAAGCGACTTACAGCTGTAATCGCAGCAAAAGGTGGCGCTACAAAGTATTAACTCAAGGGGGCTGAATAATTTTGCACGCCCAATTTTTCAGTTTTTTTATTTGTTAACAAAGTTTGAAATATCCAATAAATTTCGTTCCACTTCATGATTGTGTCCCACTTGTTGTTGTTTCTTCACAAAAAATTACAGTTTTATATCTTTATGTTTGAAGTCTGAAATGTGGCAAAAGTTCGAAAAGTTCAAGGGGGCCAAATACTTTTCGCAATGCACTGTATATATTTTATAATAATAATAATAACCTTACAATAAAGTTTTTGGATTGTGCACCTGGAAGCTTTGAGGAACAATCTGTAAGTGGACACTCGTGTCTCTTACTGTAGCACACAGTACAGGGAACAGCCATGTATCTGAGCCGTGTTCACCTCTGTCTTGCTTTCAGAACTTTCCTGACTGCATTCCTCGGATATTCTCTACCTGCAGTCACAGTATGTTCTGCAGTCTCGGCATATCCGAGGTAATTGAGACTATTTATATCCAGCACAACAAGACGGGTGTGGGGACTACAAATATCAGCAAAGTCCTGCAAGCTACATGTCTTATAGTTACATAGTTGGTAAGGTTAAAAAAAAAAGACACCAGTCCATCCAGTTCAACCTGTATGGTGTGAGTGTGCATGTATTTATGTCAATAGTACATTGTTGTGGTCATTAAGGTGCCCATCTAATAGTTTTTTGAAACTATCGATGCTCCCTGCTGATACCACTGCCTGTGGAAGAAAATGCCACATCCTTACTGCTCTGACAGTAAAGAACCCTTTAAGTAGTTTAAGGTTAAACCACTTCTCTTCTGATTTCAGTGAATGGCTACATGTCTTTTTAAACTCCTTTCACTGAAGAGTTTTATTCCCTATGCTAGGTTTACCAGTACAGTATTTGTACATCGCTATCATATCTCCTCTCCAGAGAGAAGAAGTTCAGTTCAATGCTTGTAGTCTTTCCTCATAGCTGATGTCCTCCAATACCTTTTATTGGCTTTGTTGCCCTTCTCTGGACTTTCTCCAGTTCCAGCACATCCTTCCTGAGGACCGGTGCCCAGAACTGGACAGCATACTCCAGATGCAGTGGTGTATTTTGCTTTTGTGCTGCCCTAGGCAAGACTAAAATTGGGCGCCCCCCTGTAAATCTGCCCCACTCCTTTTTTAACGGATGTGACTCCCTCCAAAATTGAAGGACTACAAGTCCCAGCATGAACCTCTGAGATGTCACAAGAGGTGAGGGGGTGGGAGAGAGAGAAGGGGGTGGGGGTGGGAGAGAGAGAGGGGGGGATGAGAGAGAGAGCGAGAGACGGTGGTGAGAGAGAGAGAGAGGGGGGATGAGAGAGAGAGGGGGGATGAGAGAGAGGGGGGATGAGAAAGAGAGAGAGAGAGGGGGGATGAGAGAGAGAGAGAGGGGGGATGAGAGAGAGAGAGAGGGGGGGATGAGAGAGAGAGGGGGGGGATGAGAGAGAGAGAGAGAGAGAGAGGGGGGATGAGAGAGAGAGAGAGAGGGGGGATGAGAGAGAGAGGAGGGATGAGAGAGAGAGAGAGAAAGAGAGAGGGTGGATGAGAGAGAGAGAGGGGGGATGAGAAAGAGAGAGAGAGAGAGAGGGGGGATGAGAGAGAGAGGGGGGATGAGAAAGAGAGAGAGAGGGGGGATGAGAAAGAGAGAGAGAGGGGGGATGAGAAAGAGAGAGAGAGGGGGGATGAGAAAGAGAGAGAGAGGGGGGATGAGAAAGAGAGAGAGGGGGGATGAGAAAGAGAGAGAGAGGGGGATGAGAAAGAAAGAGAGAGGGGGGATGAGAAAGAGAGAGAGAGAGAGGGGGGATGAGAAAGAGAGAGGGGGGATGAGAAAGAGAGAGAGAGAGAGGGGGGATGAGAAAGAGAGAGAGAGAGGGGGGATGAGAAAGAGAGAGAGAGAGAGGGGGGATGAGAAAGAGAGAGAGAGAGAGAGGGGGGATGAGAAAGAGAGAGAGGGGGGATGAGAGAGAGAGAGAGAGGGGGGATGAGAGAGAGAGAGAGGGGGGATGAGAGAGAGAGAGAGGGGGGATGAGAAAGAGAGAGAGAGAGAGGGGGGATGAGAAAGAGAGAGAGAGAGAGGGGGGATGAGAAAGAGAGAGAGAGAGGGGGGATGAGAAAGAGAGAGAGAGGGGGGATGAGAAAGAGAGAGAGAGAGAGAGGGGGGATGAGAGATGGGGATGGGAGAGAGAGCGAGAGAGAGGGGGGATGAGAGAGCAAGACAGAGGGGGTGAGAGAGAGAGGGGGGGGGAGAGAGAGAGGGGGTGAGAGAGGCGGTTCTAGCAACCAGTGGACAATAGAATCTCAGGTGGAGGGGGGTGGCTTTTTTGCTGCCCCCCTGCAAAGTGCTGCCCTAGGCCTGGGCCTTGTTGGCCTAGGCCAAAATACAACACTGTCCAGATGTGGCCAGACCAGTGTCTTGTAGAGTGGGAGAGTTATTATTTTATCTCTGGAGTGAATCCCCTTTTTTATACATCCCAGTATTCTGTTGGCTTTGCTTGCAGCACCTTGGCATCTACTGTACGTACCGTAGTTTGTACAGTAAGCGTTTGTGGGGAACGGTGTCAAATGCCTTTGCAAATCCAGATAAACCCCATCCACAGGCCTTCCTTTATCCAGATAAACCCCATCGACGGGACTTCCTTTATCTAGATGGCAACTCACTTCATCGTAGAAGGTTAATAGATGGGTCTGACAAGAACGATTCTTCATGAATCCATGCTGATTACTACGAAGGCCCCATTCACACCTCAGCATTTTGTAGCTGGAACCTCAAAGCTGCAAAACGCTGGAGAAAAAAAATAAATAAATTCTTCTCTATGGAGATGGATCACATCTCCACTCTTAAGTCGCCTGAAGCTTTTTTTGTAGCTCGAATCGGGCAGATTTGAGTGTTTTGGCGCATTTTTAATTCCCATAGAAATACATGGAATCGCATCATTTGCGCGTTTTTGTGCGCGTTTGCCCGATTTTCTGCTCAGAAGAAACAATGTAAAAGAAAAAAAAATAGTAATAATATGAGTAAATGTAAAATACAGAAATGACTAAAATCAACATAAATAATAAAATAAATGAGTAATATGTAATAATACATAAAGAATAGTTAACCCCTAACCTTAAAAAAAAAAAGTATACATTTATTAATAATAAAAAAAAATACATAAACACCCAACTCCAACAAAAAAAATTACTATTATAATAATTTATTATTATTATTATTATTATTATTATTATTATTATTTTATTTTGTGTTAGGGTGTTTAGCTATTCTTTTTATTTTATTTTTTTAAGGGTTAGATGTTTAAGTTAGGGGTTAGTTATTTATTATTACTTGGTACTCATTTATTGCATGTATTTTATTATTTTTATTTATTTGTGTATTTATTTATTATTGTAGTAGTACTAACACCCTAACAAAAAAAAAATAATAATAATAATAATCTATAACCACCCTAACTCCTAATCCTAACCTTAACTCTAACAGCCCATTCACACTGCCGCGACAGGATTTTGTGGGGCGACCTCGGCGCGACTTGCACGGACTTCATATCATTGAAGTCAATGCAAGTCGCCTCCAGGTCGCCCCAAAGTAGTACAGGACCCTTTTTCTAAGTCGGAGCGACTTGTGTCACTCCTATTAGAACGGGTCCTGTACTATTCAATGGCGAGCGACCGACCGCGACTTGTCGGGCGACCAAGTCGCGCTAGTGTGAATGGACCCTAAGTCTCCAATCGCACTCGTACGACTTGTCAGGCGACTTGGTCAGCCTGACAAGTCGTGCACCGTTGCGGTCCATAGTGTAGTACAGGACCGGTTCTAATAGGAGCGACATAAGTCGCTCCGACTTAGAAAAAGGGTCCTGTACTACTTTGGGGCGACCTGGAGCGACTTGCATAGACATTCAGTTTATGAAGTCCGTGCAAGTCGTGCCGAAGTCGCGGTGCACGCGACTTCACAGGTCGCCCCGAAGTCGTGCCACTTCAGTGTGAATGCAGTCTAAGGGCTCTTTCAGACGGCCGCTCCGCTGTTCTTGTCCGCTGCGGTCCTTTTTTTTTTTTTTTTTTTTTTTTCACGGAGCGGATGACATTTGTGTCATCCGCTCCGTGTGCCCGCATATCATCCCATCCGTTTGCGGATGATATGCGGACATAATGTATGTCTATGGGCATTTCGGATGTCAGCGGATGACACCGCTGACATCCGATTTTCCTTCCTTTCCGTTTTTTGAACGGAGGAAAAATGGGGTTCTGTTCCGTTCCAAAAAACGGAACAGAACTGAAAGGAAGAAAATCGGATGTCAGTGGATGGTATTCCGCTGACATCCGCAATGCCATAGACTTACATTATGTCCGCAAATCATCCGCAAAAAAATAGGATGATTTGCGGACACACGGAGCGCCCGTGTGAAAGAGCCCTAACTCCTTACCCTAACAAAAAAAAAATAAATAAATGAATAATAATAAAAAAGAAAAGCGAAAGGAAAAGCTAAAATACCTAGCAACAAATGATGCAACAGATGATCGTTTTCTCTATTGGCTAATAAAAAAAACACCGAAGCTCAAAAACGCTGTATAAAGAAGCGCAAGGTGTGAATGCAGCCTTGTTGTTGTTTTAGTATTGTTTGCCCTTATTCGCTTTGTTTCAAGGCGGCTTCACACCTATGCATGGTAGTTCACAAATGTTTTGTATTGCATTAAGGTGTGCACCCAAAAGCGCAAATACCCTGAAGCATAGTAAACTGTGTTTTCTATGCTTCAGTTTGGGAATGAACACCGTGAATTAATGTGTTCATTTAGAAAAGGAAGGGGTCAGTAAATTATATATTGATTAGCACTTCCCCCCCCCCCCCCCCGCTCCCCATCCTGAAACTTCCTCTGCAGCCAAGAGGAGGGAAGCCAGCAGCACTGCAGAGGTAGAGGGGGCAACACCTGGGCAGTAAGCAGGACACAGAGTAATAAGGGTGTGCCCAGGCACACCTGGCACTATCCCCGCCCACGCCTATGATTTAGATTGGCCTCCACCAACTAAGGACACAACACGCCTTGCCTTTAACATACCACAATGTGTATAAGTACAAAAGGGCCAAGTGCAGTGGCGGCCCGTGCATAGGGGGCTCCAGAGCGCCGCCCCCCCCCCTATAAAAAATAGAAAAAAAAAATGACAAAAAAATAACGGTTTGAAAAAAAAATAAAAAATTTGCAGGCCTATGCGCTCGGCCTGGTGGATATGGGGGGGGGGTTTACGACCCAGAAGAGGCGCCGATTGGCTGCCTTCTGGGGGCGTAACCTGGGCGCAGGAAAAAGAGCTGAGCCACCCCCACCTTCGTGATATCCTGGCTGTGATTGGTCCAGTCTCCAGCCTGGACCAATCATCATCCAGGACATCGCTGACTCGCAATGGGGGCGGTGCCGGTGCGTGCGTCAGTCACGCACCGTCACCGCCCGATCTCCTTCCCGCCGCCCGGACCGGAAGACAGAAGACTGAAGAGGAGGACGTCCACGGCGCTGCTCGTCTCGGTTCCCGGAATCCCGCCGCCGTCAGAAGGTAAGTGATTGAAGCCGACCTGTGCCATCACCTGTGCCATGCCTATGCCATCACCTGTGCCATCACCTGTGCCATCATCTGTTCCATCACCTGTGCCATGCCTATGCCATCACCTGTGCCATGCCTGTGCCATCACCGGTTCCATCACCTGTGCCATCACCTGTGCCATGCTTATGCCATCACCTGTGCCATGCCTATGCCATCACCTGTGCCATCACCTGTGCCATGCCTATGCCATCACCTGTGCCATCACCTGTGCCATGCCTATGCCATCACCTGTGCCATCACCTGTGCCATCACCTGTGCCATGCGAAGCAATACCTATTACATTTTTCTTTTTGCGCCCCCCCCAAAAATTTTGAGCACCAGCCGCCACTGGTCAAGTGCATGGTGTGTGGTTACTTAGTAAGGGCTCCTCATAGAAAATAAAAGAGCAGACTCAACCAAATGTACATCAATAATGCGCATTAACGGGTCCGAAGAATGGAATTTGTCAAACCAGATCTCAGCTGAGTCGTACTTGTCTTGTTGCAGGCTGCATCCGCTTTTTGTTATGGCTACAATAGAAAAGAGCGTGCAATCACACCAGTTACCTGCTAAGTGTATCCAGTATAATCCGTGATTGGTTGGGATTCAAGCAGCCGGTTGCACAGGATAGTACACGGCTCTTTTTGCTGACCTTTTTGCATCGTTTGACCTATTATGCCACCATTTTTCTTTTTTTTTCTTTTTCTTTTTTCTATTTCGTTCACTCTTATGTTATTTAGCATGGTCCTTATTATTCATGCTGACCTATATTGGTTGCATCAGAAATTCATGACCTCTAGAGGTGGACAGTGATGGAATTTAAGTAGGGCGGCAGCATGTTCCTTTTGGCTAAGGTCAAGTGTAGTTTCTGTTCTGTTCAGTTTTTTGGAGGAGTGTCCCCTGGACCAGGGGAATGCTGTTTAGTATCCAGCCTGATCTATTTAGATGGGAGTGGTGGAAGGGACTTTTTTCCTCCCTGGGTTGATTCTGGCCTGGTTCTCCAGGCTTGTACCCGGTTGAAGTCAAGCCTCTCCCTACGCTTCCTAAATTTGAATGCCTCCCTGGTAGGGATGGTGCTGCAATGGTCTTACCATGGGCTAGGCTGAGAGAAGCCTACGGTGGATGTGCCCCTGGAGTGGCAGTCCAGGGGTGCCATAAATTCCTACACTGGGGAGCTCACTTCTGTTTATTATGGCACCAAGGTCCCTGCTCTATTGCACTGAACCCCTTTCTCCACTTCCTTTTTCCTTTTTATGTACACTATATTACCAAAAGTATTGGGACGCCTGCCTTTACATGAATTTTAATGGCATCCCAGTCTTAGTCTGTAGGGTTCAATATTGAGTTGGCCCACAATTTGCAGCTATAACAGTTCCAACTCTTCTGGGAAGGCTATCCAAAGGTTTAGGAGTGTGTCTAGGCGGGGAATGTTTGACCATTCTTCCAGAAGCACATTTGTGAGGTCAGGCACTGATATTGGGGAGAAGGTCTGGCTCGCAGTCTCCACTCTAATTCATCCAAAGGTGTTCTATCGGGTTGAGGTCAGGGCTCTGTGCAGGCCAGTCACGTTTCTCAACCCCCATCTCACTCATCCATGTCTCTATGGACCTTACTTTGTACACTGGTCCAAATCATTTGGTGGAGGGGGGTCCAATAGCAACGGGAGCAGAGCGCCGGCGGCGCACATGCGCACCCCAGACCCAGAAAAGCAGAATAACGTACCTATACGTGATTCTGTGCACAGGAACCACCGCCTCGCAGTAAGGCTCCATTCACACCTGGGTGTTTTTTAGAGAGTTTTTCAGCTCCAAAAATGCTCAAAAAAGACGTTCCAAAACGCCCAACAAGTAAAACCCCATTCATTTAAATGGCCCCTGTTCACATCTGAGCGTTTTGCAAAACGCCTGTAGCTGAAAAAAGTACACGAGCTTCTTTTTGGGCTGATTACCAGCGTTTTTGATAGATGTCAATGCCTGCCTCCAAAAACGCCTGAAAAAAACGCCTAAAAATCGCGGCAAAAAAACGCGCAAAAACGCTACGCATAGGCTCCGCTCACATGTAGGCTTTTTGGGGCGTTTTTGGGGAGTTTTTCTGCTCTAGGATCAGCTCTCAAAACGCCCAACAAGACAAATCCTATTCATTTCAATGGCCCCTGTTCACATCTGAGCGTTTTGACGCTGTAAGCAAAACGCCCAACGCTCAAAAAAGTACATGAGCTTCTTTTTTGGGCAGATTACAGGCGTTTTCCATTGATCTCTATTCAATCTAAAAACGCCTGCACAAAAAACGCCTGTAAAAACGCCTGTAAATCGCGGTAAAAACCGCGTGAAAACGCTACTCTCAGGTGTGAATGTAGCCTCAAGTGTGAATGCAGCCTAAATGTACGTGGGGCGGTTGGCAACACATTAAACTTAAAACGTAGTCTTGTGCTATGATAGATCATCCTGCATGAATTTAAAATATTTTAGAGCTCTTTCTAACTTGTGTTGCCCTCAAAGCTATTTGTGTTCAGATGGCGTTTGACAGGCATTTTATTTACTCTAGCAAAAGCTACTCCACCACACCTTAATCATGCCTATTTCGCGCAGTTGTAATTTGGCCCCATTGATCTCAATGGACAAGATCGACAGACGGTGACGCTCAACAATCTTTGCAACATGAGTTAAAAATGAGGCAACATCGGCACATGAACAGCCTTGACAGACTGTTACATAGTTACATAGTAGGTGAGGTTGAATAAAGACAATAGTCCATTCAGTTCAACCTGTGTAGGTGTGTGTGGCCGAAATCATCTCACATACCCCTGAATGTTCTGATCCTTGAGATGTACGTCTAAGAGTCTTTTGAAAGCCACCATACTTCCCGCAGAAACCACCTCTTGTGGTAGAGAATTCCACAATCTTGTAGCCCTAACAGTAAAGAACCCCCCACGTTGCCTGAGGTTAAAACGTTTCTCCTCTAATCGCATTGTATGCCCTCGAGTCCTCATGCACTCCCTACGACTGAACAGCTTTTTTTCTATGCTGAGATCACCATTGCGGTATTTATAAATTGCTATCATGTCTCCTCTCAGGCATCTCTTCTCCAGGGAGAATAAATCAAGCAATTGCAGACGCTCTTCATAATTGAGGTCCTCCAATCCCCTAATCAGTTTAGTTGCCCTTCTCTCTCCAGCTCCAACACATCCCTCCTGAGGACTGGCGACCAGAACTGGACAGAATACTCCAGATGCGGTCGGACCAGAGTTTTATAAAGTGGAAGGATTATAGTCTTATCTCTGGAATACATCCCTTTCTTTATGCATGCTAATATTCTGCCGGCTTTGGCAGCTGCCGCTTGACATTGCATGCTGTTGCCTAGTCTATCATCAACCAAGACTCCCAGATCCTTCTCCATTTTTGATTCCCCCCAAGGGTTCCCCTCCTAACGTGTATTGTGCTTTTATGTTTTTAGTCCCCAAGTGCAAAACCTTACACTTCTCCACATTAAACCTCATTTGACATGTCGTTGCCCACTGCGTTATTTTGTCCAGGTCATTCTGTAGAATATCTGCTTCATGCTGTGCAGTTATTGCCCTGCCCAATTTTGTGTCATCTGCAAAAACTGATATAGAGCTACTGATCCCGACCTCAGGATCCGGGGATTCAGGTGGACTGAAGTGGAGTGGTAAAGCCGGTTTGTTTTTATGTTTGTTTTCTCTAATCCTCTTCCAGGGCAGCGTCAGAGATAGGCTCCCACCCAAAACAGGAAACCCAATAGTCCACCATTATGAAAATGTCAGCCATACCTGCGTGTCTCAGTTTGATTGCGTTTCCTCCGGACCCACAGGAGCTGCAGCAGCTTTTTTTTTTTTTTTTTTTCCAGTCTCTGTGCTAACTGGAGGGGACTCCCTGGCCTCTTGGCGTCTGGTGGTTGGGGTAGGGATCTGGCAAACAGTTTCTTTCCTGCCCTTTCCCAACTGTCTCTGGCCTTGTGACACCCTGAATCCCAGGTATTTTACGGTCTCTTGGCACAATTGAGCTTTTCTTCTAGATACCTTTTTATAACTTGAGCAGCTGAAACAGTTCACATTACTTCCTGTTTCATTCTATGGTCAGATTTTCTCTTCTTTTCCAATCTGTAACCCATCCAAGGGGCCAACCCTGGACCAATCCCCACCATTCGCGGTGGAACGGCCACCCGTCTCGGATTTTCCACCTGGTTTTATACAAGAAAAATTCCCCTATGTATGGGACTGTGAATGCCACTGAACACTGTGTTTTGTATAAAAATATCTTTATTTATTCCAAAATATAAACCAAACAAACAGTAACATAATTCAATAACATCACAGGGCATTAAAATATGCATGCATATGACAGACCAAATACCGAACCAAATAGGGGCGCTTAGGTGTACAAGGTGATCATGGAACCGGAACCGACCCTACGCGTTTCGGGCAAAAAAGCCCTTCTTCAGGGGTCACCCAAAGCTCCAGATACAATACCTAGTATATCTAAAAAAAGTAAGAAATGTTTTTAGTATAATATAAAGTGATTAGTCCATATATATATAGTAAGCAAACATAGATATGTCTCATATTTTCAATCTCATAATATATATTCAATATTAATGGACCTACCCTTAGCGTCTAGCCCTACGGATTGGATTGGCCTGTCAGCTAAAAAATGGTATTGCTACCATCAGGAGGAATGCCCAAATTCCCACAGGCCCAATCAAGGGCTACGAAGTCCGTGAGAGCATAAGAGAAGTAGTAGCATCCGCCCAGAGGGACCAGCAGGGCACCACGATGACCGGTAAGAAAATTGGCTCAATATGAACTACTCCCATAAAGGGGAGGGGGATATATTCATATGGCAACCTAATGCACAAAAATGAAGTAAAAAGAGGAGTAAATAATAAATTAACTGATATAAGAATTTTCAGCAGCGAATTAGTCACTGTCCCCTTAAGTGATAAGAGGCAAATATTTACCTGTAATATACAGGGAAGATAAGACCACAGAGGGTCATATGTAGTACAAGTAGTAGTAGTCTTGTATGGGTGAAATCAAAGTGTATATGTATCTGTAGATGTAAAAAATACCGATAGGTGAATAAAATGTAGTATTCAACTATCTTGAGTAATAGGTGGTGACCAAAAGTGTGGTGACTTGATAGTTATATAATCCGTAACCAACATGCACGCCCCAAGAAAAGGAGAGCACACTAGAATTGTGAAAATAGCTTCTGTATATGGGGTGAATATCAAAAAGAGTGAAAACATAGAAAAGATGGTAACCATTTCGCCCCAGAATATGCGTCAATTTAATTCAGCATGGCTTCTGATAAAGCAATACCAATAACTGCCCATGATAATGTTTATCCCAAAAGAGAAGCCAATTTAGGCATATATATAAGTGTCAAAGACGGATTTATGGCGGTATGTATGTATGCATATTCATCTTGGGCAAAGGGTGCCATTTATAAGTCCCAAGTGTGCAACCATAAGCATCTCCATATGGACATTGGAGTATATAGCACTAGACGCATGGATTTTCCACCTGGTTTCCCGGCCAATGCACCAAGAAATGTAGCAGCAAACAGTTGTTGGAAACCAGAAATGGAATTCGGACATTTTTTTATTCTCTAGCGAAAAGTACTTAGCCCGGCTCATGCCTGTTTGCCAAGTGACTAAGCGTGTACATCACATATATAAAACAATAGTTACGTCACAGATACATATTTCCTTAACTAGTTTGGCAAGCAATACATATCCTCCTCCTACAGATGTTCCCTGTAACATTTATCTATGGCAATTAATATTCCTGGCTTCACACTTATCTTTATTCTCGTTAGAAGAGAACAGATAGAAAGAGATAAAGGAAGAGAAGGGGGTCTAAAATCCTACAGAGACCAGGACAGCCAAGCTGCGTATCTCAGGGATTGTCAGAATCTACCATTTTTGTTTTGTTAATTATCCACCGTTTTAGAAGGCTTTCAAGGTGATGCCTCGGATTTAAATCTTTAATGCAGGGGATTTGTTTTAGGACTCTTTTCTCTAATAAAAATACCTTTCTTCTTGCAACTATTTTTTTTTAAAGTTCTGCTTTAAATACTTCCTCATCATTGGCCCATAACAAGCATGCAGCAAGTAAAGGAAGAATTTCTTATCTTTGTTCTTAGTCACTAAAATAATTGAAGCCAAAGAATTATCCTGATGGCCAGGCAATTGGCTTTTTCAGAAGATGATGTCACTCATGGAACCTAAATCATATTAAACTTACTTTCAGCTGCTAATTTAAAGTGATTGTAAAGTCTTTGTTATTTAAAAAAAAAAAAAAGTTATACTCCCCTCCTTTTGTGCAGTAGGTTTTGCACAGAGCAGCCCTGATCCTCCTTTTTTCTGGGTCCCTGGTTGCTGCTCCTGGGCCCTCCCTCCTGTTGAGTGCCCCCCCACCGCAAGCAGCTTGCTATGGGGGCACTCGAGCCAAATCACAGCTGTGTATCCATTCAGACACGGAGCCCTGACCCTGCCCCAGTATTTTCTTACAGGGTAGGTGGTCCTCTTTCACATTTAAATGAGGTCCCAGCAGCGAAATTGCCGCTTCCCATTCGTTTTCCCCACTTACCGGAGCTGTCAGTAGCGGGTAAAACGATCCGGTGTTGTAAAATTTTGTCGGACCCGTGAAAAAATCGGACCTCGTCACTTCCGGTGATAGAGCATCACAAAACAGCTGATGGGAGTCGTCCGTGCGCATGCGCAGAAGACATTTTTCGAGGTTTGGCAAAATTATAACAGAGAGCGGACAGCTGACTGAGAGGAGGCGGGGCTGAGGTGTGACGGAGGACGGAGGACACATATGCAGAGCTGGTGGAGGAGGCGGGACGGAGGTGCGGCCGTGTAATATATGCAGGACTTTAGCGACTCCTTATGTTTTATTATCTTTAGCAATTATCGTATTATTTATCCTTAGGATTTCATTACATTTAGTATTTCTTATTTTGTATTATATAAATAGTAAATGTAATGAAATCCTAAGGATAAATAATACGATAATTGCTAAAGATAATAAAACATAAGGAGTCGCTAAAGTCCTGCATTTATTACACGGCCGCACCTCCGTCCCGCCTCCTCTCCCGCCTCCTCTATTCAGCTCTGCAGATGACGCGGCGGTGTCTTCCGTCCCACCTCAGCCCCGCCTCCTCTCATTCAGCTGCCCGCTATGTGTTATAAGTTTACCAAACCAAGATAATGTCTTATGCGCATGCGCACTTGAGACTCCTATCACCGGAAGTGACGAGGTCCGATTTTTTTTTTTTCTTTTTTTTTTTTTTTTTTTTTTCACAGGTCCGAGAAAATTTTAGAACACCGGTCCATTGCAGTCCCAGGCAGGAAGTCGGTTGAGGGCAAGATGGCCCCCACTCAACTCTATAGCCTTGGAGGACCAGAGCGACATCATACGTCCTTTCCTCCCAACGTCCTTAAAGGGCCCGCTTTTTTTTTTTTTTTATTTTTTTTATTTTTTTTTCATTTTGCTTTTTAAGGGTAGATCCCCAGTGAGCATAACGGAGTCCGACGGCGGAGGCGGACCATGTGAAATGTAGGAGATATTTACAGTACCTATAGGTAAGCCTTATATAGGCTTACCTATAGGCGAAAGTTACAAAGGGAAGTTTACTTTCTCTATCGCTCATTGACAGACGTAGTCTTCTTGATTCTCAAGAGCTGGGTTATGTTGCCTCCGCAGGAGTAGGACTAGGCAGAAAGACAAAACGTTCTGGCTCCACCTTAGGGGCAGTCCCTGAGGGTATATCCTCCCTCTCTCTGCTACAGGGAATCAGTTTTTTTCTGTCTAGTCAGGAGTATTGAGACCCAGGTGCTGAAGGACAAAGGTTTGTCAGCTTCAGTTATTCCTACTCTAGTTGAAGCAAGGAAAGCGACTTCCAGAAAGACTTATCATCGTACATGGAAGTCCTATATTGCATGGTGTGAACCTCTGGGGTTCCGTCCACGGACTTATTCGGTTAGCCGAATATTAGCTTTTCTGCAACAAGGGGTTGAGCAGAAACTGGCCTTGAGCACTATCAAGGGTCAGGTCTCAGCATTAGCCATCTTCTTTCAGAAGCCTTTGGCTACTCATCCATTGGTGCGGAATTTCATCCAGGGGGTGCGACATCTGGCTCCGCCAGTGCGCGCGCCGTTACCACCCTGGGATCTTAATTTAGTATTGTCGGTTCTTCAGAAACCTCCCTTTGAAGATATTAGGGAGATTCCTCTACCTACGTTGTCCCAGAAGGTGGCCTTCTTGGTGGCTATCACTTCTGCACGCAGGGTGCCAGAACTGGCCGCATTATCTTGTCGTTCCCCATATCTGGTGGTTCATAAAGATAAGGTGGTTCTTCGTCCGAATCCATCCTTCCTACCAAAAGTGGTGTCAGAATTTCATCTGAATGAAGAAATTGTATTACCTTCCCTGTGTCCTAAGCCCAGTCATCCTCGGGAGTTTGCTTTACACTCCTTGGATGTGGTCCGGGCGATCAGGGTATACTTGAAAACGACAGACTCGTTTCGCAAGACGGATTCACTTTTTGTGATCCCGGATGGACCCAAAAAGGGGTTGCCTGCATCTGCCGCGACTATTTCCAAATGGATCAGACAGACGGTAGTGCAGGCTTATTCTATTAAGGGTCGGGAGCCCCCGTTCCCTGTTAAGGCGCACTCCACTCGGGCACTTAGTGCGTCATGGGCCTTTCGCCATCAGGCGTCAGTGGTCCAGGTGTGCAAGGCGGCTACCTGGTCGTCGGTGCATACCTTTACAAAACATTATAAGGTTGATGTAATGGCATCGTCTGATGCCTCGTTTGGCCGCAAGGTTTTGCAGGCCGCCATTTGAGGAGACCAGTGGTCTACCTCGAGGGTTTTTTTCCGTTGGAAATTTTCATTTGAGTCTCATTCTTTGTTTATAATGAGCCTTTAAAACTTCTAGTTTGGCACCGGTTGGGCCTTCTAGATTGGACTTGATTTTTGTCAATCCCACCCCTCATTTGTGGCACTGCTTCTGGATGTCCCAGCTCTTGAGAATCAAGAAGACTACGTCTGTCAATGAGCGATAGAGAAAAATGGATTTTTGTAAGATCTTACCGTAAAATCCTTTTCTCTTAAGCTCATTGACAGACGTAGTACCCGCCCCTCTATCATTGAGTTGGGTTGGGTTAAATTCTCTGTTACTGCTTTAGAACAGAACTGATTCCCTGTAGCAGAGAGAGGGAGGATATACCCTCAGGGACTGCCCCTAAGGTGGAGCCAGAACGTTTTGTCTTTCTGCCTAGTCCTACTCCTGCGGAGGCAACATAACCCAGCTCTTGAGAATCAAGAAGACTACGTCTGTCAATGAGCTTAAGAGAAAAGGATTTTACGGTAAGATCTTACAAAAATCCATTTTCCTCTTTAATTGTAAGGTACGTCTGTCATATTGTGCTAGTATGTCGTGCATTCTAGCATTTTATGACTTAAACTGCCTGGGGGCCCAAATTATTATTTTTTTTCTTCTTTTTACTTTATTTACCACTTTACACTGTCCAACTAGTGCAGTTTAGCTCCTCTTCTTCTTCCTCCTGTCCTCATCTGATGATTCTAGTAATTTCTGATGACTCCTCCTATCCGGGATCTCCGTATTATGTCATTGCAATATCTTATCTCGGTATTCTGCCTGCAGTGTCAGACCTGATTAGGACGCCATGGTCAGGTCATTGCTGTAGTGCTGAGATTACACTACACACGTGATATCCAGTAAAAATAGAACAGGGATGATAATACAGGCGGCAACCTGCATTTAATTACTGCCACTACCCATAATCTTATATTGTGTTATTATTGTTACATTGTAATCTAGCAAGGTTGAATGGAGACTCCGGTGTGTTATAGTACAGAGAGCATTCTACGTTCCTTTCCTGCCAGGAATAACCATCAGCGTGCCCCAAACTTGCTGTGATTGTATGTTACAAGGCTCCCGATGTGTGGTGTAGTTCATACAAATGGATGTGTGAATAGACGGGCTCAGGGAACTCTGATTAAAGGGGAATGCTAGGAACTATGATGTAACTGGGGGCTCTGGTTACCAGATACCCCCTTACATCGGAGTTCCCCTTTACACCAGAATCTGCACTGTTCTTGCTTAACCACTCGTTTTGCGATACGGCACTGCGTGATTTTAACTGAAAATTGCGTGGTCGTGCGATGCTGTACCCAAAACAATATTGATTTCCCCCCCCCCCCCACAAATTAGAGCTTTCTTTTGGTGGTATTTGATCATCACCTCCTGCGTTTTTTTTTTTTTTTTTTTTGTTTTTTTTTTTTGTTTTTTGTTATATAAACAAAAGAGCATCAGTGGTGTGTATATGAACCCTATCTAACATCAAGGGCTTCCTTCTCTCTCTTTTGGACTCCAGTTGTCCACAGGGCTGCATACTGGGGGATGTACATCTTTGACGGACCTTCAGGGGAATACCGCACTATTTCCTAACTGTGACGCACCAGGCAGATGTCTTTCTGACACCAGTTGTTTTTATTTTTAATGACAAACAGTGGAAATTATATACAGTAATCCCCCGCTCCATCGCGGTTCAGTTTTTGCGGTCCCGGTAATTCGCAGATTTTTTTGTAATGTTATTTTACTATATAAATCATTCAAAATGAAATATTTTTGTGTTTTTCATAGCTCTTGCTCTGTCTCTTAGTATCTTTTATGTGTTTAAATGAGTTTCTATTGTTTTAAAAGTGTGTTTAAAGACCTTAAAATGCTTCTACACGTACAGTGACAGTAAAAAAACATGCCTACAATGTATTTTAATAGGGTTTTTCTATTTCGCGGAATTTCACTTTTCGCGGCTGGGTCCGGAACGTAACCCCCGCAATGGAGGGGGGTTTACTGTAATATGCAGTGGATAAGTCTAGCTACAGATGTCAGATCTACCCCTGAGGAAGAAGTTTCTTGACTTCGAAATGCATTGGGTATCTCTCACTGTTTAGGCTGACAACCACATGTATTATATATGTCATGTAATTAAAGTGGCAGTAAACCCCCCTATCGGTTCAGCCAAGGAAGCTGCCATCTTATGCCCCGTACACACGTGCAGATTATCTGAAGACTTTTGTCTGCAGACTTACCAAAACCATATAATATGAGGTCCAACCTAAACACTTTCAATTTGTATGCAATCCGGCAGGCCCTTGCACTACATAGAAAAGGTAAATCTGCAGATAATCTGCACGTGTGTACGGGGCATAAGCCTCTGTTTAATTTGCAACTGCCTTGATGCTGCACATGTGATAAGTTATGCCACCAGCCATTGGATGGTCTGACAGTTTGGTTGAGAGCACAACCAATGTGACAGCTAGCATTTCCGGCTTGCCGGGAATATTAACTCTCTTTTGAAACTATCAAATCGATTGGGTTTACTTCCGCTTTAACTGTTTGGTTATTTTAATAATAATTTCACAAATGTTGATATTTATTCAATAAAAATTTTACTTTTTTCAATACTATTTTTGTAATTTTATAGGAGTGCCTTAAGACCCCGTTCACACTGGGGCGATGCTACTTGCCGGGGCGACCTCACAGGTCGTAGTGCGCAGCTTGCACCGCGACCTCGGAGCGGCCGGCACGGACTTCATAACATTGAAGTCTATGGCGGTCTCTCCAGGTCGCCCCAAAGAAGCTCCGGACCCTTTTTCGAAGTCGGCGCTCCTATTAGAACGGGTCCACAGCTTCTCTATGGCAGGCGACCTACGGCGACCTGTCAGGCGACCAGGTCGCCTGACAGGTCGCCCCAATGTGAACGGGGTCTAAAAGTCCCACAACAAGGGGAAAATCTTTCTTTTCTATAAACGAGAGCGGCAATTTTGAAGAAAAAAAAAAGCTTTACTTTCTGCTATAAAAACACAGCCAATAAAAAGATATAAAAAATCATCTAATCTTTTCATCATTTTAGGCAAATATGTATTCTGCTATATATCCCAATAAGTGTATATTGATTGGTTTGCGTAAAAGTTATTGCGATTACAAGCTAGCAGATTTACGTCTTTTTATTTTTTTTTTACTAGTAATGGCGATGATCTGCGTTTTTTAGCGGGACTGCGACATTGAGGTGGACAGATCGGACCCCTAACTGACACTTTTGGGGGGACCAGTGACATTACTACAGTAATCAGTGCTAAAAATATGTACTGTTACTATACTAAACATTGGCAGGGATAGGGGTTAACACCAGGGGGCGATCAAAGGGTTAAGTGTGTCCCTAGGGGGTGCTTACTAACTGTCTGGGGAATGAAATCACTAGATGAACACAGAGATCAGTTTTCCTAAATAACAGGAACACCAGATCACTGTGTTCATCTCTGACCGAACGACGGTCTGCCTTGTTTTCATCGGCAGGCCGTCGTTCTGTCTCTGGGGAGCGATCGCGAGTGGCAGGTGATTGCCGCCGCCCCCGTTGATTTGGCTCCCCCTCTGGTCAATCAATACAGGGAAATCGTTTCGCGCAATAGAGCCGAGTTGTAAAGTCGGGAAGCTTTTTATCTTAAAGCGGAGTTCCACCTACATTTTCTACTTAACGGATTTGAGTAGTCCTATGCTTTTTAAAAATGAATTGTGCGAGATAGATAGATATATATAATAAAAATTTTTTTTTTTTTTTGGATCACTTATCACCTTATTTTAGAGGATTCTTTGTCCTACTTCCTTCTTCTGCGGCCGCGGCCCCAGACTTCACGTCCGGTTTCGCATTGCATCCTGGGAGATGAGCGTCATCAATCCCAGGAGGCAATGGGCATGGCCAGCCGCTCCTCTGATTGCCGATCGCAATCTACAGCGCATGCGTGAGATTGCGATCGGCATTCTGGGTAGCCATAAAGCAGGAAGAAGGGGACACAGCGGCTTCAGACGCCTACACCGGAGATGGCCGCACTCTGCAATCAATTTTTAAAAGTAAGAAATTATATACAATCAAATACTGTACTGTAATCTGTGAATAGTGTTAATGTAATTGGCGATATGTTAGGATTACTTGGGTATTTTTATCTTAAAGTATTTTTGGCCGGAACTCCACTTTAATGCATTCTATGCTATAAGATAAAATACCTTCTGTGTGTAGCAGCCCCCCTCAGCTCCCCAAATACTTACCTGTGCCCCATCTCTATCCAGCGATGGCCACGAGTCCCTTGGCTGTCTGGGATTCTCCCTCCTGATTTGCTCAGACACAGCCACGACGCCATTGGCTCCCACTGCTGTCAAACAAAGTCAGTTAGCCAGTCAGGAGAGAGAGAGAGACAAGGGGCGGGGTTAAACAGCAGCTCTGTGTCTGAATGGATACACAGAGCTGTAGCTCGGCTTGGGTGCCCCCACTGCAAGCTGCTTGCTGTGGGGGCACTTAACAGGAGGGAGGGGCCAGGAGCTCAGAAGAGGCACCCGAGAGCAGGAGGACCCAGGCTGCTCTGTGCAAAACCAACTGTACAGAGGAGGGAAGTATTACATATATATGTTTTGTTATTTAATAAAAAATACGAGACTTTACATTTACTTTAAATCGGAGTCCCCAGAGCTCTGCCTTTTACATGAGCATGTGCAGAGCCCCCCCCCCCATCTTACAGTGTAAGGGAACTCTGGATTCAGATGCAAAGGGGAAACTTTTGTGATTAGCTCCATATGATTATACATGTATTTGTGATTAAATACCATTTCTAGTGTATACTACAAAAAAAAATAATTGCTGCATGCCGCTAAAGTGTTTGGGTTTGGCTTGAAGAGGTGGCAACCCTACTATAGAAATGTTTTTTCAGTGTCAAAATAGGAATACTATTGATATGGTTGCAAGGAACAGAATTTTGTATCGGCTGTGAATTTATACCATTTAAATGAAAAAAAAATAAAAAATCCCAGTTAATATCCCAGCTTTGAATTGGAGTTGTTGTTCTTTACGTTATTGCTTGGTTTAGAAATCCTGTACGCTATACATACGAAAAGGAAATGATACTTAATATTCCTATAGAACATTTCATAGCTGAACACCTGTGATCAGATTGTCTTCCATCAGCTTGCACATAATCTTCCTTCACTGCACGTAAACTTGTTCTGCAGTATCAATGGACTACAATGGCCTCGGGACTGTAAAGGCAGCCATGTGTAAGATGTAATCCAACCGTTATCACAGCAAATTCTATTCAGAACAGTCCATAAAGGTGTGAAGTTCTGCCAACCTTGCAAGAAGATCTGGCAGAATCAAAGATCTGCCAACCTTACAAGAAGATCTGGCAGAATCAAAGATTTCCCATAGACCTGAAATGAAAAAGGATGGATTTGGGTGATTCTTAATTTTAAATAAGTTGGTTATTTTCTAAAGAAAAGTTATAGCTATTTTGAGTCGGATGGAAGGGCATATAGAATATGTGGACACCCTTTCACATTATCGAGCTTAAGTGTTTCCAGTGACGGGTACTTCACCGACCTTCCTACTTTTCCTCAATATAGAACCTCATCCGCCATGCAGCTGCCCATCCCCATATTTGTCCTGGTTTTCCTGTAATGATGGTCTATCCTGTGCCAAAGTTCTTTCCCGGCTTAATTTTGATATGATCAGCAAATGCTGAAATCAAGCTCTTAATTCAAGCTTCTATATCCTCCATAATCATTTGAACAGCCCTAGCCCCCCAAGACAGAACCCTCACTACTTTAGACCATTCAGGGAATAAGTCATTAAATACTACTCTCTGGACCCGATCATGTAGCCAGTTTCCTATCCATGTACATAAAAAAAAAAAAAAAAAAATTAAAAAAACTGTATCATCTCCAACAGACCTTGTATAGATGAAATGTTTAAGTTACTACATCAACTGGACATCTACCGTCCATTTTCTCACGTCCTCATAGAAAAATAACAGGTTTATCTGATAAAAATGGTCTTTCATAAATCAATGCTGATTGTCACATTTATGATCATAATACCACCTTCACAAACGTTTGCATAGAGTCCCTTACCATTCCCTCAAATACCTTTTACATACTATTGATGTTAGGCTGACTGGCCTCTAGTTTTCTGGTATACATATTGACCTTTTTATTGTAAATTGTTACCACATTTGCTCCACGCCAGTCAGTTGATGCCATTCCAGTAATGCCTCTAATAAGAAGGAAGAAGAAGCTTGACTATAACTGAACTAAGTTCCCGAAGAACTCGTGGGTGTAAGCCATCTGGACCTGGGGATTTACACACACACACACACACACACACTAAATATATATATATATATATATGTTAGTCAGGTCGAAAAAAAGAGAAGTCCATAGACTTCAACCAAATGGAAAAAAATAATTATATCTTTTTTTTTTTTTTTTTCTATTGGTTGAATTCTATGGACTTCTCTTTTTTTCGACCATGACTAACTATAACTTTTTTTTTAAAACAATTAAGACTCCTGTATGGCAGTCTAAACAAGTCACAAGTCCCGTTACTATGCGATGCACAAGCCTCATGAAATAAAAAAACTTTCTTTACTTTCCCTGACCTATAATTACTTGCTGGGAGGCCATAGTTCTATTGAAGAGAGACAATACAAATTGAGAACTTGGTTTCCTGAAA
Source organism: Pelophylax lessonae (assembly GCF_965119305.1). Lineage (NCBI taxonomy): Eukaryota > Metazoa > Chordata > Amphibia > Anura > Ranidae > Pelophylax > Pelophylax lessonae. The sequence continues at coordinate 22,469,968 of NC_138769.1, forward strand.
CAACTGGAAGTGTTTCTGGGGCTGTGTAGTTCATTGTAATCTCTGTATTTGTTTTATGTGATGGAATTCTACTTACGTTGTGTGAATTAATGGTATTTGTTGTCTAAGAAAGCGTTGACAGTTGAGGATCTCACGATAATGCTTTATGGTTCAACAGCCTGTCAGAGACTTCACGTTAGGGCCAAACAAAATATATTCAGATCTTTGTCACCTTCTAGTTTCCATGACACATCATGCTACCCAAACATTTATGTGCCATTATGTTCTGTATCCTCCCTGCTACGTGATCAAGGTAGATCTGGAGCAGTCTTTCTCAATCTCTTTACCATATAGTAGGGTTTCTCAACTAGGGTTCCATGGTACTCTAGGTGTTCTACAGAGGGCTTCCTGAAGACGCCGATGGCCGTGAAACACGTTGAGGTGGGGTTACGTAGCAATTGACTTCACTTCCTGTGAGGCAATATCTGGCTGGTGGAACATACCTTGTTGGTAGAGCGGCGGCCAGTATATTACTGAACGATACACTGCTAAAATTCGCTGGGTGCCAGTCAGGGCACCGAAATATGTGAGTGGGACTATGTTTGTCTGTCGGTGATATTTAATTTATTGAACTATTTGCATTGATCCTTTTTATGGCCTTTTATCCCTGAGCTGAGGAGTGTGCACAAGGGGACATTGAGGAGAGTGGAGATACAGGTCTTGGCATCATTCCATGAACACATATAGAGCTGTTCATTGCTTGGGTCTAAACATCTAGTGAGTCTCGGTGTCTAAAGGTGGAAGGTGTGGAACCACAGAAGAGCACCATTTGGAGAGCACGGTTTTGCATAAGAGTGGAGCACATCTAAAAGTGTTGTATAGATCACTATTTACACTGTTGGAGGTCTTTTTAATAATTTTTGGATTTTTTATGGACGCTTGTTGTTTATGGTTTTTGATTTTCAATGGTACCTATAGTTTTGATGAATAGGATTTGTTTGTTATTTAATTTTGTGGTTAGCACTTCGTGTAGCAGCACTAGGATAGTCGGTTCAAATCCCAACCACGATACTACCTGCCTGGAGTTTGCATGTTCTCCCTGTGCCTGTGTGGTTTCCTCCCAGACTACAAAGACATGCTGGTAGGTTAATTGGCCTTAGTATGTGTATGTATGATTGTGAGTTAGGGACCTTAGATTGTAAGCTCCTTGAGGGTAGGGACTGATGTGAATGTAATATAAAAAAAAAAAAGTATGTATATATGGGGTGTATGTGTGTGTGTGTGTATATATATATATATGTATATGTATGTGTGTGTATATGTATGTGTGTGTATATATATATGTATGTGTGTGTGTGTGTGTGTGTGTGTGTGTGTATATATGTGTGTATATATATATATATATATATATATATATATATATATATATATATATATATATATATATATATATATATATATATATATATATATATATATATATATATACAAATAGTGTATGTATGTATATGGGCGTGTATGTGTGTGTATGTATGTATGTATGTATATATATATATATATATATATATATATATATATATATATATATATATATATATATATATATATATATATATATATAATTTTGTGTGTATGTATATGTGTGTGTGTGTGTGTAAAGCACTACGTAAACTGACAGTGCTATACAAGGACCTGTAGTAAATAAAAAATGCACACAAATACTGGTAATATACACTGATATCTAGCATCCAAATACATTTTTATAGTACCTGCATAGTAGTCCAGTGTATTTTACACGGGTGATTTTGGAATGGCAGCAGAGGTATCATATGTGTTTACAGTAAAAACCTTTGGCACAGTGTTTTAATCATTTATTAGATTCCTCCAGAGGTTGCTAGAGGTTCCTTGAGCAATGAGAACCTTCTGCCTCTCAGATAAGTTCCCACTGATCTTTTTAGCTTTCTGTAATGGCCCGTACACACGATCCGAAAATCGTACGAAAAATACAGTTTTCAAATTAATCATACGATAATCTGATCGTTCGTACAAAGCTTTTGATAGCCGACCCCCGACTGTTCATCCGATATTTTTTTTTTTTGTTAATTATCTGAGACCCCGTTCACACTGGGGCGACCTGTCAGGTGACCTGGTCGCCTGCCAAAGAGAAGCTGTGGACCCCTTCTAATAGGAGCGACACAAGTCGCTCCGACTTAGAAAAAGGGTCCGGAGCTTCTTTGGGGCAACCTGCATTGACTTCAATGTTATGAAGTCCGTGCCGGCCGCTCCGAGGTCGCGGTGCGAGCTGCGCGCCGCAACTTGTGAGGTCGCCCTGGCAAGTCGGATCGCCCCAGTGTGAACGGGGCCTAATGGTGCAAGCAGGAATTTTTTTCTCGTATGATACCAGATCATCCGATTTTTCATTTTAATCAGTACAGTTGTCCAAAAATACAATACAAATAGGCTACATCCCTTCCAAATTTTTATTCTGTCGTACGAGAATTTTCATACACTTTTTTTTTTTTTTTTTTTTTTTTTTTTTTTTTTTAGTAACCTACTTAATTTCTACTTGCGACTAGCAAGCGAAAAAAGTCAGACAATCCAGTGTCGGATTTTCGGATCGTGTGTACGGAGCATTAGGAAGGTCATTCTAAGTGACCACAAGTGTAAGGAGCATTCTTCCCACTAAATTATCATGAGTTGTAGGTATAGAAATTTTTAGCAGGGATTCCCTGAGACCAGAAAGTTATTTCAAGGGTTCTTCTGTGTTAAGTTAAGAATAGGCTGCCTTAGAGGAACCCGTAAAATAATTTACAGGTCTTTGGGGAATCCTGCTAAACAAATTCATCAGTTGATAGTGGGGAGAATAATCACCAATGTAAGGGAACAGTGGGAAGAATGCTCCATACAGTGGGAAGGATGCTCTCTACATTGGTGGCCAGTGAGAAGAATTCTCCTTACATTGGTGATCAGTGGGAAGAATGTTCCTTACATTGGTGATCAGTGGGAAGGATGCTCTCTACATTGGTGGCCAGTGGGAAGGATGCTCTCTACATTGGTGGCCAGTGGGAAGGATGCTCTCTACATTGGTGGCCAGTGGGAAGGATACTCTCTACATTGGTGATCAGTGAGAAGAATTCTCCTTACATTGGTGATCAGTGGGAAGAATGCTCCTTACATTGGTGATCAGTGGGAAGAATGTTCCTTACATTGGTGATCAGTGGGAAGAATGTCCCTTACATTGGTGATCAGTGGGAAGAATGTTCCTTACATTGATGGCCAGTGGGAAGAATGTTCCTTACATTGGTGGTCAGTGGGAAGAATGTTCCTTACATTGGTTGTCAGTGGGAAGAATGTCCCTTACATTGGTGGTCAGTGGGAAGGAGGCCCCTTACATTGGTGGTCAGTGGGAAGAATGTTCCTTACATTGGTGGTCAGTGGGAAGAATGCTCCTTACATTGGTGATCAGTGGGAAGAATGTTCCTTACATTGGTGATCAGTGGGAAGAATGTCCCTTACATTGGTGATCAGTGGGAAGAATGTCCCTTACATTGGTGATCAGTGGGAAGAATGTTCCTTACATTGGTGGCCAGTGGGAAGAATGTTCCTTACATTGATGGCCAGTGGGAAGAATGTTCCTTACATTGGTGGCCAGTGGGTAGAATGCTCCTTACATTGGTGGTCAGTGGGAAGAATGCTCCTTACATTGGTGGTCAGTGGGAAGAATGCTCCTTACATTGGTGATCAGTGGGAAGAATGTTCCTTACATTGATGGCCAGTGGGAAGAATGTTCCTTACATTGGTGGCCAGTGGGTAGAATGCTCCTTACATTGGTGGTCAGTGGGAAGAATGCTCCTTACATTGGTGGTCAGTGGGAAGAATGTCCCTTACATTGATGGCCAGTGGGAAGAATGTTCCTTACATTGGTGGCCAGTGGGTAGAATGCTCCTTACATTGGTGGTCAGTGGGAAGAATGCCCCTTACATTGGTGGTCAGTGGGAAGAATGTTCCTTACATTGGTGATCAGTGGGAAGAATGTTCCTTAGATTGATGGCCAGTGGGAAGAATGTTCCTTACATTGGTGGCCAGTGGGTAGAATGCTCCTTACATTGGTGGTCAGTGGGAAGGAGGCCCCTTACAAATACCATTGATGTTTTTCAGCCAACTGGTTTTGATCCCAGAACTATGCAGAAATTATCAAATGGGGATCAATCAGCCACAGTTCAAGGAACCCCTTTTGACCTCCAGAGGAATCCTAGGATTAACCCAAACTCTGGTTGAGAATTGCTGGTCTATACCATCAGTTCCCTGACCCAGAGGGCCCAGGAGAAGTGTCTGAAGTAAAAAAAATAATTGGGATATAAACAAAACATGTGAACCCATAATTCATCTCTCCACAGAGTCTAACCAAGAAGGAGTTCTGGCAGCTGGTACAGCAAAGCTATGGCACAGAGCTGGGCCTGAATAATGAGGAGATGGACAGCCTACCTATGCCAGCTGAGGACACCGGGGCAGCGAGGTGAGAAGGATCTAATCTATCCAGTGGCCATAATGTCGTATTTTCCCAAACCACTTCTTTTTTTTTTTTTGTTAATGAATTCAGAACATATAAATGTAAAAGTAAATAGCCTGAGACCATTAGATTTTGCCCTTTTCGCACAGAAAAATTAGACTGGGTTCACACAATTTCAATCCAGCTTCTAATGCAGTTGTACTGCGAGTTAATGTGGTTCAGATGTAAGTTTTATTTATTTATTTTTTTCATTTTTGCTTTTTGTGATGGCACCCGCCAGGTTCCTAACAACGATGAGTCCTCCCTGCTGCCAGCTGGATTCCCAGCTGACAGTAGAATGTAAACACAAGAGCTGGCATGAAATAAGTGTGAAGGGTCCCCCAACGATGCATACCATGCCCTTTGGGTCTGGTATGTATATATGTAACTGGGTGACCTGTGTCCTATGATGTCATGGAGCAAGGTCTCCGAGTGACCACCCTGTCCCCAAGTTTACTCAGTGGCAGGGAGGAAGCAGCTGTCAGTGAGGAAGCAGCGGATGTGTTCAGCGGGGTGTTCTTTTTTTTTTTTTTTGTTTTGTTTTTTGCGTGTGGATCGGTGGCCGAGGTTCATCGTGATTGATGGATTTACATCGGGGGGACATGTTTGTTTGTTTGTTTTTTAATAAAGGACCTGTCAAAAATGGTTTATTGTTGACGTTTTGTTGAATGAGTAGTACCCTATACTCGTTCACATTTGGGGGGGCAGCATCTGAGGGCCCCCCTTCTTAAAGGGGGCTTCCAGATTCTGATGAGCTACCCTCCGCACTGCCACAACCACTTTTCCTAATCGGCATGGGTACAAGGTGCTTTGCTGGGAGAGGGTCCTGTTGAGGGCATGTGGCCTGGTATGGTTTAGAAGGGGGGCCCTCTCCTGTCCCCCTCCCTTTCCTGGCCTGCCGGGCTGCATGCTCGGATAAGGGTCTGGTATGGATGGATGTATGGATCGGGAGAACCCCCATGCTGTATAGTGTGTGGTGTGGTGTTGGGTTTGTTTTTTGTTTTTTTTTATCAGCACGTCTTTTGTTTTCATTTTGCTGACAGCGGGGGATCCCGCTGACAGCAGTTGAGTCATGGTTGCTAAGGACACGGCAGCCGCCCACTCTTTAACCAGCTTCTCAATTAATACGAATGAATCCAGAAATTTTGTGTGGGTTTTTTATTTATTTTTTCCTATTCCTGCAGATTTGTTTCTATGTCTATTTAAAAATTCAGAATCTCTAAAAAGCCGAATCTCTTTAGTCAAAAAATAAATCTGAAAAAAACCAAATAGTCAAAAAATAAATCTGAACAAACCAAATCGCACATGTCTAGTAGAAAGCTGGCAGGCACACGCTCCTTAACTACCGATGGCTCCTCACTGCTGCTGACGGCAAGATTGAGTCACTGGTTGTCAGGATGCCAGCAGGTGCCAGTTGGTGCTTGTTCCTAATGTACCAGGTCAGACTGGCTGCAATGCGTTCCAAATCCTGCAACCGGTAACAGCCATGTATAACTATTCCCGGTCACGCCGGACGGAGTCATCAGAATTATTGTCCTGTCTTATTTGAATAGTACAGTCATATATCATCCAATTCTGCAGAGTTATAATCATCCAGGACTATAATGACAGTTATTAAATTGGAACGCAGCAGGTAAATAGTTGTGTGTTGATGCCGGTCATGTTATTCATAGTCTGTTTCTGTCTGCAGGATTCCAGGCAAGGCAGTGAGCGAGGATCTGGGAGAGAAGGGTGAGAAGACATCTCGGGGAGCTTCCCAGGTGAGGGATGGCATCTCCCAGACAGAGACCGACTCAATAAACATCCTACAAATGGTGAGAATCATACTGCCGCTGGATGCATCTATACTGGGGAGGGGGGGGAATGTAGAATGGGGGGGGGGGGCTTTCATCTATGCTAAGGAAGAGGCAGAGTGTAGGACTGGGGGGGGGGGATGCACTGTTTTGCTGGTAAGGGACGTAGGGGGGGGGGGGGTGGAGAGTGCTAGGTATGGAATGAGGGGGGGATCTATATTTCCTCTGAGAGGAGAACAGAGGGTTCTGCTGGAAGGAGGAAATTGAGGTGCATAGTTTTCTATTTGAAGGTAGAAATGGGGGTGCACTGGTTCTGTTTGAAGGAGGAAATGGGGGTGCACTGGTTCTGTTGAAGGAGGAAATGGGGGTGCTCTCTGCTGGAAGGAGAAAATAAGGTGCCCTTGTTTTTTCTGGAAGGAGGAAATTGGGATGCACTGGTTCTGTTTAAAGGAGGAAATAGGGGGTGCTCTGTTTTACGTTTAAAGGTGGAAATGGGGGGGGGGTGCCTGTTTCTTTTTGAAAGAGGAAATGGGGGGGGGGGGGAATAGGGGTTCTCTGCTTCTGCTGGGAGAGGGACATAGTAGGCATTTTTTTTCGTTGGGCGAAGGACGTGGTCATGGGTTGTGCTTGGAATGGGACATGGTGGGGTCATGTTTTTTGCTGGGCAAGCGATGTGATGGGGGTCATGTTTTTTTGCTGGGAATGGGATGTGGAGGGGCCATGTTTTTTGCTGAGAAAGGGATGTGATGGGAGGGGGGGGCCAAGCTTTTTGCTGGGCAAGCGATGTGATGGGGGTCATGTTTTTTGCTTGGAATGGGATGTGGAGGGGGCCATGTTTTTTGCTATGAAAGGGATGTGATGGGAGGGGGGGGGGCAAGCTTTTTGCGGGGCAAGCGATGTGATGGGGGTCATGTTTTTTGCTGGAAATGGGATGTGGAGGGGGCCATTTTTTTTGCTGAGAAAGGGATGTGATGGGGGGGGGGGGGCAAGCTTTTTGCTGGGCAAGCGATGTGATGGGGGTCATGTTTTTTTGCTGGGAATGGGATGTGGAGGGGGCCATGTTTTTTGCTGAAAAAGGGATGTGATGGGAGGGGGGGGGGGCAAGCTTTTTGCTGGGCAAGCGATGTGATGGGGATCATGTTTTTTGCTGGGAATGGGATGTGGAGGGGGCCATATTTTTTGCTGAGAAAGGGAAGTGATTGGATGCGGGGGGGTCAAGCTTTTTGCTGGGAATGGACGTGGTGGGGTAATTTTTTTTCTTCTTTTTCTTGGAATGGGACATGGTGGGGGTCATGTGGGTTTTTTTTTTTTTTTCCCTGGGAATGGGATGTGGTGGGGGTTATGGTTTTTTTTTTTTCCCTGGAAATGGTATATGGTGGGGGTCATGTTTATTTGCTGGGAACCAGACTAAAAAAGGCAGGGGGAGGGAGAGGGCTATAATTTATGCTTGGCAATAATTGAGGTCGTCATGTATGGTTTTTGAGTGATGGCCATTTGAGATGGGGGCTTCAACATGTTTCTTCCATATTGCATCCTGGTGCCAACTCTTCCCCAGGTAAGTGACATGCACACAACCGGGCATCCATATGATGTAAAAGAAAATGTGATTAATCAGACACGGCCACCTTCTTTCATTGCTCTGTGATCCAGTTCTGATGCTCATGTGCCCACCGTAGGCACTTTTGGCTGTGGACATGGGTCAACATGGGCACCATGACCAGTCTGCGGCTACACAACCCCAAACGCAACAAACTGCTATGTGTTCTGACACCCTTCTATCAGAACCAGTATTCACTTATTCAGCAATTTTCCCTTCAGTAGCTCTTCTATTGGGTCAGACTACATGGACCAGTCTTTGCTCCCCACCTCTTATCAGTGAGATTTGGGCTCCCATGACCCTTTCACTCGTTCACCAGTTTTCCTTCTTAGGACCACGTTTGGTCGGTCTGGACAACTGCAGACCAGGAACATCCCACAAGAGCTGCAGTTTTGGAGTTGCTCTGACCCAGATATTACAATTTGGCCCTTGTAAAAGTCACTCAAATCTTCACGCTTGCCCATTTTTTTTTTTTTTCCAACACATCAACTTTAGGGACAACATGTGCGCTTATTGCTAAATACATCACACCCTTTGGAATCATATAATCAAGGGCATTCACTGTATTGATCAGTGGTCATAATGTTATGGCTGATCAGTGTATGTCCTTTAACATCTGACTTTCCTCCCCCCAGATAGCCTCACAGATCAACCCAGAGGACGGGACAGGGGAGAGGACAACAGGGAAGAGCCCCCTCCTGAGCTCCAGCAGGCAAAGCAGCCTCCGCTCACACATCGGGACCCCCGCCCTGGCACTGGACCTGAATGGCCGTGAGAACCAGCAAGCTGACCGGAGCAGCTACTCCGACTCCGCTGAGGAATGTAAGTGGCATATAGCTGGAATAAAACGTCTCTGGACAACAAAATGTTAAAGTCCTGTAAAAAATTATTTATTATACAATTATATATATATAATATATATAATATATATATATATATATATATATATATATATATATATATATTTTAGTTTTATTTTATCTTTTCATGTGACAACACTGAGTCCCGGTACACACTTGTGCAATGCAGGAAGGCTGCGAATTCGCAGCCTGTTCCCGCATCGCAAACGCACATCTGCCACACTGCCATATGCGATACGCAGGGGGTGTCAAATGTTAACGACACCCCCAGTTTGATCGCATATCGCAGTGCGATCTGACAGTTCGCACAGAATCGGATCGCACAAGTGTGAATCACTGTGCGATCCGATCCTGATGCGGCTGGAAAAAAGGGTCCTGTGCGTCTTTTGTGCGGGTGCAGTGCGAATTTCAGCCATACAAAGTGTATGGCTGAATTCGCATCCGCACAGGAGATCGCATGTAATGAAGGAGCAGTGCGCTCCGAATTACATGCGATCGCCGCACTCGCAATCGTGTGAACCGGCCCTGAAGAAATGACACTTTGCTACAATGTAAAGTAGTGAGTGTACAGCTTGTATAACAGTGTAAATTTCCTGTCCCCTCAAAATAACTCAACACACAGCCATTAATGTCTAAACCGCTGGCAACAAAAGTGAGTACACCCCTAAGGTAAAATGTCCAAATTGGGCCCAAAGTGTCAATATTTTGTGTGGCCACCATTATTTTCCAGCACTGCCTTAACCCTCTTGTGCGTGGAGTTCACCAGAGCTTCACAGGTTGCCACTGGAGTCCTCTTCCACTCCTCCATGATGACATCACAGAGCTGGTGGATGTTAGAGACCTTGCGCTCCTCCTCCTTACATTTGAGGATGTCCCACAGATACTCAATAGGGTTTAGATCTGGAAACATGCTTGGCCAGTCCATCACCTTTACCCTCAGCTTCTTTAGCAAGGCAGTGGTCGACTTAAAGGTGTGTTTGGGGTCGTTATCATGTTGGAATACTGCCCTGCGGCCCAGTTTCCGAAGGGAGGGGATCATGCTCTGCTTCAGTATGTCACAGTACATGTTGGCATTCATGGTTCCCTCAATGAACTGTAGCTCCCCAGTGCCGGCAGCACTCATGCAGCCCCAGACCATGGCACTCCCACCACCATGCTTGACTGTAGGCAAGACACACTTGTCTTTGTACTCCTCACCTGGTTGCCCCCACACACGCTTGACACCATCTGAACCAAATAAGTTTATCTTGGTCTCATCAGCCCACAGGACATGGTTCCAGTAATCCATGTCCTTAGTTTGCTTGTTTTTTTTAACAAACTGCGGGCTTTCTTGTGCATCATCTTCCTTCTGGGATGACAGCCATGCAGACCAATTTGATGCAGTGTGTGGCGTATGGTCTGAGCACTGACAGGCTGACCCCCCACCCCTTCAGCCTCTGCAGCAATGCTGGCAGCACTCATACATCTATTTCCCAAAGACAACCTCTGGATATGACGCTGAGCACGTTCACTCAACTTCCTTGGTCGACCATTTGACCATTCTGAGTGGAACTTGTCCTGTTAAAATGCTGTATGGCCTTGGCCACTGTGCTGCAGCTCAGTTTCAGGGTCTTGGCAATCTTCTTATAGCCTAGGCCACATGTGTCAAACACAAGGCCCGCGGGCCGAATCCGGCCCTCCAGGCCATTTCATGTGGCCCTGACACCTCTCCTGCAGCTACAGGAAAGCTCAAGCCCCTGTACTTTTTGCTTTCGAGTAATGCTTACGCCTTCTTCCCAGCAGCTGCACAAGATAAGGGGGCTTCACTATGATGTAAGGAAGGGTGAGGGACTCAACTTCTGATGGTGGTGGGGCTCTTAACCTCTTATGTAAGGGTAGGGGATGCTCTGGACATCTAGTCTTACAGATACAACCGGCCCGTTTGCGGGCAATCATAATGCTGACGCGATGCCCACAATTTTAATTGAGTTTGACACCCCTGGCCTAGGCCATCTTTATGCAGAGCAACAATTCTTTTTTCAGATCCTCAGAGTTTTTTGCCATGAGGTGCCATGTTGAACTTCCAGTGACCAGTATGAGAGAGTGAGAGCGATAACACAAGATTTAACACACCTTCTCCCTATTCACACCTGAGACCTTGTAACACTAACGAGTCACATGACACCGGGGAGGGAAAATGGCAAATTGGGCCCAATTTGGACATTTTCACTTAGGGGTGTACTCATTTTTGTTGCCAGCAGTTTAGACATTAATGGCTGTGTGTTGAGTTATTTTGAGGGGACAGCAAATTTACACTGTAAGTGCCGGTTCACACTAGGGCGACCTGTGAGGCGACCTGGTCGCCTCACAGGTCGCCGCAGGTCACCTCCCATAGGGAAGCTACGGACCCATTCTAATAGGAGCGACACAAGTCGCTCCGACCTAAAAAAAGGGTCCGGAGCTTCTTTGGGGCGACCAGGAGGCGACCGCCATAGACTTAAATGTTATGAAGTCCGTGGCGGCCGCTCCGAGGTTGCGGCGCGCTGCTCGCACAGCGACCTTGGAGGTCGCCACCTAAAGTAGCGTCGCGGTAGTGTGAACCGGCGCTTATACAAGCTGTACACTCACTACTTTACATTGTAGCAAAGTGTAATTTCTTCAGTGTTGTCACATGAAAAGATAGAATAAAATATTTACAAACATGTGAGGGGTGTACTCAAAAAGTTAATTTATTTTGGTAATTAAATTCAAAAAGTGAAACTCCATATATTTTATATAGATGTGTTACACACACAGTGATATATTTCAAGCATTTTTTTTCTTTTAACTTTGATGATTATGGCTTACAGCTTGTAAAAACCAAAAATTTAGTATCTCAGAAAATCAGAAAAATCCTCATCCCGTACTCGGTAGGATGCCAATGGGGACTTCTTACTCTTCACCAGGACACCATAAAGCATGTCTGCAGCGGAAGAGGTGCAGTCTTTTTATGGGGCATCAGAGCAGCCGGGGGGGGGGGGGGGCAATTGCCCGCCTGCCCCACTGTCCCAGTCCACCCCTGTCCCCCAACCAGGAAATGAGGCGGAGCTCTATCTGCCTTGCTGAAGCCGCTCATGCACACTGCGAGAACCTCACAGTGTGCAGTGAAACCAGAGTTAGCAAATGTAGTCTCTGGTCTATGTTCTCCACAGAGATATGTCTTCTGCAGTCCATGATTTAGACGTGGTCCTGTTTTCCTCTAGGTGACAGAGTTCATGATGAACAGGTGGAAGGAAGATTATACATTAACCAGGTGTTCAACATTCGAGCGGACAGGATGTTTGAGCTGCTCTTCACCCCCTCTCGTTTCATGCAGAAGTTTTATGCCTCCAGGAAAGTCTTTGGTAAGTCCTGCTTAGACACGTGCAGAGCGAAAAGATTCGTTTTTGTTTTCGATCATTTGTTACGTTACTAATTTCATTTTGTTGCATTCGAAAATTTAATTAATTTCATTTTAGTTCATTCGTTTTCAGCTGGACAGGACTTGAATTTTTCATCAAAAATATCAAATTAAATTTCCGAAGACAGCTATATTCTTTCTATTTGATTCTATTCCTTTATTTACTTTTCTTTGATTTACTATTCTTTTCTATTCTATCCTATTCTATTCAGTTTTATTTTATTATTATTATTATTATTATTATACAGGATTTATATTGTGCTGCCCGTTTTACGCAGCGCTTTACAACCTGAGGGTAGAAAGTACAACTACAATACACTTTTAATACAGGAGAAATCAGAGGGCACTGCTCGTTAGAGCCTACAATCTGAAAGGAAGGGTCAAGAGATACAAGAGGTATAACTGTAGGGAGGGGGGATCGGCTGATGGAGAAAATAAAAGTACAGTTGTTAGGTGGGGGCCAGATAGGATTCTCTGAAGACCTACGTTTTCAGGGATTGTCTGAAATTGGAGATAGTCGGACAGATTGGGGTAGAGAGTTCCAGAGGATGGGATTCTTCTTTCTTTTTCTTTCTTTCTTTCTTTCTTTCTTTCTTTCTTTCTTTCTTTCTTTCTTTCTTTCTTTCTTTCTTTCTTTCTTTTTCTTTCTTTCTTTCTTTTTCTTTCTTTCTTTCTTTTTCTTTCTTTCTTTCTTTTTCTTTCTTTCTTTCTTTTTCTTTCTTTCTTTTTCTTCCTTCCTTCCTTTTTTTTCTTCCTTCCTTCCTTCCTTCCTTCCTTCCTTTCTTCCTTCTTTCTTTCTTTCTTTTTCTTCCTTCTTTCTTTCTTTCTTTTTCTTCCTTCTTTCTTTCTTTTTCTTCCTTCTTTCTTTCTTTCTTTTTCTTCCTTCTTTCTTTCTTTCTTTCTTTTTCTTCTTTCTTTCTTTCTTTTTCTTCCTTCTTTCTTTCTTTCTTTCTTTTTCTTCTTTCTTTCTTTCTTTTTCTTCCTTCTTTCTTTCTTTCTTTCTTTTTCTTCCTTCCTTCTTTCTTTCTTTTTCTTCCTTTTTTTTTTTTTTTCTTCTTCCTTTTTTTTTTTTTCTTCTTCCTTTTTTTTTTTTTTTTTTTTCCTATACCTACTCCCTTTTTTCTTTTCTGATTTATTCTATTCTATAAAGCAGCAGTCTCTAAACTGCAGCCTAGGGGCCGGATGCGCCCCTTTGCTTGCATTAATCTTGTCCCTTGGGCACTATTCCATCCACTGATTCGAACAATGTGGCATCTATCCTGTCACACCAGCAATGGGGCATTATCCCCCCCCCCCAACCCCCACTGACACCAACAATGGGGCACAATTCCTTCCATTGTTACCCCACAATGGGGCACAGTTCCTTCCATTGTTACCCAAGGATGGGGCGCAGTTCCTTCCATTGTTACCCAATGATGGGGCGCAGTTCCTTCCATTGTTACCCAATGATGGGGCGCAGTTCCTTCCATTGTTACCCAATGATGGGGCGCAGTTCCTTCCATTGTTACCCAATGATGGGGCGCAGTTGCTTGCATTGTCGCCCAGCGATGGGGCGCAGTTGCTTGCATTGTCGCCCAACGATGGGGCGCAGTTGCTTGCATTGTCGCCCAACGATGGGGCGCAGTTGCTTGCATTGGCGCCCAACGATGGGGCGCAGTTGCTTGCATTGTCGCCCAACGATGGGGCGCAGTTGCTTGCATTGTCGCCCATCGATGGGGCGCAGTTGCTTGCATTGTCGCCCAACGATGGGGCGCAGTTGCTTGCTTTGTCGCCCACTTCCTCCTTACTGACTGTGATTGACAGCAGCGGGAGCCCAATGGCTCCCAATGCTGTCCATGAGCCAATGAGGAGGAAGAGAGCAAAGGGTGCTGGATCAGGCTCAGGTAAGTATTGGGGGTAGAGTAGCTGCATGCAAAAACCTTCTGCCTTTGAACAAAGGATTAAAGTGGTTCTAAAGTTTGGAGAAACCTGCTTTAAAGGGTCAATTTACTGTCCTTCAGACTTTTGAGGGGGCCAGACCGTGGCCAGTGTAAGTAGAAAATGCCCTGGTGTCAATGAGCGTAAAGCATGCCCCATCATTGGTATTACACGGAGGAATCGTGCCCCATTGTTGGTATTAGTGGGGAAAACCGTGCCCCATCGTTGGTGTCAGTAGGAGGAATAGTGCCCCATTGTTGGTGTCAGTGGGAGGAATAGTGCCCCATCGTTGGTGTCAGTGGGAGGAATAGTGCCCCATCGTTGGTGTCAGTGGGAGGAATAGTGCCCCATCGTTGGTGTCAGTGGGAGGAATAGTGCCCCATCGTTGGTGTCAGTGGGAGGAATAGTGCCCCATCATTGGTGTCAGTGGGAGGAATAGTGCCTCATCGTTGGTGTCAGTGGGAGGAATAGTTATCCCGTTGCTGGTGTCAGTGGTAAGAATAGTGCCCCTTTGTTAGTGTAGGAGGAATAGTGCCCCATTGTTGGTGTCAGTGGAAGGAATAGTTACCCCATTGTTGGTGTCGGTGGGAAGAATTATGCCCCTTTGTTAGTGTGGAAGGAATGGTGCCTTGGATTTGAATAAACTTTAGTGGTAATGCACGAGGTTGGTGCGCCCTTCTCTTGTTTTTCAGTGTAATTGGATACCCTTGGCCCTGAGGGGGCAGCAAGAACCTAAGTGGTGTGCAAAAAAAACACTCGATCACTCACCTCCTCGCATACCACTTAAGCACAGGAGAGATACTATTTAAGTATTGGGGGGGGGGGGGCTGCTACACACAAGGTTTTTTACCTTCATGCATAGAATGAATGGAGGTAAAATATCTTGTGCCTTTTACAACCACTTTTAGGATAGCCCCTCCCTATACCGGCGTTGCTCTGGTGTCTTTGATTGCAGCCATCCTGCGGTGCGGCCCTCAGCCTAGCTTTTGAAATGCTGTGTTCAGACCCCGCTGGGTTGGACATTACGGGGATATTCCAAAAGTGACCATCGGCCACTGGATTCTGCGTAGAGCACTTTCCAGGCTTTGTGCTGGTAAATAGTAGCCTCGGAGTGCTTTCCAGGTCCAGACCCATTGGCATACCCTTGTCACTTGCCCTGTCTCTTAAGACCCGCTGAGCACTGGGAGCGACTAATTGTAGATTAGCGCTGGATAACTCAGATCATTCACTAGGCGGAGTGTTGTGCACGCACTCATTCTCACCACCTAACGTCAAGGAAATACGGTCATGTGAAAAATAAAATGCACCTTATGGAAATTTGTTGAATCTTTCAACATATTTGAACAGGCAAAAGTTTCCATAAACAGAACCATTCAGGTGTATCACCTTTACCTGTTGCCAAACAAGAAAAAATGTACTTGGTGGACTTCTTTCATAATGTTGAAAGTATCCAGTCGAAATTCTTTTTGGCGCCACATTCATGTAGCACAGCCCCCTTGAGCAACTATCTTCATGGTACTCGCCTAGCACCCCCTTTTCATTCCACCAGCTGACACCTGTCACTTGACTACTCTACTCCGGGGTGGCCCCCTCACAGGTCAGGCCCTCAGACACGATCCCCTATACTCACGATACTGTTTTTCCAGGTTTTCCAGTGTTTCAACCCCTCTAGTCAGCTCTCCTGGACCTCTGGGTTCAGCTTCTTCCTCTTGGTTCACCAGGCCGACTGCCTGTGACCACGTGCCATCACCCTCCCTCCGGGACTCTGCTTACCAGCCAAAGACCCTGAGTACATATGCTCCTGGCTTTTAGATCACACCCCAGAATGCAGAGACAGCAGTCTGTGACAATCACTGAGGCTGTATCAAAGCCTGTGTGCCCATTGGTCAGGTTTCCTCCAGTGGCGGCTGGTGCGCAAAATTTTTTTTTGGGGGGGGGGGGGGCGCAAACAGAAAAATGTAATAGGCATTGCTTTGCGGCAAAAACGCTGTAAAAAATTGCGTGACTTTGAGGTTGCAAAAGTGTGAAAGGGGCCTTCAGTAATTAAGGTATAGCGTGCCCCCTTTCAATGCACAGTGACCAGCGTGCCCCCTTTCAATGCACAGTGACCAGCGTGCCCCCTTTCAATGCACAGTGACCAGCGTGCCCCCTTTCAATGCACAGTGACCAGCGTGCCCCCTTTCAATGCACAGTGACCAGCGTGCCCCCTTTCAATGTACAGATCAGCGTGCGTGCCCCCTTCAATGCAGTGACCAGCATACATTCCCCCAATGCAGAGATCAGCGTGCATGTCCCCTTCAATGCAGTGACCAGCATACATTCCCCCCACGCAGAGATCAGCGTGCATGTCCCCTTCAATGCAGTGACCAGCATACATACTCCCAATGCAGAGATCAGCGTCCGTGCCCCCTTACTTACCTGGAGCGGTGGCGGGCAGCTTCTCCTCAGTCCCGGCAGCACGTCTCCTCCAGTCCTCCCACTCCTGCCTCCTCCTCTGCCAATGGCATGGGGTTTGCCTTGCGGCCAATCATGAAGTGTGTATCGGACACGCTTCCTGATTGGCCAGGAGGAGGATCGGTGTGACAATAGCGAATTTTCATTTGCCATTGTCACACAATGGGTGGGCTCGGGGCGCACTGCTCTGCGCCCCAGCTCCACCCTTTGCATACCCTATTAGAGCCTCTGGCTCTAATCAGGTGATTAAAAAAAAAAAACAAGCTCCATGCGGCCGGCGCCCCTGCATGCAGATTAGGGGGGCGCCCTCAATACACCGGCCGCCACTGGTTTCTTCCACTGTCCAATATGCCTCCCTATTGGACCAGTGTGGACACTCCCTAGACCAGATGAATCGCACACTGAGCACCATGAGCAAACCTAACTCACAGATCCTGCTCTCTGTTAGGCAGAAAGCAATAAAGAATTTGCCTGCTGCTCCTCTGATAGGCAGACAGAGCCAAAACCATACTCCCTCTCTAGCACCTACCTAGGAGGGTGCTACACTCGTATCAAGCACACTTTCATATGAAACCGAATCCATAGTTGACTCAATGACTGCAAGCTGCCCAGGCCATGAAGTGGCAAAGCAACCCAAAACCATAATTTCACCACCATGCTTCACAGCTATTAGGTTCTCCTGGAATACTGTATATGGTTTGTGGTAAACATGTCTCCTGTTACTGAACAACTCTTGCATTTATCAGTGTTCAGGACGTATTTTAAAACCCACAGGGACTCTTTCTGGCCACAATAGTGATGGAAAAGTTGTTTCAAGGGGACTAACATCTGGACTGTGGCATGCCGGAGGGGGATCCATGGCAAAACTCCCATGGAAAATTACGTAGTTGACGCAGAGTCAGGTTTTAATCCATAAAGGGAATAAATCACCTAACATTCCTAAATTGTTTGGAATAATGTGCTTTAAAACATCCAGTGTGTGTATACGATCAGGTATGATGTTGTATCGATCAGGTAGTGTAAGGGTTACGCCCATTTCACAGTGACAGACCAAACTCCCCGTTTAACGCACCGCAAACAACCGCAAACAGACCAGAACCGACCAAAATGGGACAGAAACTGGGCTTTAAGGGTTAGGTTTAGTGTTAGGGGCTAGGGTTAGGGTTACGGTGAGATACTTAGGGTTAGAGTTAGTAACCCTAAGCACTAAAAATAACCCTAACCCTAGCCCTAACCCTAATTCTAATTTTTTTTCTGGTTCTGGACATGCTACAGAGCTGAAACTTCACAGGTACACTTTTTAGACCCCCAGACACTGAATCACACAAAAAAAAGTTCTTAAAAATTGTCATTTTTTGATAGAGAGCCAATTATTGGAAAAATTAAAAAAAAAATAAAAAAAAAAAAAAAAAAAAAAACATTTCTTTGGATTTAGCGTCTGGGGGGTCTAAAAAGTGTACCTGTGAAGTTTCAGCTCTGTAGCATGTCCAGAACCAGAAAAAAAATACGAATTAGGGTTAGGGCTAGGGTTAGGGTTATTTTTATGGCTAGGCTTAGAGGGTTAGGGTTAAGGTTAGAGGGTTAGGGTTAGGTTTAGTGTTAGGGGTTAGGGTTAGAGTTAGTAGCCCTACCCCTCTAACCCTAACCCTCTAACCCTAACCCTCTAACCCTAAGCACTAAAAATAACCCTAACCCTAACCCTAGCCCTAACCCTAATTCTATTTTTTTTTTCTGGTTCTGGACATGCTACAGAGCTGAAACTTCACAGGTACACTTTTTAGACCTCCCAGACAATAAATCCAAAGAATTTTTTTTTTAATTTTTTCAATAATTGGCTCTCTATCAAAAATGACAATTTTTGATAACTTTTTTTTGTGTGTGATTTAGTGTCTAGGGGGTCTAAAAAGTGTACCTGTGAAGTTTCAGCTCTGTAGCATGTCCAGAACCAGAAAAAAGATAATTTTTCAGTAGAGCAGAGATAGTGAGAACCCCTTTTACACCTATTTGATCTAGGGGCTAGGGTTAGGGTTTACGGTGAGATACATGGGGTTAGAGTTAGTAACCCTACCCCTACGCCTCTAACCCTAACAGTCTAACCCTAAGCACTAAAAATAACCCTAACCCTAGCCCTAACGCTAATTCTAATTTTTTTTCTGGTTCTGGACATGCTACAGAGCTGAAACTTCACAGGTACACTTTTTAGACCCCCCCCCCCCCCCCCAGACACTAATCCAAAAAAAAGTCATGCCTGCCACCGTATATATCAGTGGTGGGTGGGCAGTGGCACTGCAGTGGGCACAGTACACTCTGTGGACCTGACAGTCACTGGCAGCCCAGGCAACTGCAATAATAAAAAATATTTTTTTTTTTCAATTTGCAACAAGATGCTGTGCCACCGTATATATATCGGTAGTGGGCAGTGCACTGCAGTGGGTACAGTGCACTCTGTGGACCTGACACAGCACTCACTGCAATTATGACAGAGGAGAAAAAAAATATTTTTTAAAATGCAAGGTACTGTGCCTGTGCCACCCGAAATGAGTGTGGTGTGCACACAGTACAGTCTGTGGTGGGTCTGTGGCCTCTCACACACAGCGGGCAGGTAACTGCAGTGTACAATAGATATATATATAGATACTCAAATACCAGCCCTAAAAAGGGCTTTTGGGAACAATAGATATATATATATATATCCAAAAAAAAACTCAAATACCAGCCCTAGGAAGGGCTTTTTGGGGTGCTGTCCTTACAGCAGGAGTGTACCAAGAACACTGACTAACTGTCCCTAGCTATAACAGCAGCAGCAGCACTTTCCCTGCTCTCAGTAACACAGAAATGATCTAAAATGGATGCTGCCCTTGCTTATTTATAGGAGGTGGGAGGGTGTGGGAGGGAGGTATGCTGATTGGCCTGGAATGTGTCTGCTGACTGTGAGGTTCAGGGTCAAAGTTTGCCTCGATGATGTATAGGAGGCGGACCGAACATCGCATATGTTCGCCCGCCGAGGCGAACGCGAACATGCGAAGTTCGCTGGGAACTGTCCGCTGGCGAACAGTTCAGTACATCTCTAAGTAGGAGCAGGTACCTTTTTGAAAACCAGGTAACTGCTCCCCCCCCTCCACCCCAAAAAGTGCCAAATGTGGCAGAAGAGGGGGGGGGGGTGCAAACAAGCGGAGCTTCCCCTATTGGGGGGAGCTCTGCTTTAAGTTGAAAAGGAAAGTGGACAGATTGGAAATGTATCCTTTTTCAATAAGGTTGTAGCGTGTGTGGTGTATATGAACAGATTTTTTCCTATTCAAAGCGATTGTAAATGATTAAATGTTTTATTTTTGAAAAATAACAGAACATGTTATACTTACTTACTCTGTACAATGGTTTTGCACAGAGCAGCCCCAATCCTTCTCTTCTGGGTTCCCCTGCTGGTGCTCTTGGCTCTTATCTCCCGCTAAGTGCCCCCATAGCAAGCCCCTTGATATGGGGGAACTTGTGTGGGCTTCCTCCTGGGCCGGCTCTTTTCCCAGTCCTGGTCAATGTGGGTGTGTCCCAATTCTCCCTCCCCGTCTCGTGTGTAAAAGGGGCGGTTTGGGAAAATGTGGAGTAAGTGATGGCAAAATGTTGTACAACCTGGACACTACGCGTGGGCAATCCAGATCATGTAAGCAGAAGGCCTCAAAAAGGCTGTAAGTCCTTTTGGGGAGTTTCAATGGATTTCTTTCAGTGCTGTTACCTCCTAAGGTCACAAAGACTTTCTCATTGCACCCACTTTTCCCACTCTTACTCTATGACGATTGGAAACGCCCCAACTAGAGGTTTGCTTCACCATGTGCTTATTAGCCTTGTAACCATTTCGGGGGGATTTAGAGAGAAAAAGGTTTATTCCTGTAGATGTGGCAGTGTCCCACTTTAATAAGATGACTACCAAATGCCCTTTGTAGAACCCTTTTTTTTCCTCTGGTGAGCCCTACCCTTCACACTATCCTCCCTGTGACTTTTTTTGCCCAACTATGAGAGCCTGGCGGAGATCCCTTAGGACAGGGGTGTCATACTCAATTTCATTGTGGGCCGCATCACCATTATAGTTGCCCTCAGAAGGCCAGTTCTATCTGTAGCCCACCACTAACAGAAGTCAAGAGCCCCCACCCTCCCTTATATCACAGTGCATCTCCTTTACCATGTGCTGCTGCTGGGAAGAAGCTGGAGGCAGAGCTGGGAAGCAGCAACTGCAGGGTCTGGAGGAGGGCTGGAGTCTGCTGAATTATGAGACCAGTGGAGGTGGAGAGGGGGTGCTGCAGCTGCACAGAGAGGTGCAGGGTCTGAAGGAGGAGTTGTGTCATCCTCTCTGCTGCCAACTGCTGAGTTGAGGGGGGGGGGGGGTTGGTCCTCTCTGCAGCTGCATGGGGAAGCACAGGAGGGGGAGGCACAGGATCTGGCTGAGGAGTTCTGTCCTCTCTGCTGAGACAAGGTTGGGGCAGAGATGAGGGAGATGCTGCAGGAGAGGTGCAAGGGCCACATAAAATGGCCTGGAGGGCCGGATTCGGCCCGCGGGCCTTTTGTTTGCCTTAGGCCCCATACACACGTTCCGATAATCGTACGACAAAACTCGCTTTCGACCTGATCTCACGATAATCTGATCGTTAGTACACAGCTTTCGACAGCCGATCACGACAGTTGGTCCAACAAAATCTGAAGGGACAAACAGGAAAACTTCTGTCGTACGACATCTTCTCGAACGATAATCGTTTCGTCAGTACAATATTCGTACGCTAAAAGTCGATCGACAAATACCACGCATGATCGGAAACAGTAAAATAATCCGCAGGGGTCAGACGTATATACATCACTTCCGTTACGTAGCTACGAAAAATACACTTGGTCAGTGAATCGTACGAAGAAAATCTGATGGTTTGTATGCAGAGTTGGTTTCGATTTTAGTAACATGCAACAATTTACGAAACATTAGTCGTACGATTATCGGAACATGTGTACGGGGCATTAGGAGATCTCAGCACTTTTGCAGCTGATCTCTTGATTATAGAACACATGGAGCAACTTGCTGAGAGCTTTAAATTTTGGTTGTGATGGTCTGCTGCAGGCTTCCTGGCTTATCTCTCACCTCGGTCTCTGATTCATACACATACGTAGGGCACTGGTTAACCTTCCCCCATCCGCGCTACAGCCTATATACGGCTGCAGCGCGGACTTGAATTTTCGGGAGGCCGTTTTTAAACGGCCTCCCAGTGACAGGCCCCCCGCGCGCTCCCGCGAGCGCGCTGCGGGGTAATCTGTGATCGGCCGTGTCCCTTGGACACGGCCGATCACAGATCGTGGTGAATGGCCAATCACAGCGGCCATTCACCACGTGATCGGGCCGTCCAATGAGCGATGATCTCATATGTAAACATATGAGATCATCTCTCATCGCCGGCGCTCCTTCCTCACACAGAGACTGCAGTGTGAGGAAGGAGGGGGAGCCTCACAGCGCCGGGGACACAGCAATGTAATCAGGGCACTGATCACCAGTGCCCTGATTACTAAAGGTAAAAACACACACACAGTGCCCCCCCATCAGTGCCCTCAGTGCCCCCCATCAATGCCCACAATCAGTGCCCATAGTGCTGCTAGTCAGTGCCCATCGGTGCCTGCTCATCTAGGCACTGATAAGCACTGACTGGCAGCACTATGGGCACTGAGTGTGGGCACTGATGGTGCTGCCCATCAGTGCCGCTCATCAGTGCCACCCGTCAGTGTCCAGTGCCATCCGCCAGTGCCCATCAGTGCCGCCCATCAGTGCCGCCTCTCAGTGCCCAGCAGTGCCGCCTCTCAGTGCCCAGCAGTGCCACCTCTCAGTGCCCATCAGTGCCACCTATCAGTGCTCATCAGTGCCGCCTATCAATGCCGCCTATCAGTGCTCATCAGTGCGGCATATTAGTACCTCCTCATCAGTGCCCATAAGTGCCACCTCATCAGTGCCCATAAGTGCCACCTCATCAGTGCCCATAAGTGCCACCTCATCAGTGCCCATCAGTGCAGCCTATCAGTGCCGCCTCATCAGCGCACATCAGTGAAGGAGAAAAATTTATTTTCAAAATTTACTCGCAGAAAATAAGAAAAACTTTTTTTTTTTTTCAAAATTTTCTGTCTTTATTCTTTTTTTTTTTGTAAAAAATAAAAAACCCAGAGATGATTACATACCACCAAAAGAAAGCTCTATTTGTGTGAAAAAAATGATAAAAATTTCATATGGGTACAGTGTAGCATGACCGCGCAATTGTCAGTCAAAGTGTGACAGCGCTGAAAGCTGAAAATTGGCCTGGATGGGAAGGGTGTTTAAGTGCACAGAAGGCAAGTGGTTAAAGTGCTAGACTGCACAACCTGCATGTAAGAAGTGTTTGATCCACATGGACTTCCAAGGACAATGTATTATCAAATCTAATCTTGATACTGATCTTCTATGCTACCAAACAAGAACACCAATGATGGCAAGAGCACCCACCTTCCATAGTGGAAGAAGGCAAAGGCTTTAGCTAGGACCTGGTACTCAGTCTACCAAATCATCAAGCAAGCTGCCTTTAGCATCTAGATCAAGGGTCTTCAAACTATGGCCCTCCAGTTGTTCAGGAACTACGATTCCCATCATCCCCAAACATAGCTGTGAATGTCAGAGTTTTATGCCTCGTGGGATGTGTAGTTCTGCAACAGCCGGAGGGCCGTAGTTTGAGGATCCCTAATCTAGATGAACCCCACCTTCCATAGTGGACCTCTGCTGTATGGGCAGACTCCAGT
This sequence comes from Pelophylax lessonae, assembly GCF_965119305.1. NCBI lineage: Eukaryota > Metazoa > Chordata > Amphibia > Anura > Ranidae > Pelophylax > Pelophylax lessonae. The sequence goes on from NC_138769.1 coordinate 22,493,318, forward strand.
AACTTCAACGTGTCCTGTAATATGTGCGCCCCCTCGCTGTCAACCTATCTCTCTGGATCTGACCCTTGTCCCTGTTTTTATAAAGTGCAGGATCAGTGGGTCAGACCCAAGACCGCCTGCCAAGAAAGACCCGGGAAGCATATTAACCACTTGCCGACTGCCGCACGACTATTTACGTCGGCAGTCAGCCCCTCACAGGCAGAGCAACGTAGGGATATGTCGCTAGCCTGTGAGGGTCTAGGGAGCGAGCACGCGCCCCCGCGTGGTCACGGACCCCCCCGCGCGTGTGTGACCGGCGGACCCGATGTCCGCCGGTCACTAGGCAATCGTCGGTGGAGAGGGAGAAAGGCAGGCGGCTGATATAAATAAGCCGCCTGTCATTCTCCCCGGTGTATGAATGGTGATCATACGGTTCTACTATGTAGGACCGTTGATCACTGTTCCTACACCTCAAGCCACAGCCAATCACAGTTAGAATCATGCCCCTAGGGCAGTGATGGCGAACCTTGGCACCCCAGATGTTTTGGAACTACATTTCCCATGATGCTCATGCACTCTGCAGTGTGGCTAAGCATCATGGGAAATGTAGTTTCAAAACATCTGGGGTGCCAAGGTTCGCCATCACTGCCCTAGGGACACGCATAACCCCTCCCTCTCAAAAAAAGTTAACCCCTTCACTGCCAGTGTCATTTTACAGTAACCGTGCATATGTATAGCACTGATTACTGTAGTAATGTCACTGGTAACCCCAAAAATGTCAGTCAAGGGTCCGATCTGTCCGCCGCAATGTCGCAGTACCGCAAGAAAAATCGCAGATCGCCGCCATTACGCGTTAAAAAAAGACAACAAAAATGACAAATCTTTCCCTTTTGTTAGTAAACGCAATAACTTTTGCGCAAACCAATCAAAATAGGCTTTTTGCGATTTTCTTTTTTTTACCAAACATAGGTAGCATAAAACAAATTGGCCGAAAATGTTAAAAAATTTAGATTTTTACATTTTTTTTTTTTGGGAATTTCATATAAAAAAATGTGAAAAATATTGTTATTTTTGCAAAATTGTCGCTCTTTTTTTGTTTATAGCGCGTGATCAAAAAATCGCAGAGGTGATCAAATACCACCAAAAGAAAGCTCTGTTTGTGGGGAAAAAAGGAAGTCAAATTCGTTTAGGTACAGCGTCGCACGACCGCGCAATTGTCCATTAAAGTCACGCAGTGCCGAATCGCAAAATAGGCCCTAGTCAGGAAGGGGGTAAAATCTTCCGGGGCTTAAGTGGTTTAAAGTGCAGGATCAGAGGGTCAGACCCAAGAACACCTGCCAAGAAAGACCCGGGAAGCATATTAACACTCGCCATCCCAGCATTAAACTCAACCAGCTTACATGAGTCTCCGGGCTTATACCCTAGGCATTTATTTTCTGTTTCCAAGACCGCTGGCCTAACCACTCCTTAGTTAAGACCTTTGTACGAGGATTCTCCCATGTAGTTCACCTCTGTTCATTACTGTGTGACTCTGTGGGCTCTAAATCTGATAAATTCTCCATTTGCGCTCATTACCAACATTCCTCTCTCTATTTCTCTCACTTTACTTGACAGAACTGTGGAATGTGAAGGAGCCTGATAGTTTATAACCCTGTTGTGTAAAGCTTAGCCCAAGGCCCGCATACACGCCCGCCAGTCAGGGTTGCCAACCTCCCGTGACCTACTTTCTTCTTTTTTTTTTTTTTACTCCAAAGACATGAAAAAGTTACTAATGGAGCACTTCTTTTTTTCTGAAATCCAAAAATATGACAAACTACGATCATCAATTTTTAAGGCTTTACAATGGAAAATCCCAAAAAAGGGTGACGAAATGTGAGCATAACTAGGCTGATGAAGGACCTGGGGCACCCTGGGATGAAACCGAAAAATTTGTTCTGCAGTGTGTGTAGCACATTCAGGGCAGCCATCAGGGGGGGACAGCCCATACACATGTAGGGGGCCCAGTGGTTCCAAGGGGCCCAGCCGCCCAGGCCCCAACCAAAAAGACCAAGTTGTTGCTGCTGTAGTAACTAGCAATTGCTGAAGCATGGCAGCTGCAGAGTAAGCCGATGCAGCTGAAGGGATGTCTTTGCTGGATTGAGCTGTCTCTTTACTAAAAATATGAGGCTGTCTCTTTGCTGGATTGGATGTGCCTTTGTTGAATATAATGCAAATATAAAGGGTTCGCGCTTAGGATAAATAGGTGTTAATGCTCCAAAATCAATAAAAATAATTATATAATAATTGAATAATTAAATCAATATAAGCTGCTGCAGGTAAAAAAGGTAATACCTCTCAAACAATAAAACAACTATGTACCTGCGCTGCTTATGTGTAAACACCTTAAAATATTGTGATTATATAAAGTGCTAGTGCAAAATTATACTGAGTGCAGCCTTAAAAAAACTATATGTATATTACACAAGTACACACAATAAATATCAGTTATGAATACCATATATGAAAATACCACATAAAAAAACTTGTGCAAATAAAAAACTTATAAATACAAATATGTATTATATACTATATAGTCCATGATAATGTTAAAGTGAAAAAAAGTCTCTGTGTTTAATTTAAGTGCTTCGTGCTCCAATAATATTAAAAAGTGCTCGTGCTCAATCCAGGTGAAGTGGTGCTCCCCTCTCAGCTCCCCACTCACCAGAAGTTGGATGACAAAACGCCTTATCAATAGATAAAATGGAGTAGATCCCTCACTGGATCGCCAACAGGAACAAGGTACCGCACCACAAGCCTCTCACTCTATCTCCAGGTTATGTTTTAGTCAGGTGATTCGTGATTCCCCCTCAGTATTCACATGCCTCCAGGGATACGTCTGTGTCACAGACGTATCCCTGGAGGCATGTGAATACTGAGGGGGAATCACCTGACTAAAACATAACCTGGAGATAGAGTGAGAGGCTTGTGGTGCGGTACCTTGTTCCTGTTGGCGATCCAGTGAGGGATCTACTCCATTTTATCTATTGATAAGGCGTTTTTTCATCCAACTTCTGGTGAGTGGGGAGCTGAGAGGGGAGCACCACTTCACCTGGATTGAGCACGAGCACTTTTTAATATTATTGGAGCACGAAGCACTTAAATTAAACACAGAGACTTTTTTTCACTTTAACATTATCATGGACTATATAGTATATAATACATATTTGTATTTATAAGTTTTTTATTTGCACAAGTTTTTTTATGTGGTATTTTCATATATGGTATTCATAACTGATATTTATTGTGTGTACTTGTGTAATATACATATAGTTTTTTTAAGGCTGCACTCAGTATAATTTTGCACTAGCACTTTATATAATCACAATATTTTAAGGTGTTTACACATAAGCAGCGCAGGTACATAGTTGTTTTATTTTTTTGTTGAATATAAGGCCGTCTCTTTACTGGATTGGGATGTCTCTTTGCTGGATATATGAGGCCATCTCTTTGTTGGATTGGGATGTCTCTTTGCTGAATATATGAGGCCGTCTCTTTACTGGATTGGGATGTCTCTTTGCTGGATATATGAGGCCATCTCTTTGTTGGATTGGGATGTCTCTTTGCTGAATATATGAGGCCGTCTCTTTACTGGATTGGGATGTCTCTTTGCTGAATATATGAGACCATCTCTTTGTTGGATTGGGATGTCTCTTTGCTGGATATATGAGGCCATCTCTTTGTTGGATTAGGATGTCTCTTTGCTAAATATATATGGCCGTCTCTTTACTGGATTGGGATGTCTCTTTGCTGAATATATGGGGATGTCTCTTTGATGGATTGGATTCATTTTCATTCATTAAGTTGTAAGAGTGTTAAAACAGAAGTGGGTACACTGAAGGACTCGGTGGGATGGCCAGTGGGCAGATTCGGTGAGACGGCCAGAGGGCGGGCCCCGCAAAATGTTGGTGGTCAGGCCCAGAGGAGCCCAGGCCTAAAGCTGTGTAAGGGGCCCCAACATTTCTGATGGCTGCCCTGAGCACATTACAGCGATCAGTATGCATGGCCAGATTTTGGCTAACAGTGGGAGGAGCTTAAAGTGGAATCTTTAAAGTTCTTGTAAAGTCTCGTGTTATTTTTATAAAAAGGAAAAAAAAATGTATGTGGATTTTCACAGAGCAGCCCAGACCCTCCTCTTCTAAGGTGCCTCTTCTGTGCTCCTGGCCCCTCCCTCCTGCCAAGTGCCCCCACAGCAAGCAGCTTGCTTCGGGGGCACCCGAGCCGAGCTGCAGGTCCATGTTTCCATTCAAGCAAGGAGCTGTGGTTCGGCTCCACCCCGTCTCTCTCTCTCTCTCCTGATTGGCTAAGTGATCTTGATTGAGAGCAGGGGGAGCCAATGGCACCGCTGCTGTGTCTCAGACAATTAGAAGGGAGAATTCCAGATGGCTGAGACACTTGTGGTCATGCCTGGACAGAGATGGGGCTCAGGTAAGTATTAGGGGGGCTGCTGCACCCAGACGGCTTTTTATCTTAATGCATTAAGATAAAAACCCTTCGCATTTTACAACCCATTTAGTGCCGGTTCACATTAGTATGATGCCAGACATCGCATGTGATACACACCGCATTGCTATGCACATCACATGCGATGTCTGTGCGATGCAATTTCAGCCATACAAACTGTTTTTTAAAACAAAACGGTACAACGCTAATTAATTAAATCACATGCCAATCAATTAAAACCGGCCAAAAAAAGCATAAAGGTGACTCTGTGCCAAAGGTGCAAAATACGTGCAATCCTCACAACTTAGGTGCTTGAAAAGCAATATTAACCACTTTACCACCGCCCACAGTAATATTACTGCAGCAGAGTGGCTCGTTATCGTCTGACGACGTAGTACTACGTCGTCAGACACTCCCCCTTCTGGGCGGTGCTTGCGCGCCGCCGGAGGCTCGCTCCCGCTGTTTTCAGTCACAGCGGGAGTCGGGCCAGGGGAGGAGCAGCGGCGATCGCCGCCGCTCTTCCCCGATCGTCGGGGATCTAGTGTGGAGATCCGCCCGCCTGTGTAAACACAAGCGGGCGGATCTCCATAGTGACAGGGAGTGACAGATCGGAGTGTTCAGCATAGCTAAACATCCGATCTGTCCATGACTCACTCAGTCCCCCCCCCCCCCCCACACGTCAGTAAGCACCAGGCATACATTAACCCCTCCCTCTCCAATAAAATTAACCCCTTCCCTGCCAGTGTCATTTTTACGGTAACAGTGCATATATATAGCACTGATTACTGTAGAAATGTCACTGGTAACCCCAAAAGTGTCAAAAATGTCAGTCAAGGGTCCGATCTGTCCGCCGCAATGTCGCAGTACCGCAAAAAAATCGCAGATCGCCGCCATTACTCGTTAAAAAAAAAAAAACAAAAATGACAAAAATCTTTCCCTTTGTTAGTAAACGCAATAACTTTTGCGCAAACCAATCAAAATACGCTTTTTGCGATTTTTTTTTTTTTTTTTTTTTTTTTTTTTTTTTTTTTTTTTTTTTTTACCAAACATAGGTAGCATAAAACAAATTGGCCGAAAATGTTAAAAAATTTTGATTTTTACATTTTTTTGGGGGGGAATTTCATATAAAAAAATTTGAAAAATATTGCTATTTTTGCAAAATTGATGCTCTTTTTTTGTTTATAGCGCATGATCAAAAAATCGCACAGGTGATCAAATACCACCAAAAGAAAGCTCTGTTTGTGGGAAAAAAAGGACGCCAAATTCGTTTAGGTACAGCGTCGCACGACCGCGCAATTGTCCGTTAAATTCACGCAGTGCCGAATCGCAAAATACCCCCTGGTCGGAATGGGGGTAAAATCTTTCCCGGGGCTTAAGTGGTTAAGCTCCCTGAGGTACTCCTTTCTGAAGTAGCTGACTGTACACTTTAACTGCACTGCTGAACAGTTCAGGGCCCACACCAGTGCCCCCTTTACTTCCCTATCTTCAGGGCTTTAAGACTTGGCACCCCCTTTCACTGCCGCAACTACCAGTTAGCTGGCTCCTGGATCCCCTTGACCTTCTGGAGTGGTCTCCTCTCTTAGGCAGACCCCTGGGCAGATCTTGAGTACTTGCGACACTGTTTTTCCTGAAGGCCTCTGCCCAGCAGCTCCTCTTGGTCGGCAACACTCTGGATCCTTTCTGTGGCTTAGGGACCTCTGGTCCCTAAGCCAACTGCCTATACCACCTTCACACTTTTACAGGAGAGGAACAGCCATCACCTGCTCCTAGGACTGATGCTCCCGCCAAAAGACCCTCTGTCACATGCTCCCTGAGGATTTATTTCCAATCCCAGGGTGCATTGCGGCAAACCCCACCCAGGGTGCATTGCGGAAAGCCCCGCCCACTGAGACAGTCATAAACCCTGGTGTGCTATTGGCTAGGTTTCCTCCACTGTCCAACAAGATCCCTCATTGGATACAGTGGGGAGACTCCCCAGACTCAACGGACACACTTGGACATGTGACAGGTAGCTGACCATTCAGGCCCCCCTGATAAGCATACAGGGCCACATATGAATTTACCTAGCACCTACCTAGGAGGGTGCTACAGAGGGAACCTTTAAATCGGTGTCCCCCTTACCTTAATGCAGGCATGTCCAACCTACGGCCCGGGGGCCGCATGTGGCCCGGAACCGCAGGCAATGCGGCCCACTGCCTCCTGACAATTATTTTTTTTGCTGGGGAGGAAGGAAGTCGAGTCAGGGGCACGGCCACAGAGGCAGCCTTGGAGGGGATCATCCACTAGTTGTGTAAAATTAGTGCAGGGGGGGAAGCGGGGCAGCACGGGAAGGGCACGGCTGCATTTTATTACTTATATACTTTAACTAATGGTATATATTTTTTATGCGGCCCGAGAAAATTTCTCTACACTCAATGTGGCCCAGAGAAGCCAAAAGGTTGGACACCCATGCCTTAGTGTATTCATTCCCCCAGAGTGGTGACCTGACCACCATCAGACTGTGTGGCCTCTTGGCTGAGATTGTCATTCACACTGACCATTGCTCGCCAGGTGCCTGCAGGACACGGAGGGCAGGCTTTGCTTTTTGATCCTCTCTTCTCCCGACTTGGAGTCCCAGGCGGGAACTCCCCCCTCCTCCCTTCATTGCAATTAGAGCCACACTTGCATTTTGGAAAAGGCACCACGACGTCACCACGCCCGCACGAGCACCTTTCAGCCAGCTTCAGACCTGCACGTTTGTTTTTTTTTGTTTTTTTTATAGCGTTTTTTTATATTATCTGAGAGCTCTGCATGTTCTAATGCCCAATCTGTAGCAGGCACTTGGCGCACGCTATAGTGTGACACACCTACATTTTATAATATCATTAGTACAATTTATATAATGACAAGATTAAATAGAGTGACTAAGAATTTGAGTCTAATTATTTTTCGAGTGCTGTGATTCCAAAATGACACATTGATATAATGATACATTATTACATTATTTCTTTTCTTTCTTCAGATCTGGAGTCTTCTCCCTGGCAGCCAGACGCTAATGGCAATCAGGCCAGGACACTGACTTATACCATTACCATCAACAACCCGCTGGTCGGGAAATTCACCACTGCTACAGACAAACAGGTAAACTTTTGTACTGCGCCATGGCATGTGATGATGCTGTTAATAGGTTGGTAATATAGTGCACTGCCTGAGCTGACTTAAAGGGTAACTCTACTTTCGTGGGGAAAAAAATAGCAAAGAAAAAACAATATAGCGTATACGATTGCAACACAAATCCTATTATAATTGAATGTTATTAAAAATGACCTTTCCTTTTCAATCTGCAGCTGTTGTAATTTTCTGAAAATGCAATGCAATATGGCCGCCTGGAGCTGTTCTGTGCACAGAATGTATACTGACCACACCCCCAGAAACATCATTTCCTGCTTGTGTGATTGGCTCACAAATTTTCCCAGAAAATCAGATTTCTGGCATCCCCTGCAACAAAAAAGTCATTTTTGGTGAGATACCCCAATAGGAACACGTCTAAAGGGATGCAGACCCAGCAGCTTTCCTCGTTAGAGCCCTGCAGCTGCCACAGCTGATAGATAATTATGAAACCACTCCCATTAGACCCACTCAGCACAGAGGAACAAACAATGATTTCTTCAGAATAACAAAAGATGGGAATCTGCAACAAAGTTTTAATAGAATCCTTGAAATGTACAGAGATCATCCAGAGGGGAATGTTTTTTTTTTTTTTTTTCTCAACAAAAGTGGAGGTATGCTTTAAAATTAAAGGGTTGTAAACCTCCGACATGAAATCTGACCAAAGCATATTCCTCTATATTGTGTACTTGTCTCACTTAGGAGTGCTAAGAAGGGGATTTACTAAAACTGGTGCAACTGTACATAGTGACCAATCAGCTTCCAGGTTGTATTGTCAAAAGCTTTATTGAACAAGCTGAAGTTACAGGCAGATTGGTTACTATGTACAGCTGCACCAGATTCTGTGTGCACCAGATTTAGTAAATCTCCCCCCAAGCGTCATTTCTGAATAGATGCAAACTCGCCCTAGCTTTACCGCATAGTGAAATGAATGTGGAACTCAGGCTGCAGCGTCCAGATGCATGCAATTGCTTCCAAGTAACAAGAAAAGCCAACACAAGAATGCTTCCTTTTGATGCGATTTATTACAGCATGACAGCAGTGCACAACATGGTAAAATGCTAACGCGTTTTGGCCGTAGCCTTGCTTAGAGCATAGGAGTAAGGCTGCGGCCGAAACGCGTTAGCATTTTAACATGTTGTGCACTGCGGTGATGCTGGAATAAATCGCATCAAAAGTAAGTGTCGTTTCTGTCTGCTGCCTCCTTTCTCTGCTATCAGTAAGAGTCACTTCTGACAAGTTTTTTAGACACCAAGAAAAAAAAAGGTGACAGGGGAGGGAGCTCCAGCACACAGCTTGTGATTGATAGCCTCAGCTCTGCTCCTGCGTGCTGTGTGGAAGGGGGCGTGTCCCTTCCCTTCAGTTCTGCAGAGTGTAATTTCAGCTCCCCGCCCCCTGCTTTCTGAAAGCTCAGACAAGCTTTATACATTCTGGACTTTGAATGGCTGTAGAGAAGAGAGGGCTGCAGATAATTTGGTAAAACTTGTGTAGGATGGTTTGTTTAATCACCTGGATATATATAAAGGTTTAGGCCTTTATCTTCTTGAAGTCTTAGAAGTGAAGGCAGTGATGTGGAAGATACCATTATCTGCTATATTGTACATTCTATAGCCAAAAGCAACTGACCAGAATACCTATATGAGCGTGTGTAGTGTGGCACTCCCAAGGTGGCTGTTCTTACATGAGCGTGTGTAGTGTGGCACTCCCAAGGTGGCTGTTCTTACATGAGCGTGTGTAGTGTGGCACTCCCAAGGGGGCTGTTCTTACATGAGCGTGTGTAGTGTGGCACTCCCAAGGTGGCTGTTCTTACATGACCGTGTGTAGTGTGGCACTCCCGAGGTGGCTGTTCTTACATGAGCGTGTGTAGTGTGGCACTCCCAAAGTGGCTGTTCTTACATGACCGTGTGTAGTGTGGCACTCCCAAGGTGGCTGTTCTTACATGAGCGTGTGGAGTGTGGCACTCCCAAGGTGGCTGTTCTTACATGAGCGTGTGGAGTGTGGCACTCCCAAGGTGGCTGTTCTTACATGACCGTGTGTAGTGTGGCACTCCCAAGGTGGCTGTTCTTACATGAGCGTGTGGAGTGTGGCACTCCCAAGGTGGCTGTTCTTACATGAGCGTGTGTAGTGTGGCACTCCAAAGGTGGCTGTTCTTACATGACCGTGTGTAGTGTGGCACTCCCAAGGTGGCTGTTCTTACATGACCGTGTGTAGTGTGGCACTCCCAAGGTGGCTGTTCTTACATGACCGTGTGTAGTGTGGCACTCCCAAGGTGGCTGTTCTTACATGACCGTGTGTAGTGTGGCACTCCCAAAGTGGCTGTTCTTACATGACCGTGTGTAGTGTGGCACTCCCAAGGTGGCTGTTCTTACATGAGCGTGTGGAGTGTGGCACTCCCAAGGTGGCTGTTCTTACATGAGCGTGTGTAGTGTGGCACTCCAAAGGTGGCTGTTCTTACATGACCGTGTGTAGTGTGGCACTCCCAAGGTGGCTGTTCTTACATGACCGTGTGTAGTGTGGCACTCCCAAGGTGGCTGTTCTTACATGACCGTGTGTAGTGTGGCACTCCCAAGGTGGCTGTTCTTACATGACCGTGTGTAGTGTGGCACTCCCAAAGTGGCTGTTCTTACATGACCGTGTGTAGTGTGGCACTCCCAAGGTGGCTGTTCTTACATGACCGTGTGTAGTGTGGCACTCCCAAGGTGGCTGTTCTTACATGAGTATGTGTAGTGTGGCACTCCCAAGGTGACTGTTCTTACATGACCGTGTGTAGTGTGGCACTCCCAAGGTGGCTGTTCTTACATGAGCGTGTGTAGTGTGGCACTCCCAAGGTGGCTGTTCTTACATGAGCGTGTGTAGTGTGGCACTCCCAAGGTGGCTGTTCTTACATGAGTATGTGTAGTGTGGCACTCCCAAGGTGACTGTTCTTACATGACCGTGTGTAGTGTGGCACTCCCAAGGTGGCTGTTCTTACATGACCGTGTGTAGTGTGGCACTCCCAAGGTGGCTGTTCTTACATGAGCGTATGTAGTGTGGCACTCCCAAGGTGGCTGTTCTTACATGGCCGTGTGTAGTGTGGCACTCCCAAGGTGGCTGTTCTTACATGACCGTGTGTAGTGTGGCACTCCCAAGGTGGCTGTTCTTACATGTTACAGGATTACTGAATCCTTCCATTCTCCCTTAAAGTGGAACAGATAGTTGTTCTGTGTGCTGAAAAATGAGCGTACATTGTGGCCAGGCAGTGGGGGGCATTGCATAGAACTCTTGGGGGCATCACTAGAGGGATCACCAGCACATACTTGCCAACTGTCCCGTTTTTGCCGGGACAGTCCCGGCAAATAGGAGCCTGTCCCGGGTAATTTACATTGTCCCGGCAAGCGCCCATTAATCGTGCTGTCCGTAAATGCCCGTTACGGGCAGCCGGTGCCAGTAAGAAAAAAAAATGGTTGCGGGCCGACATCGTAACTGCGCATGCGGGCTCAGGAAAGCTTGTACAAGGGCGAGCGCATGCGCAGTTACGTAATGGCCCCGCCTGCCGCATTTTTTAAATCCAAGGCACTCGTTTCCGGCAGTGCCACAGCGGAGCAGAGAAGGACACCTGGAAAGTAAAGGCACATTCACAGACATGAAGGTAGGTAGGATGAAAACAACAATCTTGTGCCCAAAAATATCTGGTAACATGACATGTGAATAAAGTGTCAAATGTGCTCAGGTATGACCATACAAAAAAATATAATATGTAAATATAAATAAAGTGTAAGGTGTAAATAATTATGATAAAACCTAATTATACCAGATATTTATTGAGTAGACCCTATAATTTGATGAGCAGTAGGCGGAGATTAATTATGCGGAGTGGGCGGAGCTTCAGGGAAGTGGGTGTGGTAAGTAATGGCCCTGGAATTTTTTTAAAAATGTTGGCAACTATGCCAGCAGGCAGGAGGAGATCTCCTCCTAAAGCTCATGTGTTTCTATGAGATTACATTTGATGCAAGTAATACGGGAGTGGGAGAAGCAGCACTAGCAGCCAATCAGTTGTCCTACAGTGCTCATGTCTAAAGAGGAGCATGCATGTAGGAGGAGAGAGAAGAGAGAAGGATGAACTCATCAGTCTGCAGCTTCTCCTTTTAAACTGGCCATAGGTGGGTCGTAATTCGGCCGGTTTCAATACAGGCAGCCTGTTGGGTTTTTATCGTATTCTGGTGGCAGGGAAACCACCCGCTGTCACAACACAATAGCACTGCAGGAGGGATTCCCCCTTCAACACCGACTCTGTTGATGGGGAAATCCAAGCAATTTTCTTTCATTCGACCTGGGAAGGCCATAGATAATGCAATTTTCTTTCATTCAACCTGAGGTTTAAGCGGAGTTCTGGCCGCAAAATTGTGCTATCCGCTTCCTTAGTGTCACCTGAAAAACAATTGGATATTCCTGATTTGTTTTTTTTACTTACCTTGTTTCAGAAGAAAATATACTCCCCTTTCCTTCCACTTCCTCCCTCTGCGGCCGCGGCCCGCGCCGTCACTTCCTGTCCTGCAGTGCATCCTGGGAGCTCTTACTCATCACTCCCAGGAGGCAATGGGCAGTGACGTAGGCGGCTGGCCGCTCCTCTCATCACGTTATTTGCAAACAGGAAATGACGCGATGATAGGCGTCCCTATGGAAACCCATACTATGCCGATCGCATAGTACTGGGCTTGCACCAGATTTCGCGCTGCATTCATCTGCCCCATCCAGCAAGAACCAGGAAGCAGGGCATACATTTTCATACTGCGGCTTCGGGTGACCACAACAAAGATGGCGGTGCTCAGCAAACGATTTCTAAAGTAAGATTTTATGATTGCAAATCACTTATTAAACTGTGTAAAACCAGATTAGCGGGTGTATGAAGGGCGGTGGATCACTATTTGGGAAGTATATACAAAAAAAAAAACGATTCTGTGGCCGGAACTCTGCTTTAAGGAAGGCCATAGAGCAGTGGTTCTCGACTCCGGTCCTCGGGAGTCACTAACAGGACAGGTTTGCAAGATAACTAAATTACATCACAGGTGATCTCATTTGCTGCTCAGTGATTGCAGTATTCTAGTCTTCATCTCCCCAAGGTAATACTTAAAATCTGGCCTGTTAGTGGGTCCCGAGGACCGGAGTTGAGAACCACTGCCATGGATGATGTAATTTTCTTTTGGTTGCAGGATAGAAAATCACATAATTTCCCCAACAACACAATCAATGTTGAACGGGGAATCCCTCCCACAGCACTATTGTCTTCTGGTGGCGGGGAGCCTTCCCGCCGGCAGAACACAATGGTCAATGCTGGCAGCCGGCAGTGATTGCATGCAAAAAAATCAGACAGGCTGGTTGAACTGAAATTGATTTTGATGGATCCACTTCGGTACAACCAGCCTGCCCTTACACTGTATGAATCTTGGCTGGTCCCTGCTGAACCGGCCAAGATTCGATCCATCTTTTGGCCAGCTTTAATCTCCAGTCACAGGCTGGGGTAGAGTAGGGACCTGACCTGTAAGAGTCCTTTCACACGGGCTTTCTGCCCGGTGGACCCTGTTATGCTCAGCAGGGATCGATCCGCTGATCCCCGCTGAGCAGGCGGATGACAGCTCCGTCTCCGCTTACTTTGCAGAGACAGACCTGTCAGATCCCCGCTTCCCTCTATGGGAGATCGGATGAAAATGGACCGCCTGTCCGTTTTCATCCGATCCTGTCTGATCCGATCCTCCAATAGGGTTTCCATCTGTCTGGATTTCATGGACAGGATCGGATAGCAACGTGTGTCGGCGGACATGTCTCCACTGACATCCGCCGCTCCATAGGGGAACATGAAGCATCCGATCAGGGCCGCCTGAAAAACTGATTGGGGCCAGATTGAAAAGCAAAATGCGAAAGGGCCCTAAGAGTTACTAGGCTTGCAGCAGAGAAAAATCCGGTCTCCTGCCTACCAGACAGGGCTGTGCTATATAGCAGAGCCGTGCAAATCTCAGAATTGGATGGACAAGTAAAACCGTTCTCCTATAGAACAGCTCTTTCTTGCCCATCCCCAAGGATCAAAGCCAGGAACTGGCTGGGAGATCCTGTGACGGGAGCAGAGATGTATAGTAACTAAGTAGAACTACTTCACTACTGTACTTAAGTACCGAAATGCGGTATCTGTACTTTCCTAGAGTAGAAGTTTTTTTCTCCTACTTCCACTTTTACTTCACTACATTTTTTTCAATGATTTCAATACTTCTACTCCAATAGTTTTATTTTGTGCTGCATAGTTACTCGTTACAATTCTAAAAATTAACCACTGCCAGAACAGTAGATGGCAGGTTTCATGAAGCTCAAAACGTGTATTATCAGCGCATACGAAAATAAAAGCTACTGTATGTATAAGTAAAAGCTGCATTTGAAATAATAAAAAACAATATGGCGTTCAAACTTTTGACTTCTTTCTTTAATAACTACATAACACAGTACTTGTACTTTTACTTTCAGTACTTGAGTAGCAATTTTTTTTTTCAAAACTACTGGTACTTTTACTTTCAGTACTTGAGTAGCAACATTTTTAAAAAAAAACTACTTGCAATACTGAAGTACAAAAAATGTTGAATACTTTAGTACTTCTACTCAAGTCACTTTTTGATCGAGCACTTCCACTTCTACTCAAGTCACTTTTTGATCGAGCACTTGTACTTTTACTCAAGTATGGGTTTCGAGTACTTTATACAACTCTGGACGGGAGTCCCCAATGCATGAAAACACAGCAGGTTTTTCCCTTTTATCTGACTTGAACCGCGTTGTGCCCATTAATACTTCCAATGCATCTCCGACTTTTTTTTGCAGCCATGAATAACTCTTGTGTTCTGTTCCTGCAGATCCTGTACAAGGAGAGTCAGGAAGGTCAGTACTACAGCGTGGACACCGAGGTGGTCACACACGACGTCCCGTATCACGATTATTTCTACACTGTGAACAAATACTGTATATCCCGCACCTCCAAACACAAGTGCCGATTACGGTGAGAACTGAGCAGAATTGTATGAAAGCTTTGACAGATACTTGTAACCAGGGCTTTTTTTCTCAGACAATAGGTGCAGGAACTCCCCCTTCTAAGTTACTTTGTGTCTCCGCCCCCTACCCACCTCCGAGCACTAACCCTTGGTTCCACCCCTTCCAACCTCCGAGCACTGAACCTTGGTTCCACCCCCTACCCAGCTTCCAGTACAGCCTCTTTTAGAGAATATAGAGCCACGTATAATTTTGTATTGGAATGTATGAAATGAGGTTATGATAACAAGAAAAGCAATACAATAGACCCCCCACAGCCAGCAGCAATAGACCCCCCCCCCCCCCAGCAGCAACAGACCCCCAGCAGCAGCAAAAGATCTCCCAGTAGACAGCATCAATAGCCTCTCTAGCAGCCAGCAACAGTAGACCCCTCCCTAAACAGTAGATGCCCTCCAGCAACAATAGATCTCCCAGCAGTCAGCATCAGTAGACCACCCAGGACCCATTGGAGGTGCCGGAACTGCGTTCCCCCGTGTTCCTGCTGAAAAAACGCCCTGCTTGTAACTATTTGTCTCTCAATGAAATGTGTCACCTGGTTGGGTTACATCAGTAGGCACTTGCTGCGAATAGAGTTATGAGACCGAAGGGAAGGCCGAAGGTCAGATTTAACTTCCTAGAGGGAATGTAGGAGGATAGGATCGCTGTTAAAAATCAAGGGGCCCCCCATACAGCCAACCTGACAGCCCCCCCCCCTAAAAATATCAAACTGATATTTTTACTAAAAATACACTAAAATCAGTTTTTAGCAGATGAACACAAAACATAAAAAATTCCTAAAAGATAATATTTTGATTTAATAAATAAAGTTCTGTGTGTGAACACCGTTGACTATGCTTAACTTCTAAATGAACACATTACCGATCACTCACTGTGTTCATTCAGAAAAAGGAAGGGGCCAATAAATGACATATTAACCGGCCCCTTCCCTAGCTCTCCATCCTGAACATCCCCCACCCCCATGTACCAGCAGAAGCCCATAGTGCTGGGGTGGGGTACACAGCAGTGAGAATCAGGTGGGCAGGACAGGGAGGATGATCTGTGCTGCGGGGGGGGTGCACTTACAGGAACAATGCCCTGTGTGTGTCTCCCCCTGCAGCAGCTGAAAGCCAGTTTCTCCCCCTCTCTAGAGCCTGCTAGAATCTGAGGATAGCTGCCGCCATTTATACATCGTACGTTCTATGCCTATTAATGAACATTATTATATGGACTTGATTTTTCATTCTATTGTTTTACTATAGTGAATCACCTCTGCACCAGATATATTGTATTGTTCTCCCCCTCTCCCTCCAGCCTGCTTTCAGCTGCTGTAGGGGGAGACACACAGGGCATCGTTCCTGCAATTGCACCCCCACTACGCAGATCATCCTCACTGTCCTGCCCACATCTGATTCCCCATACTGCCTGGGCCCCCCTGTAATCCCAGGCCCCTGTACAAGAGGACTGGTGGCACCCCCCCTTATAAGTGGCCATGGAGGAGGAGAACTTCCGCAGAAGAAAACTGACAATCACCATGGTCTTCAATAAATGTTTCTCGATTCTTAGCCAAATTTGCAAAGATTTGTGCCAAGTGACCACCTTATTATGTACACCAGTCTAGAATTGGGTTGATCACTCTTGGGTTGGTTGTCAGAAGTTGGGTTGATCACTCTTGGGTTGGTTGTCAGAAGTTGGGTTGATCACTCTTGGGTTGGTTGTCAGAAGTTGGGTTGATCACTCTTGGGTTGGTTGTCAGAAGTTGGGTTGATCACTCTTGGGTTGGTTGTCAGAAGTTGGGTTGATCACTCTTGGGTTGGTTGTCAGAAGTTGGGTTGATCACTCTTGGGTTGGTTGTCAGAAGTTGGGTTGATCACTCTTGGGTTGGTTGTCAGAAGTTGGGTTGATCACTCTTGGGTTGGTTGTCAGAAGTTGGGTTGATCACTCTTGGGTTGGTTGTCAGAAGTTGGGTTGATCACTCTTGGGTTGGTTGTCAGAAGTTGGGTTGATCACTCTTGGGTTGGTTGTCAGAAGTTGGGTTGATCACTCTTGGGTTGGTTGTCAGAAGTTGGGTTGATCACTCTTGGGTTGGTTGTCAGAAGTTAACAACCAACATACGGCTCTCTGGAACGTTTGTACTGTAGGCGTTTCCTATGTATCGGAGATCTTTTACAATGTATATGGTTGGGATAAATCTGTGGGCTCCATATTAATTTCCCCGTGTCTTTGTGTCTCCAGTGTGATCACAGATGTGAAGTACAGGAAACAGCCATGGGGTCTCGTTAAGACTTTCATTGAGAGAAATTCCTGGAGTGGTCTAGAGGATTACTTTAAGCAGTTGGGTAAGTTCTCTTCCTAAACGCTACACCAACCTAAACTACATGGGCCGTATCATAGCAAGTCCGTCATAGGGAGGTAAAATTACAGTCTGATCTTTAACCACTTTACCACCGAAGGATTTTGCTGTCTTACGCCTGGGCCACTTTTTGCGATTCGGCGCTGTGCGACTTTAACTGACAATTGCGCGGTTGTGCAACGCCGTACCCAAACGAAATTTACGTCCTTTTTTTCCCACAAACAGAGCTTTCTTTTGGTGGTATTTGATCACCTGTGCGATTTTCATTTTTTGCGATAATAATTAAAAAAAGCGACAATTTTGAAAAAATAACAATATGTTTCTACTTTGACAGTTAAAAAATATCCAATATATTCAATTTTTGTCATATATTTAGGCCAAAATGTATTTAGCTACATGTCTTTGACAAAAAAATTCTCAATGAGCGTATTTTTTAACTGCTTTATGACCGGAAGGTTTTACCCCATTCCTGACCAGGCCATATTTTGTGATTCGGCACTGCGTTATTTTAACGGACAATTGCGCGGTCGTGCGACGCTGTACCCAAATTAAATTTATGTCCTTTTTTTCCCCACAAACAGAGCTTTCTTTTGGTGGTATTTGATCACCTGTGCGATTTTTATTTTTTGCGCTATAAACAAAAAAAGACAATTTTGAAAAAATAACAATATTTTTCACATTTTTTTATATGAAATTTCCCCCCCCAAAAAATGTAAAAATCAAATTTTTTTTATCATTTTAGGCCAATTTGTTTTCTGCTACATATTTTTGGTAAAAAAAAATTGCAATAAGCGTATTTTGATTGGTTTTGTCAAAAGTTATTGCGTTTACTAACTAAGGGAAAGATTTCTGTCATTTTTGGTGTTTTTTTTTTTTTTAACGAGTAATGGTGGCGATCTGCGATTTTTTTATTTATTTATTTATTTATTTTTTTTGCGGGACTGCGACATTGCGGCGGACAGATCGGACCCTTGACTGACATTTTTGACACTTTTGGGGGTACCAGTGACATTACTGCAGTAATCAGTGCTATACATATGCACTGTTACTGTAAAAATGACACTGGCAGGGAAGGGGTTAATTTTATTGGCGAGGGAGGGGTTAATGTATGCCTGGTGCTTAATGACATGTGTGGGAGGAGGGGATTGTGTGACACAGGGACAGATCGAGGGTTCAGCTATGCTGAACCCTGCAATCTGACCCTGCCTGTCACTTAGGAGATCCGCCCGCTTTGTTTACACAAGTGGGCGGATTTCCACACTAGATCCCCGACGATCGGGGAAGAGCGGCGGTGATCACCGCCGCTCCTCCCCTGGCCCGACTCCTGCTGTGACTGAAAACAGCGGGAGCGAGCCTGCGGCGCCGCCGAGAGAGGAGAATGTCTGGTGACGTAGGTCTACGTCGCCAGACGATAACGAACCACTTTGCCGCAGTACAGTCAACGTGACTGGTCGGCAAGTGGTTAAGCAGTTGCAACCCTTGAGGGCCATTAGGAATGATAGAAATTTGGAATATTGCTTTACAAAAATTCTCTGGTACAGGTAGGAGAAATGAGGGTGGATTCTGTTGGGTGTTTAATGGGCTTTAAATGGGCCTTGAGGGCTAGGAAAGCTCCTTTCAACTAACCTGGACTTGTCACAAATGTCCTCACATTAGTTGGGACCATGATGAAAGATGATGAGGAACTGAAAAGGATCCCCCATGTCCCTAACACTATCCCAACTAACCTCATGGCCACGCCTTCTAAATAAATTTAGCTCTAGCTTCTGTTTGAATCCAATTGTTTGAGGATTACAGTGTATATGGTGGTGGTTTCAGATGCAATCAGAGTTATTGTGAGACTGAATGCTATATATTGGTCAGATGAGATGAACAAGTTTTTATTTATTTTGTCCAGCTAAATAATACCTAGGGCCAGATCTAGCCTGTCTGATATGGGGATGCAGTAAAATATGTCAGGGGAGCAGAGGATGAGAGGTCAGCAGGGCAGAGGCTAGGGTCAGCAGTTTGTAGGACAGTGTACAGAGGCCTTTCCTTTTGTAGGACAGTGAGCAGGGGTCAGCAGGGAGGACAACAGGGGTCAAAATGGCAGTGTATGGTGTCAGGGAGGGGGGCGGCAGGGGCCAGAAGGGCAGTGTATGGTGTCAGCGGGGCTGGGGGGCAGGGCTCAGAAGGGCAGTGTATGTGGTCAGCGAGGGGGAGGGGGGCAGCAGGGGCCAGAAGGGCAGTGTATGGTGTCAGCGGGGGGGCAGGGGTCAGAAGGGCAGTGTATGGGGTCAGCGAGGGGGAGGGGGGCAGCAGGGGCCAGAAGGGCAGTGTATGGTGTCAGCGGGGGGGGCAGGGGTCAGAAGGGCAGTGTATGGGGTCAGTGGGGGGGGACAGGGGTTCAACGGGGGTTTGTACAGGGGTTAGCAGTTTGGACATCAGGGGTCAGCAAGGGCAGTGTATGGTGTCAGCGGGGGGCAGAAGGGCAGTGTATGGTGTCAGCAGGGGGGGGGGCAGAAGGGCAGTGTATGGTGTCAGCAGGGGGGGGGGCAGAAGGGCAGTGTATGGGGTCAGTGGGGGGGGAGGACAGGGGTTCAACGGGGCTTTGTTCAGGGGTAAGCAGAGCACAGGGGTCAGCAAGGGCAGTGTACAGGGGTCTCCTGATCTGAGGCTAGAGGTCAGCAGGGTGAGGGACAGGGGTCAGAGGTGGATTTTGGAGGGGCGCAACTGAAATCTGGGGCCATGATAAGAACATGAGTTTTCAACCTCCAAAAAGTCAGTGAATGAGCTAGGCAGAAAGAGAAATCAAGGTGGTTTTTAGTGGTGCAGTGGGCAAATCCCCTTCTTACACTAAAAATCCTAGGTGCATTCAGCTCTGCATACACCTTCCAAAACATTTGAAAGTCAATTTGAATGTCAAATATTTACTCGGCTAATTACTTACTATAGAAATCCGCATTCTGATCTGTAGGGGCCCTGGTGACAGAGCCAGGGCCTCACAGATGCACCATGGGATGGCTACATCACCAGTGCCTTCCAGGGTCCAGAGATGAGCTCAGGCTTGCTCAGATGCTCTTCTGAAGCCATGTGGCTGAGCCAACCAGGTAGATGTCACCTGTAATGGGGCAATCTTCTTTGGTGGGGAGCATTCCCCTCCCTGTAGCTTCACGCATACAAGGGGCTTCTATACTTTGTGTAAATGCCTTGGCTGGCAATGATTGACCCAATACAGAAGGACATCTTCTTGCACCGGTCTCTCTGGAAAAATGCTCCAGCTGGGCAAATTTTATCCAGCAGCGCTGGTTGCTCAAAACATCCATCATCATCTTCTCTCAGCTGAGCTAAAGCAATCCATGCATGCGCTAGGAAGAACCTGCAGAGCACAGGAAAAGTCAACACTTGGAAGTACAGCTATCGCTATACTTCCCTGGACTCTGATAGGTGAGGCACTGTCTTCTCACATAACTTCTTTGTCCAGCCCTCCCCCTCTGCTGGTAATTCACAACAGCCTTTTCCTTCACATAATACAAAGCGCTCTGTGATTGGGCAGGAGGAAGGAGGGGTAGGCACAGCGGCTGCATGCAACTTGGCAACTGCAGGAGCTGAGAACAGAAGGCCCAACATCGGCGTGCCAGAAGTATAGTGATAGCTATACTCCCGGTGCTCAGTAAAAATGCAAATTGAGAAATCCACGGTGACATGCACCTTGTTGGACTTAACCCCTAGTAATCCCAGAACATTTTACAGAGCGGCTGAATTCCTGGAGTTCAGCTTTAAGGCAAATCTTGACAAAATCCTGACCCTGGGTCAAACCTTTCACACTGTATACTAGACTTCTGCTAGAATACTTTCCTTCAAAGGTAACCTATAAAAAAAAATGTACGGATGAAATTAAGGGAAGAGCAAAATAAATACTGAAAAGAAGGACCTTTGTGAAAGTAACACTGCTTGTGGAGTATAGGTGTGCATAGCCTATTGCATTAGGGCAGTGGTTCTCAATTCCGGTCCTCGGGACCCACTAACAGGCCAGATTTTAAGTATTACCTTGGGGAGATGCAGACTAGAATACTGCAATCACAGAGCAGCAAATGGGATCACCTGTGATGTAATTTAGTTATCTTGCAAACCTGGCCTGTTGGTGGGTCCCGAGGACCGGAGTTGAGAACCACTGCATTAGGGTGTGAACCCCAAAGTTCAAACACACATACCCGTGTGTGTGTGTGTATGTGTGTATGTGTATATATATATATATATATATATATAGTATCTCACAAAAGTAAGTACATCCCTCATATTTTTGTAAATATTTTATTATATCTTTTCATGTGACAACACTGGGACCCTATTCACACTGGGGCGACCTGTCAGGAGACCTGGTCGCTTGACAGGTCGCCGTAGGTCGCCTGCCATAGAGAAGCTGTGGACCCGTTCTAATAGGAGCGACACAAGTCGCTCCGACTTAGAAAAAGGGTCCGGAGCTTCTTTGGGGCGACCCAGAGCGACCTGCATAGACTTCAATGTTATGAAGTCCGTGCCGGCCGCTCCGAGGTCGCGGTGCGAGCTGCGTGCCGCGACCTGTGAGGTCGCCCCGGCAAGTAGCGTCGCCCCAGTGTGAACGGGGCCTGAAGAAATGACACTTTGCTACAATGTAAAGTAGTGAGTGTACAGCTTGTATAACAGTGTAAATTTGCTGTCCCCTGATTTATGATTGTTAATCTGTCCCATTACATTTGGTCCCTTAAAAAGTGTGAGGCACATATACAAACTGTTGGAATTCCTACACCGTTCACCTGATTTGGATGTTAATACCCTCAAATTAAAGCTGAAAGTCGGCAGTTAAAGCACATCTTGTTTGTTTCATTTCAAATCCATTGTGGTGGTGTATAGAGCCAAAAGGATTAGAATTGTGTCAATGTCCCAATATTTATGGACCTGACTGTACACACACACGCGCTGTTTAAAAAAATTAAAGGAACACTTTTGAAAACACATCAGATCTCAATGGGGAAAAATATCATGTTGGATATCTATACTTATATGGACTGGCTAATGTGTTAGGAAGGAAAGAATTGCACATCGTTTAATGGAAAAGAAAATTATACACCTGCAGAGAGCTGAATTCAAAGACACCCCCAAAAATCAAAGTGAAAAAATGATGCAGCAGGCGAGTCCATTTTGCTGAAATTTCATTGCAGCAACTCAGAATGGTACTCAGTAGTTTGTATGGCCCCCACGGGCTTGTATGCATGCCTGACAATGTTGGGGGCATACTTCTAATGAGACGATGGATGGTGTCCTGGGGTATTTCCTTCCAGGTCTGGACCAGGGCATCACTGAGCTCCTAAACAGACTGAGGTTGGACCTGGCAGCGACGGATGGACCGAAACATAATGTCCCAGAGGTGATCTATTGGATTTAGGTCAGGCCAGTGTGGAGGCCATGTAATGGTATAAATTCCTTCATCCTCCAGGAACTGGCTGCAAACTCTCTCCACGTGAGGCCTGGCATTTTCATGCACCAGGAGGAACCCAAGACCCACTGCACCAGCGTAGGGTCTGACAATGGTTCCAAGGTTTTTGTCTCAATACGGAATGGCAGCCAGGGTGCCATTGTCTGGCCTGTAGAGGTCTGTGCGTCCCTCCATGGATATGCCTTCTCAGACCATCACTGACCCATCACTAAACCGGTCATGCTGAATGATGTTACAGGCAGCTTAACTGTGACAGGATTCACTTTGGTTGGGGGGCGCGTGGAACCCAGCTTACCTTTTAGAGGGTTTGGGAAATCCCTCTCAACTCTCTCCGAGTTTGTTCAATAAACTGTTTCAGATCTCATACAAGCTATTTGTCTATGAGATAGGCAGAGGTTGGCTGGGTGAGTAATGCTCTGTTTGGGGCAATTTCGTTTGGGGTACTGTGTGGATACGGGCATTGGGGTACTGGAACTACGAACTAACTATGAAGTCAACACGTCTGGGGTCTCCTCCTGTGTTTAGTCTCCTCCTGAAAAGGGGAGAGATGAGACAGAAGCCTGTGGAACCCAGCTTATTTTAGAGAGGTTGGGAAATCCCTGTCTCAGCTTCCCAGGTCCCTCTTATGCGTAAGTCACCCTGTGTCTATTAGAGAAAATAGACAACTACTTAATGGGCACTGTTCTGGACATTTTATAGATGGGCAACTCCTATCCTCCTATTGATTAGTGGTTCCAAATGAATAACTACTGCCAGTGCTGTATTTTGGCCTAGGCCAACAAGGCCCAGGCCTAGGGCGGCACTTTGCAGGGGGGGGTAGCAAAAAAGCTACCCCCCTCCACCTGAGACTCTATTGGCCACTTCTCTCACCCCCCCTCTCTCTCCCACACTCACCCCCCTCTCTCTCTCTGTCCCACCCCCCCGTGAGATCTCAGGGGTTCATGCTGGGACTTAACTTCAATTTTGGAGGGAGTCACATCCGGTAAAAAGGAAGGAGTGGGGCAAATTTACTTTGGAGGGGGGGGCGGGGGGGCGCCCAATTTTAGTCTTGCCTAGGGCAGCACAAAACCAAAATACACCACTGACTACTGCAGTAGGGAACAGACACAAAAAGATACACTCTGCATCTTTCCAAAATAACTGTTCTGTTTAATTTAAAGCAATTGAAGGCTTTTATACACATGATTACATAGGTATCCCATTAATATTACAATCCTACTTTTATGGTAACAAGGGGCGTAACATAGGCAGGCTAATTCTAATCAGGACTGGAAAGAATGCAAACGTAATGAAAACATTATTAGTGCCGTGTGCACAATGAGTAATATGCAGTGTGCAATACATACAAAATAGAATACAATAATATACAGGTTGTACAAATTTCCTTTACAACACTCAGAATATGGTTTGGATTACTTCAAATGGGACAGTAATATTTACCCACAATATCCCTGAAGAAATCTGATACATTACTTCCACTGTATCAGAATGATGGAACATTGTATAAGCATATAGCCTGTTGTAGACCGTTGCCATGCCGTCTGATCTTCCTGATTTAATCAAAGCATTGAAGAGACAAGAACTCACTGCTCAAGGTGGTGTAATTGCCTGATGACTCACACCAGTGCATGCCCCGGCTTGCCTCCGTGAAAACTTGATAAAGGAAAAGGAATTGGCAGCACTCCAGGTTGAGTCAAAATCCAGATTTATTGACTGGACATCCAAATATGACAATCGTGACAAGGTAGATGCGTTTCACACACTGACTATGCTTAATCATTACTCTGATTAAGCACTCAGTCAGTGTGTGAAACGCGTCTACCTTGTCACGATTGTCATATTTGGATGTCCAGTCAATAAATCTGGATTTTGACTCAACCTGGAGTGCTGCCAATTCCTTTTCCTTTATTAATCAAAGCATTGCTTGGATATGGAGGCCTTGGTTAATTGTTAAATGGAACACCTATTGTCTCTGCTAGCAAACCCTTGTGGGATGTATTTATGTTTGTAATAATGTGTGGTTTTGTATTCATTGATGTAGGGGCTGAATAGTTTAGTCATCCAGACTGGGTTATGTGCCAATGTAATTAGTATGTTAACCACTTCCCGCATACCGACGTACCTGTACGTCGGCTTGCAGAAGTGGTTGTACTGGGATTATGTCTGCAGCTGCAGGCATCAACCCGGTACCATTTTTTTAGAGCCTACGGTCGGCTTTCAGGAGATAACAGCGGATGCGGCTCAGCAGCTGCTTGGCCATTATCCCAGCGACGTTCCCCCTCCCGCCACCTTCCGTGGCTCTGCCTGGGTCTCCCGTTGCACCGGGAGACTTGAGCAACCAGCACGTCCGCCGGCTGGTTGGAGTCCCGAACAAAGCCGGATTCAGCTTTGATCAGGTCTCCGATGTAGTAACCTGGAAGTGACGTCAAGACGTCACGTCCGGTTTACTCGGCTGCTAACAGCGCCGCTTTTTAAAAAACTTGCAGTATTCAAAAATACCAACTTCGGCATTTTGAATACTTTTAAGTGCAGTGAAGGGGACCCCTGATCTCTCCATAAAGAGTACCTGTCACTGTCTATTACTGTCACAAGGGATGTCTACATTGCTTGTGACCAGCAATAAAAGTGATTTAAGATTTTTTTTTTTTTTTTTAACGGTGGTAAAAATAAAGAGAATTAAATAAAATGGGAAAAATTATATATATATTTATATATATATATTATATATATATATATATATAGTTTGGGGGTTCCAAGTAATTTTCTAGCAAAAAAATACTGATTTTAACTTGTCAGAAATAGGCCTGGTCCTTAAGTGGTGAATTAAATCACTTTCAGCTATTAGTTGCTAGCGGGGAAGTAGTAGAATACGGTGTGTGTTGGTTGTTCCTTAGTAATGTTAATTATATTTGTGTATACAATTTCATCTGGATATGATAATATAATCAGGCTCACCTGACCTGGTGGGGTATATATTCTCTGTGAGTTTGTTCAATAAACGGTTTCAGATCTCACACAAGCTATTTGTCAGCTAGTCTTGTATGTAGGGTGGCTATAATATCTGATATCTATTTTCAAGACTGGAGGAAGCCGTATACTGACGCAAGCACACAGTGGGCCGGTTCTGTCAAAATACCATTCTTCACAGCTTCCCAGACCCTTTCAGGTCTGTCACATGTGCTCAGGGTGAACCTGCTATCATCTGTGAAAAGCACAGGGCCCCAGTGGCGGACCTGCCAATTCTGGTGTTCAATGGCAAATGCCAATTGAGCTCCACAGTGCCGGGCAGTGAGCACAGGGCCCACTAGAGGACGTCGGGCCCTCAGGCCACCCTCATTAAGTCTGTTTCTGATTGTTTGGTCAGAGACCTTCACACCAGTGGCCTGCTAGAGGTCATTTTGTAGGGCCCTGGCAGAGCTCATCCTGTTCCTCCTTGCACAAAGGAACAGATACCGGTCCTGCTGATGGGTTAAGGACCTTCTACGGCCCTGTCCAGCTCTTCTAGAGTAACTGCCTGTCTACTGGACTCTCCTCCATACTCTTTCAGACTGTGCTGGGAGACCCAACAAACCTTCTGGCAATTTCACGTATTGATGTGCCATCCTGGAGGAGTTGGGACTGCCTGTGCAACCTCTATACTATAGGGTCCAGGTATCGCCCCATGCTACCAATAGTGACACGGACCCTAGCCAATTGCAAAACTAGTTAAAAACAGTCAGAAAAGATGAGTAAGGAAAATAAATGTCAGTGACCTCCACCTGTAAATCTATTCCTGTTTTGGAGGTCATCTCATTTGTTGCCCATCTAGGGCAACTGTTAATTTCATTAACACCAAAGCAGCTGAAACTGATTAACAACCCCTCTGCTACTTAACTGACCAGAGCAATATCCCAGGAGTTTAATTGATTTGATGCTATACTCTGATTAAGAAGTGTTTCTTTAATTTTTTTGAGCAGTGTATTTTAATAATCCTCTTTTCTTGCGGTGTCACAGAATCGGACCTGCTGGCAGAGGAGACCATAGGAAGCCAATTGCAGGATAGCAGCAAAGCCAGCAGCATCAGGCGGAGGAGACGGACGCACAGCCGTGGTCACGCAGACCACCTAACTAAACACAGTTCACAGCATCACCCTGGGGAGGCGGGGCTCGACACCCGGCAGGAAGTCACAGGTATATTCTTTTATATTTTGTATATATGAAGCATATCCAAAAAAAAAAAATAGCGCTACTACTCTCAGTAGGCTGACCTCTCCTCCGTACATCCCCTCTCAGGGCAGAATCTTTGGTGTATGGTGGGGTAAATACATTCCGTGTCAGTCACTTTTTGTATTTTTGTAGTTTTTTTGCTGAATTCAATTTTTCAAGGGAGGGGGCTGGGGATACAGGAAACCTCCAAAAAGATTGCAGTACCTCTCACAGATTGCAGGGTGGACATCACAAAGGCTTAGGGGTTAACACTTCTGCCTTACAGACCCGGGATCTGCTTAACCGGCCGAGATTCGAACTTTGTATGGGCAGGCTGTATGTTCCAAATTGATTGCTCAACTTTGATACAACCAGCATGCCGGGTTTTACTTGCGATTATCGTTAGCGACATGGTTGCAGGAAGGAAATTCACTCCATGTATGGCCAGCCTAGGTTGAGTCCCAGTAAGAATTATCTGCATAAAGTCTGTGGGTTCTTCATGTACTTGCATGGGTTTCCTGACACACCTCAAGAACATGCTGGTAGGTTACTTGGCTCCAGTCATGCACGATTTTTATTTTTATTTTTTTTTGTGTTACATATTGAAATTCAGGCAAAATTTTAAATATTCAGAGATTCGGATGTATCTGAATTTCAGAATCACAAATAGTAATGAATTTCAAGGAATCCAAAATAAATTATAACGAAATGAAGTTATCAGAATTCGAAAATTTTAATTTGAAAATGAATTTGAAATGGAAACCTATTGCAATACATACAGTAAGGTATGCAAGTGTAAGATGATGATTCCTACTTGGGCTGCTTTATGGAATAGAAAAAAATTGAATAGAATGAATAGAGCCATGCCCTGAAATTTTAAAATGGTTAAAAAATATATATACAGTATACGAATAAGAATAAATAAAACAAATTCCGAAAACAAACCATTCTATCAATATGATGGAACAAAATTATTAATGAAAGAATCCGAAACTATACAAATTTTTTGCATTGTGCGCATCTTTAGTTGGCCCCTGTCTAAAATTTGCACCTTTTTTCAGTAAGTTCTTTAGGTTGCAATGGATCTTCCTCTCATCTTAGCAATTTAGGTCCTTGACCAATATATAGCAGCCACAAGTACCCTATTTTGTACACAGTGCGTCCTTGTCCATTGTCCACCAGCAGGACTTATCTATGTACATTTTTCAGTTCAGAAAATTCCTTTAAAAGATGACCTGTCCTCCAGACAGACATCTGACATAGCTCCTTTTGGACAGACCTTCTGGAAGGGCAACAGTAATCCAACAGGGCAATTCACACTGTCTCCCTCCAGCAAGGCAACTGTAATCCAGCAAAGCAGTGCACAATAGGTCCCTCTAGGGCAGAGCCAGTAAAGGGTAAGATAAAACTCTGGGAAGTTGCTCCACATATTTATCCGCTTCCCTCTGCTCATACCTATCATGTACCTGGTAGAGACCGAGTAAATGAGGGGGCTCCTCTTTGCACCTTCCATCCAACACTCCTGAAGGTGGTGACCGTGTAAGAGGGCAGGGAGTGGGAATTAAGGCAGAGGTACAGGCTGTATCAGATCTGCATTGCTGCCAGATGTGTGGAGCAATGGACTGAGGATCATGGAGCAGGAACAGTTTACAGAAACTATGTTGAGGCACTTGCCGGATGGACACGGTCAGACAGCGGGGTCCTGCTCAGGAGACACAGGTGGAGTTTGGGCACAAACCAATGTCGGGAACAGCAGTGCAGCATAGTACCAAATCAGGAAGCAAAGACTGATTCCAGAGGCAGGTCAGGAGGCAAGCCGGGTCATACACAATAATGCAGAATCAGCAGTTTAGAACTTGGGTAAACAGGAACCAGCTTTCCTTCTGCAGAGGATTGAGTTTAAGATTGTTGGGTACCAGGGTCGTGAAGGGTGTGAATTGTATTTGTGTTTGTTGGGTACTGGGATCAGGAAGGATGTGGATTGAGTTTGTGTGTTAGGAACTGGGGTCATCAAGAGTGTGGATTAAGTTTGTGTGTGTTGGGTACTGGGGTCATGAAGGGTGTGGATTACGTTTGTGTGTGTTGGGTACTGGAGTCATGAAAGGGTGTGGATTACGTTTTGTGTGTGTTGGGTACTGGGGTCATGAAGGGTGTGGATTAAGTTTGTGTGTGTTGGGTACTAGGGTCATGAATGGTGTGGATTGAGTTTGTGTGTTAGGAACTGGGGTCATGAAGGGTGTGGATTGAGTTTGTGTGTGTGTGTTGGGTACTAGGGTCATGAAGGGTGTGGATTGAGTTTGTGTGTGTTGGGTACTGGGGTCATGAAGGGTGTGGATTATGTTTGTGTGTGTCGGGTACTGGGGTCATGAAGGGTGTGGATTACGTTTTGTGTGTGTTGGGTACTGGGGTCATGAAGGGTGTGGATTACGTTTTGTGTGTGTTGGGTACTGGAGTCATGAAGGGTGTGGATTACGTTTTGTGTGTGTTGGGTACTGGGGTCATGAAGGGTGTGGATTACGTTTGTGTGTGTGTTGGGTACTGGAGTCATGAAGGGTTTGGATTACGTTTTGTGTGTGCTGGGTACTGGGGTCATGAAGGGTGTGGATTACGTTTTGTGTGTGTTGGGTACTGGGGTCATGAAGGGTGTGGATTACGTTTTGTGCGTGTTTGGGTACTGGGGTCATGAAGGGTGTGGATTACGTTTTGTTTGTGTTGGGTACTGGGGTCATGAAGGGTGTGGATTGAGTTTGTGTGTGTGTTTTGTACTAGGGTCATGAAGGGTGTGGATTGAATTTGTGTGTGTTGGGTACTAGGGTCATGAAGGGTGTGGATTGAGTTTGTGTGTGTTGGGTACTGGGGTCATGAAGGGTGTGGATTGAGTTTGTGTGTGTTGGGTACTGGGGTCATGAAGGGTGTGGATTGAGTTTGTGTGTGTGTTGGGTACTAGGGTCATGAAGGGTGTGGATTGAATTTGTGTGTTGGGTACTAGGGTCATGAAGGGTGTGGATTGAGTTTGTGTGTGTGTTGGGTACTAGGGTCATGAAGGGTGTGGATTGAGTTTGTGTGTGTTGGGTACTGGGGTCATGAAGGGTGTGGATTATGTTTGTGTGTTGGGTACTGGAGTCATGAAGGGTGTGGATTACGTTTGTGTGTGTTGGGTACTGGGGTCATGAAGGGTGTGGATTAAGTTTGTGTGTAAGAAAAAAGAAGAAAAAAGGAAGGAGTTGCAAATTATGGCTCAAACAAAGATCTGGTGTATTAAAAGTGAAATGTCTTTATTGAGGCAACAATAAGTGATTGAAAAACAACAGCATCAATATATGAAAAAGATAAAAAGGTGTACTCGCAAACACTTGGGTAAAAACCTTGGGTGGTCCTGTCTCATGAAAATCACTGCCTACGTTGTGCTAGGCTCCGCCCACCACCCATCCCGCACTGAACCACAAGGGGGTGAAAGAAACCACCACTGAGATTAGGTAAAGTTCCGATTCCAAAAAATCTTCAAGAAATGACAGCTTATTCTGTAGCAGTTGGACACATAGGGATCCGGCTACAATTGTAGTGGTGATAACTGGGTTGGATAATTCAAAATAGTGGTGAGACCCACAATGAACATGTATAGCATTTTCCGCTCAACCACCATACATACTGGTATATGGACATATGTTTCAGACCATTTCATATGCAAGTTATATTGATAGGAGTTGCAGAGATACAGCAAAGCACAGTGATAGCAGCAGCTTAAAGCAATGCATAAAAAGCAGCATGGGGTGACATGTAGCGATAAATGAGCATTGGGGCTTGCAAGGTGAACATAGACAGTCCGTGTCACTTGCCGGTCGGTGTAGATAAATTACCGATTGCCTCCTTTAGCGGCTATTTTTCATTCCAATTTTAGACATTTGTAAAAGCCGATGGGAGATTGTTGGGACTCTGGACTGATGCTGTTCAATAATGCGTAGTGAAGTCGCAGATAGTAAAGGGTATAGCAAGCCAGTATGGTATTTACTTTGATGTAATGATATTAGTTCATGTGGCCAGCTGACTTTAGTATGTTCCAGTGTGGGCACAGATAGCAGGGACATAAAAGGATGATACTTCAATGGTGACAGTTCAAAGCAGAATGCAAAGCAAGCAACATGAAGTAGCGACAGTGAAAGAGCATTAAGCTTGCAGGATGGGCATACACTGTCCAAGTCGCTTTCTAGTCGGTATAAAATTGACAACCGATTTTCACCTGTGGCAACATTAATGAAAGTCCAAAGTAGATAATGTTGAAACCAAAGGGAAATTGTTTTGGCTTAGGACTGGTGCAGCTCAGCGATAGATGTAGAGAAGGCAGACAATAAAGCAACAAACAAGCCTGTTCTGCAGGTTATATATACATTCTTCTTGTTACTGACCATAGAAGTCTGTAAGTATACGGTTCCATGCAGACAAGGAATGACACAAAGGTAACGATCCTACCTCAGTGCCGGCTTGCGGTTTCGACTGTTAAAGTCTTAGAAAATGTCAGCCATTCATTCTGGGGTCACCCGAAGTTAGTCCTCTATTGTGCCGAGTGCTGAGGTGCTGTTTCTCATGGTGTGGCCGTCAGAGGTGTCCACCAGTAGCTGTAGGAGCTTGCTGCTTTGTTCAAGTGGGTAGAAGCCGGTTCACCGGCGGACGCTGGAGCGATCAGTTCCCGCCGTGTGTGGTTCAAAGATGGTGGGCGGAGTCAGCAGGAGTAGGCAGCGTGTGACGTCGACGCATTTCGCGTGACACAGCACGCTTCTTCAGGACGTACTTGGGAGTCATCACGTACGTCCTAAATACCGGAAGCATGAGAGCTATTGGGCAAAGCTAGTCCCGCTTCCGGATGACGCGTGATGTAGAGACCAGCGACCCCTAGTGGAAATAGGAGAGCTCAACAAGAGAAAAAGAGACACAGTATATTAAAAACCGTGGAAACCATTAATGCATCATAACAAAACTGTAGAGATACGGTTTATCATATTCTCCTACAATACATGGGACCACATATGTGTAACAGATCAAATTAATAGAAGCCTTTTTGTTGTTATGAACCAAATGGAAGCATCATTACAGGTATGGCATTACAGGATGGGGTATATGTCAGAAATAAAGATGATTTAAACGGGGGAATAGTTGTTAGGAACTGGGGTCATCAAGAGTGTGGATTAAGTTTGTGTGTGTTTGGTACTGGGGTCATGAAGGGTGTGGATTGAGTTTGTGTGTTGGGTACTGGAGTCATGAAGGGTGTAGATTATGTTTTGTGTGTGTTGGGTACTGGGGTCATGAAGGGTGTGTATTACGTTTTGTGTGTGTTTGGTACTGGGGTCATGAAGGGTGTGGATTACGTTTTGTGTGTGTTGGGTACTGGGGTCATGAAGGGTGTGGATTACGTTTTGTGTGTGTTTGGGTACTGGGGTCATGAAGGGTGTGGATTGAGTTTGTGTGTGTTGGGTACTGGAGTCATGAAGGGTGTGGATTGAGTTTGGGTGTGTTGTACTGGGGTCATGAAGGGTGTGGATTGAGTTTGTGTGTGTTGGGTACTGGGGTCATGAAGGGTGTGGATTGAGTTTGTGTGTGTTGGGTACTGGAGTCATGAAGGGTGTGGATTGAGTTTGGGTGTGTTGGGTACTGGGGTCATGAAGGGTGTGTATTACGTTTTGTGTGTGTTTGGTACTGGGGTCATGAAGGGTGTGGATTACGTTTTGTGTGTGTTGGGTACTGGGGTCATGAAGGGTGTGGATTACGTTTTGTGTGTGTTTGGGTACTGGGGTCATGAAGGGTGTGGATTGAGTTTGTGTGTGTTGGGTACTGGAGTCATGAAGGGTGTGGATTGAGTTTGGGTGTGTTGTACTGGGGTCATGAAGGGTGTGGATTGAGTTTGTGTGTGTTGGGTACTGGGGTCATGAAGGGTGTGGATTGAGTTTGTGTGTGTTGGGTACTGGAGTCATGAAGGGTGTGGATTGAGTTTGGGTGTGTTGGGTACTGGGGTCATGAAGGGTGTGGATTGAGTTTGTGTGTGTTGGGTACTGGGGTCATGAAGGGTGTGGATTGAGTTTGGGGTGTGTTGGGTACTGGGGTCATGAAGGGTGTGGATTGAGTTTGTGTGTGTTGGGTTCTGGGGTCATGAAGGGTGTGGATTGAGTTTGGGTGTGTTGGGTACTGGGGTCATGAAGGGTGTGGATTGATGTTGAGTTTGTTGGGCAGTTTGTGTTTTTGAGTTTATACATTTTTTGTTTGTGTATTTATTAATTTTAATTTATTTTGTGCTTGCAGGCAAAAGAAAAGATGGTATCCGAAGAAATAACATTATCATTATTGTTATGAGTGTTTTGTGAGTATCTACTGGAGATGTCCTGGGACAAATGGGGATAAATCCTTAACTTAGTTGTGGAGTCAAAGGATCCCCTGTTGTCTATAAGCTGTTCTAGAGGACATATAGAAAGTTTATTTAATTCTATCATTAAAAACAGTCCACCAACAAGAGACTATTTACTGCCTCCAGACCACCTTCTGGGCACACCTCCCCAGGGATTGGCCAGGGCATAGTAAATATTCAGGCTATAGTCATTTGAATTTCTTGTCCTAAGCTCTGGAAGCTTATCTCAAAGAGCACTTCTGCATGGCAATCAATCAGCTTCAGTCTTTCATTTTCAAAGCTTAAAGAGGAACTTTAAGAAAAAATGTCAAAGCTTAAAGAGGAACTTTAAGAAAAAATGGTAAACAGAAAGTGACTTAATTGAGCTAATATGGCCATGTGACATATTTGGACAATACCATTGACCAAATATGGCCATATTTGGTCAGTGGTGTCAAGAACCAAACTGGACCCAACCTGTACTCATCCTTGGTCTTGAGCAATTCATGGAGCACGCCTGACCTTTTGTAGCATGCCTGTAGTCTGTTGGGAATTTGCAGTCTCTGAAAATATGTGGCCCTTTGATGATGTTAGGAGCTGCACTTGAGGCCCCTTAAATCGAGAAAGTTGACCACTGCTGCTTTATGACCTCTTCCTTAATTTTAGTACTTTGGAAGGAGAGCGTGTACACCCTCTACTGATTTGTACACAGACATCCGTAGTGATAGGCTCAGCAGCTGCTGTGTATTAATGACCTTTTTAGAGTCCCAGTTGCTTATAGAAAGAGTCATGGCATGACTGGACTGCAGATCATATCTGTTATCCGAAGCTAATTTTATGACCTTGGACCCGGACTGTGTACTGATGGTGGGTGGATGGGAACTGGCCTGCATACAAGATTGAGCCTGTGCTTAACCCCAAATCATTGAGGCATGCTAGATTGACATACAGTAATATGGTTTGAGAGGCCACATCTTTGCACTTTAAAAAGACCCTTTCACAACTTAAAGCCCAACTCCGGGGAAAATGTAATATTTTACCATGTAGTAGGGCTGTGCTTGTCTAGGGGAGAGTTGAAAAACTTGCCTGATGGTATTGGACTCTGCTCCGGTGATCTGTGTCTACTGTGAACATAATGTAACTCTGCTGTCTCTTAACCCACCAGCCTGGTTTTGCTTGTCGTGCTCAACATTACACTGTTCCTCAAACTGTCAAAGATCGAACATGCCGCACAGAACTTCTACCATGTTCACATCCAGCCAGAGAAATCCAGCAGGTAGGACGAGTTTTGTGATCACTTTGTGTGTTCCCATAATATGCAGTGTCCTGTACAGAGACCACTGAGCCAGTCCGTCTCTGATCCAGAGGAGCTTACACTCTAAAGTCCCCTCCACAGTCACACACTATTATTTTTGTACATTTATGTAGCTCTGGCATATACTGCAGTGCTGTACAGAACATTGAGCCAGTCACATCCATCTCTGCACCAGAGGAGCTTACACTCTAATGTGCCCAGCCAGTGCCTGGACAAGGATTTGGCTGCACAGTCAATAATTATAAATAATTACTATAACCAAATTATTATTTTATATAGCTCTCACATATGCCGTAGTGCTGTACAGAGAACACTGAGCCAATCACATCAGTCTCTGCACCAGAGGAGCTTACACTCTAATGTCCCCCCACAGTCACACACTTAGTATTATTCATTTATGTAGCTCTGACAGATTCTGTAGTGCTGTACAGAGAACACTGAGCCAGTCACATCAGTCTCTGCACCAGAGGAGCTTACGCAGGAATAGGCCCCCCCAGTCACACACTATTATTATTATTATTATAATACACTGAGCAAAATTATAAATACAACACTTTTGTTTTTGCCCCCATTTTTCATGAGTTGAACTCAAAGATCTAAGACTTTTTCTATGTACACAAAAGGCCGATTTCTCCCAAATATTGTTCACAAATCTGTCTAAATCTGTGTTAGTGAGCGCTTCTCCTTTGCCGAGATAATCCATCCACCTCACAGGTGTGGCCTATCAAGATGCTGATTGGACAGCATGATTATTGCACAGGTGTGCCTTAGGCTGGCCACAATAAAAGTCCACTCTAAAATGTGCAGTTTTACTGTATTGGGGGCTCTGAAAACCTGTCAGTATCTGGTGTGACCACCATTTGCCTCACGCAGTGCAACACATCTCCTTGGCATAGAGTTGATCAGGTTGGTGATTGTGGCCTGTGGAATGTTGGTCCACTCCTCTTCAATGGCTGTGGGAAGTTGCTGGAATACGCTGTCCTATACACCGATCCAGAGCATCCCAAACATGCTCAATGGGTGACATGTCCAGAGAGTATGCTGGCCATGCAAGAACTGGGATGTTTTCAGCTTCCAGGAATTGTATACAGATCCTTGCACCATGGGGCCGTGCATTATCATGCTGCAACATGAGGTGATGGTCGTGGATGAATGGCACAACAATGGGCCTCAGAATCTCGTCACGGTATCTCTGTGCATTCAAAATGCTATCAATAAATCATTGACCATAACATACGCCTGCCCATACCATAACCTCACTGCCACCATGGGCCACTCCATCCACAATGATTACATCGACAAACTGCTCACCCACACGTCGCCATACATGCTGTCTGCCATCTGCCCTGTACAGTGAAAACCGGGATTCATCCGTGAAGAGAACACCTCTCCAAAGTGCCAGACGCCATCAAATGTGAGCATTGCCCACTCAAGTCTGTTACGATGACGGACTGCAGTCAGGTGGGGACCCCGATGAGGACGACGAGCATGCAGATGAGCTTCCCTGAGACGGTTTCTGGCAGTTTGTGCAAAAATTCTTTGATTATGAAAAGCGATTGTAGCAGCAGCTGTCCGAGTGGCCGGTCTCAGACCATCTTGGAGGTGAAGATGCTGGATGTGGAGGTCCTGGGCTGGTGTGGTTACACGTGGTCTGCGGTTGTGAGGCC
The DNA here is from genome assembly GCF_965119305.1 of Pelophylax lessonae. Taxonomy (NCBI): domain Eukaryota; kingdom Metazoa; phylum Chordata; class Amphibia; order Anura; family Ranidae; genus Pelophylax; species Pelophylax lessonae. The sequence goes on from NC_138769.1 coordinate 22,529,306, forward strand.
GGTTGGATGTACCGCCAAATTCTCTGAAACGCCTTTGGAGACGGCTTATGGTAGAGAAATGAACATTCAATTCACGGGCCACAGCTCTGGTGGACATTCCTGCAGTCAGCATGCCATTTGCACGCTCCCTCAAAACTTGTGACATCTGTGGCATTGGGGCTGTGTAATAAAACTGCACATTTTAGAGTGGCCTTTTATTGTGGGCAGCCTAAGGCACACCTGTGCAATAATCAGGGGCGTAACTACAGGGGTTGCAGGGGTTGCAATCGCTACCGGGCCCCATGCTCCAGGGGGCCCGGTAGCAAACCAGTGGGTGAACTTCCAGGATCGCAAAGGTCACACTTGCGACCGGACCCTGGCATTGCACCACTGTGGGGAAGCCCCAAGATTGCAGGAAGTGGGCCCACAAGATTGCAGGAAGGGGGCCCACTGCAGAACTTGTGAAAGAATCCTGCTGCGGGACCGTAATAAAAGGCCATGCAACGAGTGTAAAGAGCCCCAGGATTAGTGGGAAGAGCCCTGGGCTTGAAGGTAAGGGCCCCGGCCAGGGGTCTGGGGGGCCCTTCATGGTTTCTTGCATCAGGGCCCTGAAGGTTCTAGTTACGCCTCTGGCAATAATCATGCCGTCTAATCAGCATCTTGATATGCCACACCTGTGAGGTGGATGGATTATCTCGGCAAAGTAGAAGCGCTCACTAACACAGATTTTGACAGATTTGTGAACAATATTTGAGAGAAATCGGCCTTTTGTGTACACAGAAAAAGTCTTAGATCTTTGAGTTCAGCTCCATGAATAATGGGGGCAAAAATAAGAGTTGCATTTTTATAATTTTGTTCAGTGTAATACATGTATAAAGGCTCTGACATATTCTGTAGCGCAGCACAGAGAACACTAAGCCCGTGACGGTCTCTGTGAAAAAGGAGCTTACGCTCTAATGTCCCCACCCCCACAGTTACACGCTATTACTATTATTAATTTATAAAACTCTGACATATACCGCAGTGCTGTACAGAGAACACTGAGCCAATCACATCAGTCTCTGTACCAGAGGAGATTCTCGTGTCTTATCGGCACTCTCGTCTGGGTTTTCTTGGTGAGATCTGGAAGATGTCTGTCCAGCATTTCGGCTGTACAAGCAGTCAGTTACTTGTTACTTGTCTGTTTTTAAACTCCACAATCCTTTTTTGGGGTTCTTGGAAGAAAGGGGAGAAGACACCATTTAGGTTCATTGAGGGAACTGAACCCAGGGCAGCAGTGCTGCAACAATTCAGACCTCGATTCCATATAGCCTGTATGTATTTTAGAATTTTTGTCCTTAATCTGTTTGTATTAGAATGTTCAATGGATCGTTTGGATCTTTCCAGGTTACACTCCAGCACTGTGGGACGAGGAGGCGAGTCTCAAAATAACCATCTTGGACCCGGACTGAAGGGTGTCCTACAGGACTCCATTAGCACACTTGAACAGGTAATCATGGGGGGAAAATGTACTGCTTTACCCCAAATAGAGTAGATAGACCCTGGAGCTGTACCAATCTGGGTGGAGCGCAAATACCTAAAGAGCAGTTCCACTAAAAGCTGAACCTTATTCAGATATTAAATACAGACAATAATGCAGCTGTGTGTGTATGTGTGTGTGTGTATGTGTGTGTATATGTATATATATATATATATATATATATATATATATATATATATATATATAATGTATGTGTAGCAGGCCTGTTACCTGATGTGGGTCTGCCATCGGTACCGGTTACTTCTCCAGCCCATGTCGGCAGAGGCCCTGGGTGTGAGCACTGAGACATCGACAACTCCACACTTGAGGCCCCCATTTAAAAATAAAAAAATCTAGGCGACCACTATTGGGCTGGATGTCCTCCGGCCAAGAAATGAGCGCTTTATAACAGTTTGTAGTTTCTGCTAAATTTATCAACTTCTTTGTTTTTCTCTTCCAGCTAAAGAATTCCCTCCTGCTTCTCCAGAAGAGCTTCGACCTCATGAACAAGACGAACAGTGAAGGGGATTCTGGGAGTTAGCCAGCACCGCCATCGCCTTTTCCATACTACGAGCCGGCCTTCTCGGGAGTGACGGCGGCAGTCTGACACCCTCCTCCTGACAGCGGCTGATGGCGGAATACATCCAGGAACATTTCTAAACCCCTCCAGCAGAGGGCGATGTCCGGCGTTTACAGCGGGGCGGTCTGGTTTTCTATGAAGCTGCTAGAAGAGTGTGTGTGTCGGTGTGTGTCTATGTGGACTTCCAGCCTTCCATTTTTTTCTTTTTAAATGACGTTTTGTAGGAAGAGTTTTCATTGTGTCCGACGTCTGAAGACCAACCCAGAGAACCGTTTTCCGTTCTCCCTTTCCGGAAACCTTAAAAATGTTCCCGTTTCGGGGGCATACTTGAAGCCAGGTTCTGGCAGGGGTGGGATCTTTGTGAAGCCAGAGCCTCTGATTGGCTGCCTGAACACAAAAGGAGATGGCAGCAACAAATGGGCATTATGGGGGATGGTTGTGGACAATTTAGACTACAGCGTTGCAGTAACACACATTGCATGCGTTGTGGTGCGATTCATTGTCAATGGCACCCCAGTGCAGTAAAGGCAGCATACATTTAGGTCACATTTGATTTTTGGGGTGCTCTGGCAGCCCAAAAATTTCAACGCACGTTACGTTAGCACGCATGTTACCGCCGTTCAGTAGTCTAGATAGGACCTAATGTTTAGGTTTTCAGAATGTGGAGGGGGGGGGGGTAATAGATGACATTTGAACCCGGCGTAGGCATTCTCTCCATCCTCTGACTTTGCGTATGTTCAGAGATTTATTCCGACCGTACTCGCCCCGATCTTCAGATCATTTCACCCACTTTCAGACAGCTATTGATCAATACAATCATAAATCAATAAAAAAATATGAATGAAAAAAACCATTAACTTCTTAACCCCTTCCTGCTCTTTTAATAGGGTCTGTACGTAGGAGGGTGGGAAGGATTGGCGGTCATGTAACTGCTGTGATTGGCTGTCAGTGGTCACGTGATCATAAACCTGTCCCAATGGCTAATGATTGTTAGTGGAAACCGAGCGTTGTCTATGTGCCCTCCCGACACAGAAACCTCCCCCCCCCCCCCAGTGATGCATTTGTGCAGCGTGTGTGCGTTAAAGCCTACCCTTTTGCCACCACACTTGTGTGTTACACAGGCAGCAACAGTTTAAAGCAGGGGTCTTCAAACTATGGCCCTCCAGTTGTTTAGGAACTACAATGCCCATCATGCCTAGTTATGTCTGTGAATGTCAGAGTTTTACAATGCCTCATGGGATGTGTAGTTCTGCAACAGCTGGAGGGCCGTAGTTTGAGGATCCCTGGTTTAAAGCCTAACTCCAGCTTTTGGGCCAGCTTTGCTATCACCTTAAATGGTTTATGTGGGCCGAAACGAACACTATGTTATTTGCTATACATGCTCCTGCTGTCAGCACTGCATGAACTGTACGTAGCATCAGCATAGTTTACAGCGCTGTCTTACTTTAGAGGTGCAGGGATTTCCTATCTGCTACCGGAAAAAAATTAGGTAGGGCTGAGTGCTTCAAGTTGTGCATTTATATGAATGAATACAAGGATTCTTCTGATTGGCTGAAGTGGACTTCAGCCAACAGTGCCCGGACAAGATCACACAGCAAAGATGCCAAATTGTGCCCCCCCCTTCATTATGTGTGAGCCTAGGAGGAGGAGGGAAAGAGAGAGAGCACAGCCTGCACCTCCTCCTGACTCTCTTCTCCTTGCTGTTTCCGACACTGAGCTAACAGAAGTAGTGATGTCGCTGTCACTACTCCTGTCAGCCTTATAGTAAAAGGTACTTGCAGCACCCCCTATCCCTACAATACACACTTTGCCCAGGGCAGCCTCCCCTTCTGCTTACCCCTTGTCCCGGCCCTGTCGGATCAGAAGAAACCAGGTATTGAAAAAATACACAGCTTTCATCGCTCAGTCCAAATTGATTTTGGTCCCAGGTAGCAGATGGGAAGTACGGAACCACACAGCACTGTAGCTGATGCTACATACAGTTCATGCAGTGCTGAGAGCAGGACCATGTATTGGTAAACTAAATCGTTAGTTTCGGCCAGCTTGGCTCAAACAAACTATTTGTAAGTGATGGCAAGGCTGAAGTTGTACTTTAACATGTTGCAGCCCATGTAACACATATGTATGGTGGCAAAAGGGTGGGCTTTAACGCACACACGCTACACTTATGCGTCACTGGGCGGCTGATGTTTGTGTTGAGAGAGCGAAAAGCCAGCGCTCCCAGTAACATTCAGTAAATGGCGGGAGCAGCATCCAATCATATGACCAGTGGAGTTAGGCTGCAACTATGGTCCCACACTTGGGGGGGTGGTGGTGGGCCGTATTTTGTGCCACTACTTATATGTGCGCTGCTAGAATAGCTATTTTGTGCTGTAAGCACCCTTAATAGTGCTCCCCAATCGCTGTGTACAGTCGAGAGCCAACACAACAGGCCGATCACTGTGATCAATCAGTGATCACAAGATGAGGAAGCCCAGGAAAGGCCACCTGCCCGAAGATCCTCTTAAAGGGGCAGCGAGAGCCAGCGGTAAAGGACTGAGTAATTTGACCATCAGAATAGCAAGCCATCAAAATGGGAATCCAATCAAGAGAGAGATTGAAAACCCCATCAAATTTGAGACCAGATGATCACAGATTTCCGGATGTGTGGCCCGCTGTACTCAATTGCCAGAGGTTGCTGCAGAATTGGCCTCAACCACGGCAAGCTACCACCTCCCAGTGCTAATTGTTTCTAGATCAGGGATTCCCAAACTACGGCCCTGCAGCTGTTGCAGAACTACACTTCCCATGAGGCATTGTAAGACTCTTGACATTCACATACATAACTAGGCATCATGGGAATTGTAGTTCTTGAACAACTGGAGGGTCGTAGTTTGGGAATCCCCAGTCTAGATGAATAAAGTTGGAGTGAAAATTTAAAAAATGCTTTTAGGGGACACCATGGTGGTCTTGGTTACAATGCATGTGAGCATTAACCCAAAACTTGGGAAATAAACTACGGGCGACCGGTTCCTCAATCATGTTGGTTATGAGTGGGACCATTGTGGCACCTTAGAACTCTCAGGGACAGGCCTCCAATGTCTTTAGCACCACTCTGTGACCATTTTTAAAATGCAAAGGAGTCTCACTTCTTCATCCGAATTCACTGTAATATAAAGTCATTGGAAAATGTAGTGGTGAGAGTACGTCATCGTTGTAATGGCCTCCAGTAGATCTCCTTCGAAAACTGAAGACCGTTCAGATGAAACTGATTAATGGAGAAATGCTTGGCTTGCTATTACTGACTTCCTTCAGAAAATACTACTTCCCTGTCTTTGGCTTTACCATTTTTCAATTTGCGGAGAATGCAAATGTTCTAACTCAGGTCAGTGACTTGGATGGCAATGAAGCCAAAGGATTAGAATGTCCAATGTTCAGAAGGGTCAGCAGTGGAAGCCCATGTATCTTTCATGACAGGTTTCCTTTAATCAGGGTTCCCCTTGCTGCTAGAATCTCAGGTTCCCTACAGACTGATCGAGCTCATAGGCTCCCCACAAATCTCAATAACCCCCCCAATCCCCAACAAATCTCACCCACCTGGCGGATAAACAGGACTCGGAAAGCGTTTTTGAACAGTCTCAGGGTTTGCACATGGTTACAATGTACTGTCTGTCTCTCCTCCTCTATGTATATAAGGGATTTTTAACTAGCGATCTTGATATTTAAATTAAAGGATGTATTTTCTGTACTGTGAAGCATCTCGTCTTTTATTTACTTGCACACTTAGATAAATGAACTCCACATTCAGGTCCATTTATGCTTGGTGGTACCACTCCAAGCCAAGGTGTGAAGCCCTACTGGTGCTCAGGATTACAGGAAAGCCGGCATGAAAAGTGACTCATCCAGTGAGAGTTGAACATCAATGGAAAAAAATGCTGCACGTCTTAGCTGATCCTAGTAGGGATGTGTACATGTGAAAGCCTCAGTCAATGCTGATCTTCAGACCACACCATTTTATGTGTTTCGCCCCACCCATTGGGGGGGCAAGTATATTTTCATTAAAAACAAGGTAAGTGAAAAGAAAAATTAATTATCCAATTCTTTTTAGGATATTTGCTGTGCTGCGTCTGTTGTGCCTGGAAGCCAAGAGCCACACTGGTCCTGCACTCCTTTCAGCTTTGCGTCCACAGGCAGATCCAATTTGACAGTTGGTAAAGTGGTGTGCGACAACGGTGCCAATCTGCTGAGCGCGCTGAACCAGGGCAAAATAACACACGTGCCATGCATGGCACATGTCCTGAACTTGGTGGTGCAGCGATTCGTTGCCAAATACCCTGGGGTCCAGGACGTCTTGCGGCAGGCCAGGAAAATCTCGGGCCATTTCAGAAGATCTTAAACAGCCATGGCTCGCCTTGCTGACATTCAGCTGCGACACAACCTGCCCGTTAGGAGTCTTATTTGTGACTGCTCGACGCGATGGAACTCAACGTTGCATATGCTTGATAGGCTGCTCCAGCAGAAACGTGCAGTTAATGACTACCTGTACGAACTCTACGGCAGGACAGGTTCTGGGGAGCTTGGGTTTTTTTCACCTTGCCAGTGGCTGCTCACGCCGGACACATGCAGACTTCTGCGGCCATTCGATGAGATCACCAAACTGATCAAAAAAAGTTGATCTCATGCTTTAAAAAAAAAAAAAAAGGCTATTTACATCCACCCTAACCAGAAGTGTTTGTTGTCCATATCAGGAGAGCAGCCTAGGGTGACAACCATGGCTTCCTTCACAGGTACAGTTGAGGAGTAGGGATGGACGAACATCGGCTGGGGCGGTTCGCGAACATCAGCCGCAAAATTTCTCAAAAGTCCGCGAACCGCAAGTTCACGGCAGGCCCCATTGACTTTAATGGGAGGCGAACTTTAAAAACCCTTAGGTCATATTGTGGAATTCTCTACCACAAGAGGTGGTTTCTGCGGGAAGTATGGTGGCTTTCAAAAGACTATTGGACGTGCATCTCAAGGATCAGAACATTCAGGGGTATGAGAGATGATTACAGCCACACACACCTACACAGGTTGAACTGGATGGACTATTGTCTTTATTCAACCTCACCTACTATGTAACTATATTTGCAGCCACAAAAGACTTACTAGCTGTGCACAAATAGTCCCTCCACATGGACAATTTTTTTTTTTTTTCATAAATCAGCCAGAACTGACAGCAGCCGGTAAATACATGTCAAATACATATAGGGTCCATTCACACATCTGTAAAATGGGTCTGCATCCATTCCACAATTTGGCGGAACCTTTACAGACCCATTGATTTTCAATTCCAGTCTGAAAAATTAGGCATTCACAGGATAAAGAAGTAAGTGTCGGCCATTTCAGGCCCCAAAAATTAGCCCACATGGGTTTACCTGACAGCTAAGAACGTTGTATTCTGTGGCTGAAGGTACATTAGGCATTCACAAGATACAGAAGTAAGTGTCGGCCAGTATTGGCCCCAAAAACTAGCCCACATGGGTTTACCTGACAGCTAAGAACGTTGTATTCTGCGACTGAAGGTACATTAGGCATTCACATAAATGAGTAAGTGTCGGCCAGTATAGGCCCCAAAAATTAGCCCACATGGGTTTACCTGACAGCTAAGAATGTAGTATTTGGTGGCTGAAGGTACATTAGGCATTCACAGGATACAGAAGTAAGTGTTAGCCATAAAAGACCCTAAAAATTAGCCCACATGGGTTTACCTGACAGCAAAGAAAGTTGTATTCTGTGGCTGGAGGTACATTAGGCATTCACAGAAAAAATAATTGTCGGCCCTAAAAGGCCCCAAAAATTTGGCATTCAATGGACATGAAATGCCTTTTATTCCGTTGTATTTAGCGAAGACAAGGACCAGGAATTGTTGTGGGTGGATGGCCGTCTGGCGGATATTTGTGGCCTGGCATGAGGAATTTCAATGAAACATGGTCTACTGGTCACATGTGTTGAATTCCTCAGAGATCCATGCCTCATTCATTTTTATAAATGTGAGGTAGTCTACACTGTCGTGAGCTAGGCGAGTGCGCTTATGGGTCACGATCCCCCCTGCTGCGCTGAACGTCCTTTCGGACAGGACACTGGACGGGGGGCAAGCCAACATTTCCATTGCAAATGGTGCAAGCTCTGGTGGCCAGAGGTCGAGCCTGCCCACCCAGTAGTCCAGGGGTTCATCACTCCTCGGAGCGTCCACATCAGCCGTTTACCCGTTGAAGTCGGACACCTGTCGGTCTAGGCGTCCCCTCATGATGGATCCGGAGTACAGCTGTCGATGGTTCTGCTGAAAGAAGGATCTCATATCTGAAGTGACCAACACATCTTCAAACCGCCCTCTTCTTGCAGGTGCTGTTGGATTGCTACCCGCAACTGTCTCTCTGCGAGTGGAAATTCCTCTGCCAGCGCACGGAAAAGCAGAATGCAGCATTTCCCGCAGCAAGGCCTGGAAGTGCTGCATTCTGACCGCCCTCTGTGATTGTCGTAACATTTCCGCCATTTTTTGTTTGTACCGGGGGTCTAAGTACGTTGCCACCAAGTACTGGTCCTTGGCCTTTATGCTTTTTATACGGGGGTCCCCCTTCAAACACTGGAGCATGAAGGCCCCCATTCGCACTAAACTGGAAGCGGTGTAGTGGTGGCCTGCTTCCAGCTCATCATCCAGGATAATGTCGCCCTCGTTCTCCTCCCCCCATCCACGGATAACACCAGGGATCCCAGAAAGGTTTAAAGCATGCTTTTCTTGCTCCTCCTCATCCCCCCGGCACCATCCTCCTCTGACTCCTCTTCAGACTCCTGATGTTGACTTGTCTCAGATGGAGTAGCACCCACTGGGAATTCATCCAACATTGCGACTTCCTCATCTTCCTGCTCCTGCTCCTCGACGGCTTGATCAATGACACGACGCAATGCACGCTCCAGAAAGAAGGCGTAAGGTACGATGTCACTGATGGCGCCCTGGCCGTGACTGACCAGTTTGGTGATCTCATCGAATGGCTGCAGAAGTCTGCATGCATCCCGCATGAGCAGCCACTGGCGAGGTGAAAAAAAACCCAAGCTCCCCAGAACCTGTCCTGCCACAGAGTTCGTACAGGTAGTCGTTAACTGCACATTTCTGCTGGAGCAGCCTATCAAGCATATGCAACGTTGAGTTCCATCGCGTCAGGCAGTCACAAGTAAGACTCCTGACGGGCTGGTTGTGTCGCCGCTGAATGTCAGCAAGGCGAGCCATGGCTGTGTAAGATCTTCTGAAATGGCCTGAGATTTTCCTGGCCTGCCCAAGACGTCCTGGACCCCAGGGTATTTGGCAACGAATCGCTGCAAGACCAAGTTCAGGACGTGTGCCGTGCATGGCACGTGTGTTATTTTGCCCTGTGTCAGCGCGCTCAGCAGATTGGCACCGTTGTCACACACCACTTTACCAACTGTCAAATTCAGCAGTGTCAGCCACTGATCTGCCTGTGGACGCAAAGCTGAAAGGAGTGCAAGACCAGTCTGGCCCTTGGCTTCCAGGCACAACAGACGCAGCACAGCAAATATCCTAAAAAGAATTGGATAATTAATTATTCTTTTCACTTACCTTGTTTTTAATGAAAATATACTTGCCTTCCTTCCTCTTCCTCCCTCTGTGACCGCGGCCCACGACGTCACTTCCTCCTTGCATTGACTCCTGGGAGTTGAGCGTCATCTATCCCAGGGGTCAATGCGCCTGCACCTGCCCTGCTTGACATGGCATGCCCAGAAGCTGTGCAGGGATGACGCGCCTGCACCGGAAGTGACGAGCAGGGCATTCTGGGACTCCGACGTCACCGACGAGGATGCTTCAGCTGCCCACACCTGAGATGGCAGCGCTGGCCAAGACATTTTCAAGGTAAGTATTTCTTCTAAAAGGTAAGTGAAACAGGGGACAGTTCAGAAGCTATCATTGCTTAAATGCACTAGCCCTGACTGTCCCAGGGGGTATTTTTAGGTAAAAAAAAGAATTTCAGGGTGGAACTCCGCTTTAAAAAGTAGTTTCTGATACATATTAGTAAAACAGGTGACCCCAGTGGAAGATTCCCCCTTACTTCCTGCTGTAGAGACCACCAAAAAAAAAAAGACTTTCCCATCACTTGACCAGTGACACTGGTGAAAATCCCCAGTAGGGACACAGCAATAAAAAGGTGATGGGAGTTTTAACCACTTTACCACCGGTGGATTTTCCTGCTTTACGTCCAGGCCACTTTTTGCAACTTGGCACTGTGGGACTTTAACTGACAATTGCGCGGTCATGCAACGCCATACCCAAACAAAATTTATGTCCTTTTTTTCCCACAAACAGAGCTTTCTTTTGGTGGTATTTGATCACCTCTGCACTTTTCATTTTTTGCGATATTAATAACAAAAGAGCGACAATTTTGAAAAAATAACAATATTTTTCTACTTTGACAGTTAAAAAATATCCAATATATTCAATTGTTGTCATATATTTAGGCCAAAATGTATTTAGCTACATGTCTTTGACAAAAAAATTCTCAATGAGCGTATTTTTAACTGCTTTAAGACCGGAAGATTTTACCCCATTCCTGACCAGGCCATATTTTGCGATTCGGCACTGCGTTACTTTAACGGACAATTGCGCGGTCGTGCTACACTGTACCCAAATGATGTCCTTTTTTTTCCCCACAAACAGAGCTTTCTTTTGGTGGTATTTGATCACCTGTGCGATTTTTACTTTTTGCGCAATAAACAAAAAAAGAGCGACAATTTTTGAAAAAATAACAATATTTTTCAAATTTTTTTATATGAAATTCCCCCAAAAAAATGTAAAAATCCAAAATTTTTTAACATTTTAGGCCAATTTATTTTCTGCTACCTATGTTTGGCAAATAAATTCGCAATAAGCGTATTTTGATTGGTTTGCGCAAAAGTTATCGCAGCTACTAACTACGGGAAATTTATGTCATTTTTATTGTTTTTCTTTTTTAACTAGTAATGGTGGCGATCTGCGATTTTTTTGCAGGACTGCGACATTGCGGCGGACAGATCGGACCCCTAACTGACATTTTTGACACTTTTGGGGGTACCAGTGACATTACTACAGTAATCAGTGCTATACATATAGACTGTTACTGTAATATTGACACTGGCAGGGAAGGGGTTAACGCTGTGGGTGATCAAAGGGTTAAATGTGAGCCTCATGCTTACTGACGTGTGTGGGGGGGAGGGGATTGTGTGACACAGACACAGATCGCAGGTTCAGCTATGCTGAATCCTGTAATCTGTCCCTGCCTGTCACATAGGAGATCCGCCCGCTCTGTTTACACAAGTGGGCGGATCTCCTCACTCGATCCCCGATGATCGGGGAAGAGCGGCGGTGATCACCGTCTCTCCTCCCCTGGCCCGAAAATTTGTTGCGTGTGTACAAGGCTTAAAGCCCCGTACACACACAACGAATTTCTGCCGACCGGTCGTCCATCTTTTGTCCAGAGTGGTGTCTGTTGGTTGGAATGTGCTCTAGACTGCACACAAATTTTCCTGTACGACAGAATTCTACTTCAGAAGTGATGTCATGTGTTGGATTGCTTTGTATGTGTTCTTTCATCTCTGAGCATGCCCAGTCTTGCTCATAAGATTTTTCCCCATCGAAATCTGTACTAATGAGACCAAAATCGCACGTGTTTTGATGGTCGACAGAAATTATATAGCCTGCACACCAGGATTTTTTTGGCCGAAAAGTCGGAGTCTGTTGTCGGAAGCATCATACTAACAAGCCGAAAATCGGCAGATCGGTCGTCGGACGAAAATTCCCGGCCGAATTTCGACTCGTGTGTACGGGGCTTAACCTCCCTGGCGGTATGATTATGTCAGGAATTATATACCAAAAGCGGTACAATTTTTTTCATGGAAATTTGGCGTTATGTATTATAGGCCTACAATTCTTAGTAATTACTGACTTAAACCTGACCAAAACAAGAGTCTAGTAGAAAAAAATGATATTATTGATTAGATTATAATTCATGCGTTATATATTATATATAAATATGTGTGTGTGTGTGTATATGTGTATATATGTGTATATATATATATATATATATATATATATATATACACACGTGTGTGTATATAGGTATATGTATATATATATATGTGTGTGTGTGTGTGCATATAATATAATATAAAATGTGTTTGTGTTTTGTGCAACGTTTTTTGAATTTCCCCTCCCTAGTTCCGCTCCCATGCAGCATTGCTGCTGCAGGGAACGGAACTAGGAAGTCATCTGACCGACGGAGGACAGAGAGCGGCGGGGATCTCGGCCAGCGGTCACAGCAATGGGAGATCATCGCTGGATCGCCAGGAGAAGGTAAGAGACACCGCTGCGCTCTCTGCCCATCCACCCCGAGCGTGACTCGGGGATACCGATCCTGGACTAAAAAATCCACCCCGAGTCACGCTCGGGATTACCGCCAGGGGGGTTAAGGGTCCTTTCACATGGGCTTTCCAATCATGTCCGCCTGTCAGTCTTTCATATGGACCTGATCGGATGCTCCTTGCATCCCTATGGAGCAGCGTATGTCAGAGGTGACATGTTCACTGACACCCGCTGCCATCCGATCCAATCCTGGCTGTGAAATGCAGACGGATGGAAACCCTATTTTCCATCCGTCTGGATGATCGGATGGGATGAAAACGGACAGGCGGTCCCATAGAGGAGAGTGTGGATCTGCCGGGTCTGTCTCTGCACAGTGAGTGGAGACGGTGTTCTGACAAACTCCAACTGGCTGAGAATTCCAACCACGTTACTTCCGGTGAGTGCACACCAGGAATAATTGGAGATTTCCACCACTTGGTGTTTTCACACAACACCGGCAGCCTTTACACTCCCGTAGATGCTATAATTAGTGCAGATTGTAAAGCCCCGTACACACGTACCGATCGTCGGCCGAACGATCGGCCGTCTTTTGTCCAGGGCTGTCGTGTCTGTTGAAAACTGCTAAAGACTGCACACGAATTTTGTCGGCCAACAACAGCCGACTGCAGAAGTGATGTCATGTGATGGTTAACTTTCCTTGTGTTTTTTCTTTTCTGAGCATGCCTAGTCTTGCTAATCTGCTGTCTGTCGGCCAAAATCTGTACTGACTGGCGAACAATCGGCCGTTCTGGTGTTGGCCAACAAAAATTTTAATGCTTGCACGACAGATTCTGTTCGGCCGAAAGTGCGCTGTCGGCTGTCGGAAGCATCATACTAACAAGCCTACAATCGGTCGTCGGCCGCATATTTACGGCCGACAATCGGTACGTGTGTACGAGGCATAAGTCCGCTCGCTAGTTGTCTCCACCTTGGAGACGGCCATGTTTCTGGTTACTAGTGGGCGGACTACCAATCTGCACTAATTATAGCATCTACCGGAGTGTGAAGGCTGCCGGTGTGTGAAAACCACAAGTGGTTAAAATCCCCAATTATTCCTGGTGTACACTCACCGGAAATACCGTCGTCGTAGATCTTGGTAAGTTGAAGTTTTTGGCAGAACAACGGACCTGTCATCCGCCTGCTCAGCGGGGATCGGCGGGTCAATCCCCACTGAGCAAAACTGAGTCCAGAAAGCCTGTGAAAGACCCTTAGGCCCCTTTCACACTTGCCGCTCCGTCGGCGGACTCTGTTTTTCTCAGTGGCGGATCAATCCACCGATCCCCGCTGAGCAGGTGGATGGCAGCTCTGTCTCTGCGCTGTGTGCGGAGACACAGCTGTCAGGTCCCCGCTCTTCTTTATGGAGGAAACTGAGGAGAACGGACCGCCTGTCCGTTCTCATCCGATTCGATCCACCAGACGGATGGAAAATAGGGTTTCCATCCTTCCAGATTTGACGGATCGGATCGGATGTCAGTGGACATGTCTCCGCTGACATCCGCTGCCCCATAGAGATGCATGGGGCATCCGTTCAGATCCACCTGAAAAACTGACAGGCGGATCTGAATGGTCTGCAAGTGTGAATGCAAAGCTAAATTTTAGAAAACAAAGTCCTAATTAACCACTTAAGCCCCGGAAGATTTTACCCCCTTCCTGACCAGGGGGTTTTTTGCGATTTTTTTACTGTGTGACTTTAACGGACAATTGCGCGGTCGTGCGACGCTGTACCTAAACGAATTTGATGTCCTTTTTTTCCCACAAACAGAGCTTTCTTTTGGTGGTATTTGATCACCTGTGCGATTTTTACTTTTTGCGCTATAAACAAAAAAAAGAGCGTAAATTTAGCAAAAATAACAACAATATTTTTCACATTTTTTATATGAAATTCCCCCCCAAAAAAAATGTAAAAATCAAAATTTTTTAACATTTTTGGCCAATTTGTTTTCTGCTACATATGTTTGGTAAAAAAAAAATGCAAAAATTGTATTTTGATTGGTTTGTGCAAAAGTTATCGCGTTTACTAATAAAGGGAAAGATTTTTGTCATTTTTGGTGTTTTTTTTTTTTTTAACGCGTAATGGCGGCGATCTGTGATTTTTTTTTTCTTTTTTTTTGCGGTACTGCGACATTGCAGCGGACAGATCGGACCCTTGACTGACATTTTTGACACTTTTGGGGTTACCAGTGACATTACTGCAGTAATCAGTGCTATACATATGCACTGTTACTGCAAAATGACACTGGCAGGGAAGGGGTTAACTTTATTGGGGAGGGAGGGGTTAAGTGTGTCCCTAGGGGCGTGCTTTTTACTGTGATTGGCTGTGGCTACTAGTGTAGGAACAGTGATCAACGGTCCTACATAGTAGAACCGTATGTACACTGTTTCTACACAGGGGAGAATGACAGGTGGCTTGTTTACATCAGCCGCCTGCCTTTCTCCCTCTCCACCGACGATCGCGGAGTGACCGGCGGACATCGGGTCCGCCGGTCACACGCACTGACTTCCCTGTGAACGAGCCGCGGCGGGCGCGCGCCCACCCGCTATTGGCTCACAAGGAAGTGACAGGCAAGTGACGTAGATCTACGTCACTCTGCCTGGCCGGGGCTGACCGCCGCAGTAAATAGTCGTGCAACGGTCGGCAACCGGTTAACAAGAATTCAACTACAGGTGAGTCCAATTATTCATTAAACAGGTGTCCAGCAGACAGGTGATTACTGATTAAAGGCGGTACTTAACAAAGAAAGCCCCTCCCATGTCATGCTGTCAGCAATGGCACCACATGGAAGGGAAATGTCACAAGGCCTGAGACAGAAAATAATTTCTTTACACAAGAAAGGTGAAGGCTACAAGAAGATTAGCAAAGCTTTACTTAGTCAGAATAATGTAGCATAAGTGATACAAAAATGTAATTACAACGATCTCATAGAGACGTCCAGGCTGTCCACGGAAGGAACTTCTTCTGATGAGAAGAGTTGAAGAAAATCGCCATGCAAGTTCACTGAAGTTAGCTAAAGAAGTAGAAAGCCAAACTGGGGTGATTGTTTCCCGTGACACAATACGGCGTACACTGCAGAGGAATGGCATGCATGGGTGTCATCCATGACGGAAGCTTCTCCTTAAGTCTATGCACAAAAAAGCCCACCTAGAATTTGCCATGGTCCATACTGAAAAAGTAGAAGACTACTGGGACTCTGTGCTCTGGAGTGACGAGACCAAGATAATTGTTTTTGGAACTGATGGCTTCAAATCTGTATGGCGTCACCATGATGAAGAGTACAAAGAAAATTGCACGGTGCCTACAGTGAAACATGGTGGTGGCAGTGTCTTTCCGTGTGGCTGCATGAGGGCTGCTGGTGTCTGATAGCTGTATTTCATTGATAGGATCATGAATTTACAGATGTACTGCTCTGTTAAAAGAGAAAATGCTACTGTAGCACCCTCCTAGATAGGTGCTAGGTTACCCACTTCAATACCGGGCAATTTCACCCCCTTCCTGCCCAGGCCAATTTTCCGCTTTTTGCGCTGTTGCATTTTGAATGACAATTGCGCGGTCATGCAACAACGTACCTACACCAAATTTATGTCATTTTTCCCCCCACAAATGGAGCTTTCTTTTGGTGGTATTTGATCACCGCAAAAAATTTTTGTTTGTTATACAATTTTGTAAATAAATACGTTTTTTCCTGCACTGATGAGCACTGATGAGACTGCACTGACAGGCACTGATGAGGTGGCACTGATATGCAGCATTGGTGGGCACTGATGGGCGGCATTGATCGGCATTGATAGGTGGCACTGATGGGTGGCACTGATAGGCGGCACTGGTGGGCAATAATGGGCACTGGTGGGCGGCACTGATAGATGGCAATAATGGGCACTGGCGGGCAGCACTGATGGGGAGGGCACTGGCAGGCAGCACTGATGGGGAGGGCACTGGGGGGCTAACTGAGCCCTGATTGCCATCCCTGGTGGCCATAGTGGGCATGCCTGGGGTCATGGGTGGGCATCTCTGGGGTCACGGGTGGGCATCCCTGATGGTTCTAGTGGCACCCCCCCCCCCCGAGGGTCCGCACTGGTAATCAATGATCTGATTACCAGTGCAGACCCCCCCCTGTCAGGAGAGCCGCAGATCGGTGCTCCTTTACTCGTGCCTGTCAGGCACGTACTGAGGAAAGCCGATCAACGGCTGTTCCTGTTTACTATGTGACCAGCCGTGATTGGACACGGCTGGTCACATGATAAAGAGCCTACGTCAGTAGGCTCTTTACTGAGATCGGAGATGCAGTGAGTCAGACTGACACGCCGTATAACCGATCGCCACTCTGCGCGCCCCGGGGGGGGCGCGCAGAGCGCATTATCCTGCCGCCGTCATATGACGTCCGGTGAGGATAATGCAACCACTTTCCCGCCGTCATTTGCCTATAGGGCGGGCGGGAAGTGGTTAAAAGCATTGTCATGCTCCATCTGCTAATCAGGGGAGCCTGATCTGTTAGTTATGCCTGTTGCATGTGTCCAGGTGTGAGTCACTTGGTCTGAGGGAGTGTCCCCACTGTATCCAATAGGGCATCCTGTTGGACAGTGGAGGAAACCTGGCCAGTGGCAAACGGCCTTTTGTGGCTGTCCCAGTGGGAGGGCACCACTACAGTGTATCCTGGGATTGACCATAATAGCCAAGGGCACATGTGACAGGGCGTCTGTGGCAGGAAGCAGAGTCCCAGGAGGAGGGTGACAACTGTCTCTCCTCTTGTTGGCTGAGGAAGGGTGGTCACAGTCCTAGTAAGCCAAGTGTGGAGCTGAGCCTAAGGGTCCTGGAAAAGCTGATGGTGGAGCTGCTGGCAAAAACAGTGGGAAAAACAGTGTCCGTGAGTACCAGGGGGCTTGCCAAGGGGTCTTCCCAGGAAGGGGGACCACTCCAGAGGAGTCAGGATAGAAGGTCAGCTCACACAGTAAGTAAAGAGTAAAGGGGTTGCCATGTATGACCCTGAAGAGTAAGAGTAAAGGGGGTGCCAAATGGGGCACGGAAGAGTAATTCACTACAGGCATACCCCACTTTAAAGTACACAATGGGACCAGAGCATGTATGTAAAACAAAAATGTACTTGAAGTGAAGCAATACCTTTTTTTATTTCTCAATGCATGTAAATATACTAGCTCCATAGAAAATCTTGGTCAGCTTGATATGGCACTGCTCCCAAACCATAAGTGACAAGGACATCAAGCTTGGGGAGCATGTTAAGGGGATCCAGGGCTATGACATGGTAGATTACCTAGGCAAGCTGGCTGGCCACAAATAGGATATGTTGTAGTCCTGGGCCCCCTGGTGCTCCCTAAGTTTGGTATCCCTGTCGCTTATGGTTTGGGTGCAGTGCCATGTCAAGCTGACCAAGATTTCCCATAGACGCCAATGTTAAAAACTGGGAGTAGTGCCATGCCAAGCTGACCAGGCTGTGTCCTTACTCGCGAGTGTACTTAAAGTGAGTGTACTTAAAACGGGGTATGCCCTGTATATAGTTTACTTATCAAGTACTTCACTATAGTGGCAAGGTGAAGCAGCGGCCTTGCCACACTCAACATAGCTAGAAGTCCTCAAGTTGTGCATAGTTCATTCAGTTGGAGTATCCCACTCATCCCATCTCCCATCCCAAGTTCTAAATAAAACAACAAAAACCAAAACCTCTGGACTGTTTCCTGACAGAGCCAAACACTTAAATCACTGAGAATTGATAAGTTGTTGCTATGGGTAACCCAGGGGAATCTGCTTAAAGCAGCTCCCAAGGGAGTAGTGCTACACTACCATCACTCCATGCCCTTGGCCGTCGTGCACTTTTCCAACATAACAATGATCCAATACACACATCTAAGGCCACTGTTGCATTTCTGAAGAATAGGGTGAAAGTGATTC
This sequence comes from Pelophylax lessonae, assembly GCF_965119305.1. Taxonomy (NCBI): domain Eukaryota; kingdom Metazoa; phylum Chordata; class Amphibia; order Anura; family Ranidae; genus Pelophylax; species Pelophylax lessonae. The sequence continues at coordinate 22,547,688 of NC_138769.1, forward strand.
AGTACGTCTCCTGATCTGAACCCAATCAGGGAACACCTATGGGGAATTCTGAAGAGACGAGCATCACTCTCCATCCAGCATCCAGGCTCTAAAAGAAGTCGTTCTGGAAGAATGGAAAAAAATTGATGTTGCAAAATGTCCTCAACTTGCTCATTCCATGCCTCGAAGACTCGGTGCTGTCCTTACAAATCATGGAGGTCAGACAAAATACTAGATGGAGGAGATTTTGTTGTGGGGTGTATTCATTTTTGCATCAACTAATTTGAGTAAAACTGAAGATTTTGTAATCCAAGTTATATTATTAACCTTACTTTCATGTAATGAGCTAAACAAATGTTCTATGAAACTCAGTTTTGTCAAAATTTTGGAAATTGTTTTTGTGTTCCTTGAGATATTGATTAAAACCTTATTTTTCAAAAGGGGTGTACTCATTTATGCTGAGCACTGTAACTGGATTATATGGTGTTTTAAAGTTGAACAGCAAATATTGCTCTGGGAAAAGCAAATCCTGTGTATTCTTCCTTGAATCTTGCTGTGCTTGGTGTATTTCTTCCAGATCTGTGCAGTCATCCAGTGTGAGACTTCCTGTAACAAAGACCGCTCACTGCTGCTCTCTCTCTGTGCTGGGTGACTGGTCTTGTCTCCGCCCCTTCCTGTAGTTTTCTGCAGGCATCCTGTAGTGGGAGGAGCCTGCTGGATCCCCCCCCCCCCCCTCCAAACACACACAAAACTCTGCTCTCTGCACAAGCTGTGATGATGTCACTGCTACATTCCAAAGTAAATTCTGGGTTTGCAACAGGGCCGGTGCTTCCATAAGGTGGCTTAAGCAGCCACCTTCCAGTACCAGAATGGGGGGGGGGGTGGTAAAGCCCCCAGCCAAGGCAGCCACTTGCACAAGTGGCGTTGAGGAGCCAGCTCCCCTCCTACCAGCCATGTCCTCATCGCACAGTAAATGCCTGCATCTGAAAGGGGGGACAGCCTCTATAGAGGATATATTGGGCAACTGGATGGGTGATCCCTGCAGGATGTCGTTGGAGTTCTGGGCAGGAACGCAGGTGCAGGCAACGGGAGTATGCAGGCTCTGCAGTGTGAGAGGAAGGAGCAAGTACTGGTCACTCCAGGATGCCAGCTGTATGCTCAGCCCAGCACAGTGCTCCTGGCCTCCCCTCCGCCTCTGACAGCCCACTGGAGCATAACAAGCATGTGGTGGAGAAGCAGCTGGCTGAAGTATAGGATAGCTTTGAGAGCAGATGCCAGGCTTCCTGATTAACCAGGTCGGTGCTGGCATCCAGGGCCGCCAAAACTCCTTCACCTATGGCATCCTCCCAGACTCTTTCAGAAGGACATGTGCTGGGCTGACCCTATGCAGAGGGTGCTGTTCAGTGCCATAGACAACAAAAGAGCCAGGTAGGGGGCTCATCTCCAGAATCCTTGGTGGGTAGGGACATTTTTCTTTTCTTTTGTATGAACAGGAAGGTATTTCTACCAAAAGTAATGCTTTACCCACTGAGTTCTGCAGCACTGCCATTCTGCTTTATGGCCCACCTGGCTGCCCGCCTCCTGTGATGCTGCCCCCTCCGGTCCCACTACCCCCCCTCCCATGACGCTGCCCTCCTCCTGTCACACTGCCCCCCACCTGTCCCACTGCCCCCCCTTGATGCTGCCCTCCTCCTGTCACACTGCCCCCTTTCTGCTCCAGTGCTTCCCTCCTGTCCCTCTGCTGCCCCCTCCTGTCCCACTGCCCAACTCCTGTCCTATTGTCCCCCTCCTGTCTCACTTCCCTCCTCTTGTCCCACTGCCCCCCCCGCTCCTGTCAAACTTCCTCACTCTTGTCCCACTTCCCCCTCCTGTCACACTGCCCCCGCTTGTACCACTGCCCCGTCCTGTCACACTGCTCCCCTTCTGTCTCACTGCCCCCCTCCTATTCCACTGCCCACTCTTCTCCCACCTTCCCCCTCTTGTCCCAGTTCCCCCCTCCTGTCACACTGCCCCCCCTCTTGTCTCACTGCCCCCCTCCTGTCACATTACCCCCCTTTTTACCACTGCCTCCCTCCTGTCACACTGCCCCCCTCCTGTCCCACTTCCCCCCTCCTATCCCACTGCCCACTCTTCTCCCACTTCCCCCTTCCTGTCACACTGCCCCCTCTTGTCCCACTTCCCCCTCCTGTCACACTGTTCCCCCTCTGTCCCACTTCCCCCTCCTATCCCACTGCCCCCTCCTGTCACACTGTTCCCCCTCTGTCCCACTGCCCCCTCCTATCCCACTTCCCCCTCTTGTCCCACTGCCCCCCTCCTGTCACACTGCCCCCTTCCTTCTCCACTGCCTCCCTTCCATCCCTCTCCCCCCTTCTTGTTCCACTGCCCCCTCCTATCAGACTGCTCCCCTGCTGTCACACTGCCCAGATACCCCTCTCATGTCACATTGCATTCCTGTCACAATGGTGGGTGTGGTTGGATAATGCTGTAGGTGGGTTGGCGCCGGTTAAACTGGAGGGGGGGGGTTGTTGGGCAGCAAAATGCACATTCGCCTAAGTATACAAAAACCCTTGCAACAACCCTGGTTTGCAAAGGCATTTTGGTGCACACAAAGTGGATTTAAATCCTTTGTGGCTATGGAGGAATAAATTTCCATGAAAGTTTTGTGGGTTTTTTGATGAGCTTTTCAGGTTAAACCATCATCCTCATTTTACCAGCGTAGCGGTCGCATTTCTGATGCCCAGTAATTTCCAGCCCAGTGCTGATTTCAGCCTGGAAAGTTCCTCCTCTAACTAATGGCTGCGCTGGGTGCCCTGGGACCTTCCCGTAATGTGCGGTGGAGTTGCCTAACTGCTGAACGAACTAATTAAAAGATCAATGGGCTTCCTGTGGATAATGCACTCCAACCACATAACGAAGCAGAGATGGACGGACACACCCTGCAAAATGCCCCTTCTATTGATGTCCACCTCCATTAAGAGTAGATATTTATATGTAGGGGGAGGGGCAGGCATCACTCTATGGACAGTCCCAAGTGAGGACCATTATGATGATGAGGTGAGCGGATTGGATTTCAGTCTCGGTCTTTTAACTCTTTCTTAGCTGGTTTCTAGTTTACATAAAGAAGGAACCTGGGTCAAAATGCTAACAAAGTGCCACCATCAACGCTCCCTTAAAGTGGACCTGTCATTAGATCTATTTTTCTCATATTAAAACCATGCATGCCTAGTAACATGTAAAGGTATAAGACAAAAGGAAAAACATTTGGCCGGACTTTTAGGCTACATTCACACCTGAGCGTAGCGTTTTTCGCGCGTTTTTTACCGCGATTTTTGCGGCGTTTTTTACCGCGATTTTACCGCGATTTTTACCGCGATTTTTGTGCAGGCGTTTTTAGATTGAATAGAGATCAATGGAAAACGCCTGTAATCTGCCCAAAAAGAAGCTCATGTACTTTTTTGAGCATTGGGCGTTTTGTATACAGCGTCAAAACGCTCAGATGTGAACAGGGGCCATTGAAATGAATAGGATTTGTCTTGTTGGGCGTTTTGAGAGCTGATCCTAGAGCAGAAAAACGCCCCAAAAACGCCCCAAAACGCCTACATGTGAACGGAGCCTTAGAATGCATTGTTTTCATATAATCCATCATTTTATTTGTAAACAAAGTACAAAAAAAAACACGTAGAGAACAAGTGTCAGTTAAAAAACATGAGCATAAGTAGCCAACATAAGCCAGGAAATTCCTTGCAGTAGTAATGTTACATGGTATTGAGTGAATGAGTCCCTGTGCGTCAACGTGTTTCGCTGGTCCGCTTCCTCAGGACACACAAAAGGGGGAAAGGAACAGGTTTCACTACATAAATAAAAAAAATATAATGAATATATTCTGTGCAAAAATCAAATATGCAATAATAAAACATCATATGAAGAGAGTTGCATCCATAAAAATAGCAAATTCACCTCGCCTGGATAATGAAACGCAGCCAGGTCCAGGTATAAATGTAATTTTGGATGCATATTTTTATTACCATTTTTAACCTCTTCATGCCCGTTCTGTAGCCATTAGCATGGGCCTATAATGATGGCAGGACGTACCTGGACGTTCTCATGCTTCCCGCACACCTCAGGGGGTGCGCAGGCGGCGTGCTCTGTGATCACTGAGTCCGATCCCGGCCCTTTACCATGTGATCACCTGCTAGCCAATGACAGCTGATCATGTGATGTAAGCAGAAGCCGGTCATCTGCTTTATTTTTTCCTCACAGTTACAGCGTGAGGAGAAAAAAATAAAGCCAATGACCGGCTTCGGTCCCACGCTGTCCCCACCAATCAGAACTGCTAATCAGTGCCAATCAGTGCTGTCAATCAGTTCCGCCTATCAGTGCTGTCTATCAGTCCAACCTACCAGTGTCTATCAGTGCCCAACAGTGCACATTAGTGCCACCTGTCAGAGCCCTTCAGTGCTGCCTATCAGTGTCCATTAGTGCCCATCAGTGCCGTCATATCAATGCCTCATGATCAGTGCCAACCAGTGCTGCCTAAGTGCCACCTATCAGTGTCACCTATCAGTGCCCATCAGTGCTGTCAATCAGTTCCAACTATCAGTGGTACCTCTCAGTGAAACCTACCAGTAACTATCAGTTCCATATATCAGTGCCCAACAGTGCACATTAGTGCCACCTCTCAGTATCCTTCAGTGCCGCCTATCAGTGCCCATTAGTGCTGCCTCATCAGTGCCCACCAGTGCCGCCTAAGTGCCACCTATCAGTGCCCATCAGTGCAGTCTATCACTGCCCACCAGTGCCACCTTGTCAGTGCCCACCAGTGCCACCTATCAGTGCCCATCAGTGTAACCTTATCAGTGCCCATCAGTGCCGCCTCATCAGCGCACATAAATGGAGGAGAAAAATTACCTGTTTGTAAAATGTTATACCAAACTATAAAAAAAGAGCGAATAAATACCACCAAATATAACTCTATGTGAAAAAAATGATCAAAAAATGTCATATGGGTACAGTGTAGCATGACCGTGAATTGTCACTGGCACTGAAAGCGGAAAATTGGCCTGGGCAGGAAGGGGGTATAAGTGCCTGGTAAGCAAGTGGTTAACTAGTCACGAGCTATTTCGATATTATAGGTTAGGCACACCAGCTGTGGGGTGTTGACTGGTCAGCTCTTCTTCTGCTCCGGTGCCCGCCCAGGGAGACTTCTGCATGTGCGTTTCATCATCCAGGCGAGGTGAATGTGCTATTTTTATGGAAGAAGATGGCTTTATTTGTTCTTTCTTATTCTATTCTTTTCTATTCTATTCCTTTCTTTTCTATTTTATTATTTTATTTTCTATTCTATTCTGTTTCATTGTATTCTGTTATTTTATATTCTATTCCTTTATTTTCTTTTCCTTTATTTTTAAAACTCGCCTGCTTATGTAAACAAAGCAGGCGGATCTTCTCAGTGACAGACAGGGAGAGATCACAGGATTCAGCATAGCTGACCCTGCGATCTGTGTCTGTGTCACACAATCCCCTCCCCCCACACATTTAACCCTTTGATCACCCACAGGGTTAACCCCCTTCACTGCCAGTGTCAATATTACAGTAACAGTGCACTGATTATTGTAGTAATGTCACTGGTACCCCCAAAAAGTGTCAAAAATGTCAGTTAGGGGTCCGATCTGTCCGCCGCAATGTCGCAGTTCCGCTAAAAATCAATAGTAAAAAAAAAAAAACAATAAAAATGACATAAATCTTTCCCGTAGTTTGTAGATGCGATAACTTTGCGCAAACCAATCAAAATACGCTTATTGCGATTTTTTTTACCAAAAATATGTAGCAGAAAACAAATTGGCCTAAAATGTTAAAAAATTGTGATTTTTAATTTTTTTTTTGGGAATGTTATATAACAGAATGTGAAAAATATTTTTTTTTCCAGAATTGTCGCTCTTTTTTTGTTTATAGCACAAAAATTAGAAATCGCAGAGGTGATCAAATACCACCAAAATAAATCTCTATTTGTGGGGAAAAAAAGGACATCAATTTTATTAGGGTACAGCGTCTCACGACCGCGCAATTGTCCGTTAAGTGCCGGTTCACACTTGTGCGGTTTGCGAGATCGCATGTAATTCGGAGCGCACTGCTCCTTCATTACATGCGATCTGATGTGCGGATGCGAGTTCAGCCATACACTTTGTATGGCTGAATTCGCAGCGCATCCGCAGGAAACTCGCACATGAGGCTTTTTTTGAGCCGCATCAGGATCGGATCGCACAGTGGTTCACATTTGTGCGATCCGATCCTGTGCGAACTGTCAGATTGCACTGCGATATGCGATCGCAACTGGGGGTGTCGTTAACTTTTAATTGACACCCCCTGCGTATCGCATATGGCAGTGTGAACTGCCAGGGGTGCGGATGCGATGCGGGAACACGCTGCATATTCACAGCCTTCCTGCATCGCACAAGAGTGAACCGGCACTAAAGTATCGCAGTGCTGTAAATCCTTCTGGAGCCGAAGTGGGTAAAAGATAAAAGTGCATTTTATATACAATTATACAGATCAGACCAAACATGGGGGAGAGATGAGGGGGGGGGGGAGAAATGAGGGGGGAGATATGCAGGGGGAAAGATGAGGAGGGAGAGATGAGGGGGGAAGGGGGAGAGATAAGGGGGGAGAGATAAGGGGGAAAGGGGAGAGATAAGGGGGAGAGATGAGGAGGGAAGGGGGAGAGATGAGGGGGGAAGGGGGAGAGATGAGGGGGAGGGGGAGGGGGAGAGATAAGGGGGAGAGATGAGGGGGGAAGGGGGAGAGATAAGGGGGAGAGATGAGGGGGGAGGGGGAGAGATAAGGGGGAGAGATGAGGAGGGAAGGGGAGAGATGAGGGGGGAAAAGGGGAGAGATAAGGGGGGAGGGGGAGAGATAAGGGGGAGAGATGAGGGGGGAAGGGGGAGAGATAAGGGGGAGCAAAGAGGGGGGAAGGGGGAGAGATGGGGGGGAGAGGGAGAGATGAGGGGGGGGGGAGATGACGGGGAAGGAGGAGGGATGAGGGGGGAAGGGGAGAGATGAGGGGGGAAGGGGGAGAGATGATGAAGAGGGGGGGGGGAGATGAGGAGGGAAGGGGGAGAGATGAGGAAAGAGGAGGGGAGAGAGATGAGGGGGGAAGGGGGAGAGATGAGGGGGGAAGGGGGAGAGATGAGGGGGGGGAGAAATGAGGGGGGAGATATGCAGGGGGAAAGATGAGGAGGGAGAGATGAGGGGGGAAGGGGGAGAGATAAGGGGGGAGAGATGAGGGGGGAAAGGGGAGAGATAAGGGGGGAGAGATGAGGGGGGAAAGGGGAGAGATAAGGGGGAGAGATGAGGAGGGAAGGGGGAGAGATGAGGGGGGAAGGGGGAGAGATGAGGGGGAGGGGGAGAGATAAGGGGGAGAGATGAGGGGGGAAGGGGGAGAGATAAGGGGGAGAGATGAGGGGGGAGGGGGAGAGATGAGGGGGGAGAGATGAGGAGGGAAGGGGAGAGATGAGGGGGAAAGGGGGAGAGATAAGGGGGGAGGGGGAGAGATAAGGGGGAGAGATGAGGGGGAAGGGGGAGAGATGATGGGGGAAGGGGGAGAGATAAGGGGGAGCAAAGAGGGGGGAAGGGGGAGAGATGGGGGGAGAGGGAGAGATGAGGGGGATGACGGAAGGGATGAGGAAGAGGAGGGGAGAGAGATGAGGGGGGAAGGGGGAGAGATGAGGGGGAAGGGGAGAGATGAGGGGGAAGGGGAGAGATGATGAGGGATGGGGGAGAGGTGAGGAAGGAAGAGGGGAGAGAGATGAGGGGGGAAGGGGGAGAGATAAGGGTTGGAGAGATGAGGGGTAAAGGGAGGAGATGGTGGGCGGAGGGGAGAGTTGAGGGTGAGAGATGAGGGGGAGGGGGAGAGATGAGGAGGGAAGGAGGAGAGATGAGGGGGGAGGGGGGGTGAGGTGGGGGTGGGGGGTGAGGTGGGGGTTGGGGTAGAGATGAGGAGGGAAGGTGGAGAGTTGTGGGGGGAGGGGGAGTGTGAGGGGGGTGGGTGAACGCGTACCAAAGGCAACAAGATGAGAGCAAAAACGGAAAACAGATGAGAGAAACA